>NW_024103896.1:1949600-2415114 GCF_003945595.2 Pipra filicauda
ACCCTCCACTAGACCAGGTTGCTTATGGTCTTGCATGGATTTAGTGAGACAGCGGTATAAAACTATCACGTGGAAGGTAGAAAAATTAGTGAAGTGGCTCCTGAAGGAACTATCTTGTCTTTTTTTTTTGGGGGGGGGGGGGGGGGCAAAGGTATTTTTTTTATTTTCCTTCAGAAAACTCTTACATTGATGCAGAACAACCCTCAATTCAGCTCTGGATTTATTTGCAGTGATTTTATACATCCAAATTTGAATAAAAATCCATATCTGGTTGTGAATGAAATAAAGTGAATTTTCGTGCATATAAAATATAAATTCATGCAGCAGTTTTGTACTGGAAGATAAAAACAGAAAGCAAAACTCTGCAGAAGAAAGGGAAACAGGCTCCTAGGATTGTATTTGGTGGTAAAATGGAAAAATCAGCCAAATTCACCTCACTGTGGTTTCAAACACTTGTTGAATGCAAAGCAAGTATTGCAAGGAGAAAAGAGGAGAAGGCACATATGTCATGAGAGGAAAAAAAGGCTCAAGATCCTCTACAAAACAAAAATGCTGATTTTCTTGATCTCTCACCAGCATCTCAGCAGGTCTCAGCAGGGTCCCAGCGGCAGGCAGAGCCTTGCAGTCCCTGGCACAGCCTTGGCTCTGGTGCCAGCAGATCTGGACCGCGTGTCTTTTGCAAAACCTTTGCAAAACAACTGGAACTTCCCAGAATCACTTATCTGGGGAGTTGCTCTGAGTACAACTGTGTAATTGAAGCAAAAAAAACCTAGTAGGCAGAGGGCTATGGGAAATCTATATATCTCTCCATGTCAGAATGAGTATGTCTACACAGAAGGTGGATTTAAACTACTTAGCTCGAATACAACTGATGGGGATTAGTGACCCGAGCTGTTACCCTCAGGCCCTGTCAAGCCCTGTCAAGCTTTGCAGCCTGCTCCAAGCTCCCTTATTGATGGGGAAATGTAAAGAACAACATATATATCCCCTGTGTGCTCCACTAGATAGTTTTGTATCCCCTGTGAGACTACTTCAAACTGCACATGGGTCTAGAAAATGGGGATTACTATTCTTCGCTGGATGTACAACCAGTTTGGGACCCTTTCTTATGTAAGCAACGTGAAATGACTCAAATAGAGCGGCAACAAAGTTGTCCTCAAATTAGTATCCGCTTCAGCATTATAGCAGCAATATTCCAGCAATAACCCTGTCTAAAGGGTTTGTTAATGAGTCTGGGTGGTATTATATGCAGAGTGGCTAAATATCCGGTGGCTTAGATAAAAAAGAGCTGAAAGGCCTGGCTTCTCTTCTGTAAGGCTGAATTCATTCAATTAAACAGCTTTGAGAGCTCAGCTACGGTTTAGCAGGAGACTTTATTACCTCCTAAAACTTGGAGAGTATTAAAACAATTGTCAGGCATGCAAAGGAAAGTTTGCATTCACTTGTGCTAAGCAGCCAAATTTACATATTCTCAACCCAATCTGGAGATTTAAAAAGCCTTCATAATTGCATTAAACATGCTTATTCTCTGTGTTCTCTCAGGCAGAGCTGATTACCCCAAGTTGGGCAATGCCTGGAGGGAAATTTGCTAAGCCACATGATGTCAACAACTTGCAAAGAAACTTGATTTTTTTCCAAGAAAATAGCAGTTTGGTTATTTCTGCAAAACATCTCTCATTTCCATCAACTGTATGAGTGAATGCTTGTCTTCTGCCTCTTCTCCCTCAGGATGCTGATGCTCAGCCCATGCAGGGTGACTCTCAGGCCCCACCAGTGATCTATCTCAGCTCGCCGGCAGAGTCTAATGTCTAGGAAATGCTGGGATCAGACCCACAAAATAATCCCAACCCTAAGTGAAATTTTGGACCAGAATATCCTTGTCCCTCCACTCTTCCCCCATCTGACTGAGGTGAGTGAAGTGGCTGCAGAAGTGCTTCCCTCCTCACAAACCTCCATCCCACAGGAGAGAACTGAGCACTCACTAAGGAGCTCCAGGGGCTCTATTGCTATTTTCTTGCCCACTTTTTTGTAGGATGTTTATCCGTTTTTTTTTCATTTTCTTGCTCATTGTAGTGAGCATCATCTCAAGCAGTTTTGGGAATTAAACCAAGGCTTTCCAGAGCAATGCCCTTGGCACCAATCTTAGCCTTTTTTAGAGAGAGTGGCAGCACAGTCACTCAGTGAAGCAAAGGGAGCAGTGACATGTCGTGGTCACCAATGCTTTGCACAGGATACAGACTGAGCTCACGCCCACATGATCAAGCCCTTCGCAAGAAAGACAATTTGTTATCCTTACAGACCAAGCTGTCCAGAAGGAAGAGAGCAACTTAGAGAAGCGAGGAAGCCTTGCACATCTGAGGGCTGTGTTACAGTGCCAGCACTTGTGTGGAGCAGTTCCTCACTACAGACAGTTGCAGAATCTCTGTCTGCCCTTCTGATGCTTGTGGGACTGCCCGTCTCAGTGTCCAACACCAGGATAAATCCTTTGCCATGCAGGGGCAGGATCCCACTAGGATTCAGCCTGAAGGAAGTGTCTCATGCTGTGCATCATCACTAAAAGCAAGTAGATTCAGGTTGATATAAGGAAGAAATGTTTTACGATGAGGGTGGTGAAACACTGGCACAGGTTTCCCAGAGAGGTGGTGGAGTCCCCATCCCTGGAAATATTCAAGGCCATGTTGGATGGGACTTTGAGAAATCTAGTCTTGTTGAAGATGTCCCTGCTCATTGCAGGGGTGTTGGAACTAGATCTTTAAGGTCCCTTCCAACCCAAAATATTCCATGATTCTATGAACACTAGCAAAACCTTCCCCTAGAGAAGGTAAACCAAATCCTGCACTGAGCCCAGCCCTGACAATTCACAACACTCGTTTTCCTTTCATCATGGCATCAGGAAGGCAGCATGAAAGTAAGAAAATCTCTGTGACAGGGGAGGGAAGACTTTTTTTTTCTCTTCCTGGTCATATGGCCCATATGGTTGTTCAGTTATGGGAAAATCTGGCTGCCCAAACAGGTGTCACCACTCCCAACCTACAGTCTCATTTCCTGATCGTGTCTTAATCGGCGAGTTGGTTGTGAAAGTTGATTTCTTGCACATTCTTATATCAGTGGGAATTTCTGCCCTTCCCTGACAAGTATTATAGGCAGCCTTTGACATACAGCCCTACAGGACCTAAATAGGCTGCTATTCTTTCCCTACACTGAAAGGGAGCTTTGTGCCAGGGATTCATTAAACTGCACTGCACAGCCCTTCATAAATGGGCTCAATAATGAACAGTCGATTTAACTGGAAAAGCTGCTGGAGCTGTTAAATTAAAGGGAAATAAAGTGCACTTCAGGCTCAGTCTGCCAGAAGAAAATGTTGACCTAAAAAAAAAAAAATCTTTATTTTACTCAATCTCTTGCAAACAGGCTAAAATCTTCAGGAAGTTTATACTCACAACAGTGGGAACGATTTTAAAACATACCAATTTTCTTCCCCACTAAAAAAGATAGAAGAATTGCAATAAAACATTCAAAAAAATCAGAAGGAGGGATGAAAGGCATATTCTACTTAAGCCAAATTTAGTCCCCTTAACCTAAATTTAGTATTTTTTTGTAGATATGAGATTGTGTGGCTTATGTAGATCCAGTCTTTACTTGCCTTAAATCACTGTAGACCCCTTCAAGTGATGTGTGTTCATACATGGTTCTTTCCTTAACAGTCTTGGCTTCTTTGAGATGCTATTTTATTCAAATTAAATTATTAGTGAACAGAGGATTGAAGACTTAGCACCCTGCAAACAAAGCCCTGCTTTCCACTTGCAGCTTCTGGCTGCCGTTGTCTCGTTTCCTTTCCCCTGTTTCAATCTCAGTGTTTCAGGTTCTCCTGGAATATATTCCCTCCAGAAGAAAGGGCAAAGCAGGTTTTGGTAACTGTGGTGGCACTGGGGAGTGGATCATATGTGTTTGTAAGCCCTGCATCACACTGGAAATAGCTGTACAAGCGTGAAGCATGAACCTGTATTGTCTGTTTAGGGGATCATTGCTCCATCAGTAGATACTGTATAGGCTCCTGTGGTCCTTGCCCAGATGGGGCTGAGCTCTGAGATGTCACTGGAGTCTTCTGGGTTTCAGCAAAGTATTCTAAACTAAACACAGGTGTCTGAGGTGGACACATTTAACCTGAGGGGTTTTTATATGCTTATTGTCAGCAAGAAAGTTAAAAAAAAAAATATTCTATTTAGACTTGGAAAAGAAATAATGTGTCACTCCAAGCCCTCGTCCAATCAACTTCATATAGCCAAAGTTTCCACTGGAGCTGAGTTCATAAAGTCATTAGGGAGAGACTTTATTTCCAGTTTGCCAGTATTTCCTGAAATTTTGGGGGGTTATGCAATCAAGTCCTTCAGCCTCCAGTTCTGGGATCATGTTGCTCATAAGGCAATAGTTGTTTTGTCCATATCAGGTGTGCAGGAATCAGCTCGAAAATGGACACACATGGGGGATTATATTTAATCTTCTGGATGAATAGGAAAGTCCGTCATTCAGCTGAGCCTGACCCAACTCTTGGATTTAGAAGAGTGGAATTCCTTATTTCAATGAGGTTACTCCAGTGTAAAAGTGGGGTTGCTTAGTGGTGAATCAGCTCTTCCATCACAGCCATCTCATTCTCCTTCATCTGGGCATTTACAAATACTGTTCCACAGCTCTGTTATGTACTTCATATATGAAATATTGTGAAGAGAATCTATGTGAAGGTAGACTGGAAGTTTAAGGACAAGAAGATCAGAAGAAGCATGCACTGTAGAAGGGACCATGTCCAAATTTAATTTCTGGGGCAGCTCATCTGAAAAGAAACCTCAGCATGGCCTTAAAAAAATTGTGTTGCTTTCACTGTCTCACAACTTAGCTATTTTTTTCATTATATAAACTTCTCAATTGCAGAAACCCTCATCTTCTTCATACTAATTGTGATTTTTGTTCAAATCTTGTATATAATATATAAGGTGATGGCATCAGGCTTTCAGCTCTTCACTGAAGTTGCCTTCAGCGGGTTAAATATTTTTTGTACTCTCTCAAAATAGAGCATTCGGGAAGACTATTAGCTGAAGTGTATCAGCCTTCCACCTAAATTTCCATAATTATTTATAATTTGATTATAAATTACCTGGTGTAGATCAAAATCCCACAAAACTTGTGAAAACATGAACTTGTCTACCAAAAAAAAAAGCGCAGTTGATAAGTTGATAAGCCACCTCTTGTGCTGATGACTCTGTCACCACTGCAAGAGCTGTGCAAAAAACACCACTTGCTTCTTCAGGGAAGAGTTTGGGGATTGAAATTGTAATTTTGTTTAATTAGGTCCTGCTCATAATCTGGCACTTAACTACTGGTGGAAATACACTTTGAAGAAACATTTAGAGATACTAAAAAATAATAAGAAAAATAATCACTTTTCATACTATTGAGAAATATTTCTTCATGTTTTTTTCCCTCGGTCCATGTGTATTCCTTGAAATGTTCAGGGTTTTATCTTCACTTAGAGACATTTCTGAGGGTAAATGTGTGGGGTTTGGGATCAAAGTCCTTACTTTATTTTTGCTAGTCATGCTGCTTGGAAGAGCTGAGTAGAAAGAAAACATGAAATGCAATGAAACAGCAAGTAATATCAAGTACCATCTTGTTTGCTGCAAACTGTCCTTCCTCTAGTCTCTTTTTGCTTGTCAGGAACCAGTTTGTTTGATCTCATTGTTCCTGACAGGCTTTGGAGAGGTGCTACATGGCTTTGAGAAGAGGCCGCATGCCTTTGGGGAGGACAAGAACTCCTCAAATCTTACCTGATGCAAACAGTGAGGATTTAGCAAATGCTGCAAAATAGCCTTCATGTATCTCCAAATGGCCACTGAAACCAAAGGCACTGAGGTGTTTCTCAGAGATCCATCCACAACACAGGGTAGAGCGTAGGAGGGCCAGGTACTGTCTGGTGTATGATCGTGTGGTCATACACAGCTTGGCAACAGCATTTCAGAAAGAAGTCTTCTTGTGACATCTTCCCTCCATGTAGCTATGAGTTGAACTGTGCTTGTCCTTCCAGCCCTCTCATGGCCTGGGTTCAGCCTTCTCTCCCACTCTAGGTAACTCCCAAATGATGCTTCAGCCATGCTGACTTGGAGGTGACTCCTCTTTGACTTGGAGGTGACTCCTCTTTGACTTGGAGGTGGCTTTCAGGTATCTGTGATCATGGCAATGCTACTGTAATTTCTTCTTATGCCTTTATGTCTCAATTGAACCTGGTGCCGCTCAGTTGAGCCTGCTTCAGGGAGACCTTACAGCACTTTCCATTACCTGAGAGTCCTACAAGAAAGCTAGAGAGGGACTTTTTATGAGGGCATGTGGTGACAGGACAAGGGGTAATGGGTTTAAACTGGAAGAGGGCAGGTTTAGATTAGATATTAGGAAGGAATTCTTTACTCAGAGGGTGGTAATGCACTGGAACAGATTGCTCAGAGAAGCTCAGACTGCTCCAACCCTGGAAGTGTTCAGGGTCAGGTTGGATGAGATCCTAAACAACCTGGTCTAGTAGAAGGTGTCCCTACCCATGGCATAGGGTTGAAATTAAATGATCTTTAAGGTCTCTTCCAACCCAAACCATTCTGTGATTCTATGATTCTATGTGTGACCTCATGGCACACAACAACAGATCCCAATTCTCACAGGTATTTACCTAAAGGAAAGTTTGCTCTTTGTCTTACAATTATGAGATATTTGCAGCACAGAGTCATCTGTAAAAGTGTTGTTCAGCACCATGTACCAGTATCTAAAAAAATTAGTTCATTAAATGAATAAATAAATACATAAAGACAGGTTAAATCCTGTTTCTTTCCAAGAATATATTATTTGTTAAGAAAAAAAAAAGACAATTGGGAATTTTTAGTTGCTTTCTTTTTAATTGAAAATGCTATCAAACTGTGTCCAGTTTTGCCTGTTGTAAACTGCCCAGTAGAAAATTTTGAGCCATTTTTAATAAGCTTAACTGAACAGACAAATATGATTTTCTTCTTCCAGACTTGCCACCCATTCACTCTAACACTGGGCTGCTCTGAGGAGCCCTCCAAGATCTGGAGCTTGACCAGGAATATGTTTTTGCCATATGTCAAAAATCATCAGGTGTAGGACAGCTGATGCTCCTTATGGAGCTGCCGTGGGGAAATCCAAATCCCAAATTAATTCCGTGCTCTTCTGATACCAGCCTAAATTTTATTAACTCTCTATTTTTTTTCACTATTTATTTTTTCCTCTGCTGAGATACGTCTGTAGGGAATTTAATCTTATCAGGAGCAGAAATTTGTCCCAAGACCCCTTTCTTGCAGCAAAAATAACCTTCTCAGTGGTACAGCACAGTCTGGAGGCTGAGACGGCCACTGGTCTGCAGGACTTGGGTACAGCAGGAGACCCTGCTCCTGCACGAAGAGCTTCCTTGGCCCAACCTTGGCCACAATATGTTCTCCCATGAAAAGCCCCAGACCCTAAATCCACACAACATGAGCGTCAGTCACCCAGGTCAACCTCTGTGTTTCAAAGGGTTTACTCTCATGCTTAGATTTGGGCATACCTTGTGGAACAATACACTTTGTTCACAGCAAGAGGGGTTCAAAACCAGTTTGGGGGGCACAGCTACCTTTTAAATGGTATCTATCACAGGATTCATTAAGCATTTAAATTCTAATATCTTATTTGTCTGTAAATTTTCTAGATAAATACATAATAAATCATTGTATACACACATTTATACCCAGAGTGGGAGTATACTTAGGAGCCTTGCATACAGCCAATACTGTATATAGACTAAAAATACTGTTAAGAAAAGGTCTTTATTTTAAAGCTATCGCTAACACAAGTGCTGGATTCTTGGTTACCAGAAATGTTTTCTTTACCAGATGTTTTCAGTCTTTTCTTAACAGAGCCACTCACAGATTGTTCCCTTAATTATTTCATGTTTAGAAATGGTGTCTGGTTAAAGAGAGAGGGAGACGGAGGGAGAGAGTTGCACAAACTTCCATTATCATGCAAATAGCTCCAGAGGAAAAAGGACAGTGAAAATGATAGCACTGATCTAATTATCTGCAGGCCAATATAGCTAAGTCACTGAAAGAGGCCCACAGAAAAGGCTGCCACAGAAACACAAAAAACAGCCAGAAAACAATAAGGAACTTAGCAACAGTATAAAAACGGACTTCTTTCTGTGCACAAAGACTAGTTTTATGAGCATTTTTCTTGCTTTCAGTTTGCAGAAAAGGTTAGAGCACATTTTAAATTCTATGCCAGGATATTCCCCCCCCACAGCTCCCAAAGATCTTTTGGTGCGCCGTCATATCACTGCACACCCGGTGGTGGGAATGTGGCTGCTCCTGCTCAGCATGTCTGGGCCACTGGGCACACTGGGGGCTGTGGAGTTTGTGCGAGGTGGTCTTTGGCAGCACCAGTCTCCATGGCTTGCATTTCGACCATGAGATTCAAGCTTTGCCCTTTTTGTGGTTAATTCTCCTGTCTTCCTTTGGGTGCTCCCAGGGTGTTCCCAGCTGGAGGATGGAAGGTTTATTGGCTGCCCACCTGTCCTCAGGTGACCTGTGTGAGGGTGTCAGTGCTCCCTCCATGGGGAGAAACAGGAGGAGCCCAGCTATGACAGCCTGAAGGGGCACTGCCATCCCCACAGCCATAATCCACCTTAGCAAGGACCTCAATAAGGACCACAAGATGCTTCCCACCAGATTGCCAAATACAGGCATTGGCAAGCAGTCAAAAAATACCCCAAAGCTACTGATCGTGGTTGTCAAAGAGAACCCTACATGATCTTCTCACCCTCAATCTCTTCTTATTCATGGGAAGAAACAGGCAGCTCCAGAGTAACTTTTCTGCCCTATTTTAGTGATCCTGCAGACCCTGTTTTCCTGCTGAAGAATGAAAAAGAGCCCGTATAATCCATCTAATCAAACTAATCCCAAACAGATCTGAAGAACTCAGGGCACCTGCCAACTTGTCCCAACATCCATTGGAGCTACAAGCATCAAACCAGAGCAGGCAGTTTCCCAAAATGTCCTGAAAATGCTTTTTAGAAATTCAGAGATCACAGTACTCCTTTTTGAGGGGAGAAACTCCCATCCAGTAACTGCTTTTGTTCATTGCAGGTTTAAAGTGGACTGGAACCAAAGATGAAAGGGGAAAAAACAAAAAGCATCTCTCTCTCCAAAATCTCCAAGTCATCTAATCCCTCCTACTCCCATTTTTAGGCTTCACAAGCTTATTAAGATATCAAAATATTCATATTTAGCCTAATGTCAAGAACGTACAGACGCTATAACAAATAGACGCTATAACAAATATTTGGAAGGTCAATATCTTCCAAACAGCTTTCCATTATTTCTTATGGGCTTATGGAAGGGACTTTTTAAAAGGATCTGAATTCCTCTTGGAGGAAGAATTAGAAGGAGAAAGAGGGCAGAAGGACTCAAAGAAAACACCGTCAACAGAATTTTGTAGTTTTGGAAGTTTTGGAAGGAATGGGCAGATTCGCTTGAAGAATTCAGTTCTTGAGAAAGATCAGGTGCTTAAAAAGTCATTGTGTTCCCATATCCATCCAGCAAGGGATCCTTGCCCTCCTTCCCAGTCTGTGTCCCAGAGAATAAACTGGGGATTTATAATGCACATGACTTGAGTGAAGATCTATGGAAACATGGGTCAGTAGAGGGAATTGGTCTGGGCAGCAGAACCTTGTTAGATTAGAAACACGCTGATGAGCCACAGCCTCAGTCCTTCCTTCTTCTCCTGTCTCAAGCCCAGCTCCCACCACTGTCTGTAGCCAGCATTATGTACAGCCCTAGGGTGAACAGCCCAAGGAGCTGATAAAAGATAAACCTGTCCTTTTTCAATCTTGACAGGTTCATCGGAACACTGATGGATTCCCCAGTGCCCTTCACCACATTGCCAAACACTTGTACCAGCTTTTCCTACCTTATAGAGCTCTTTGAAATACAGAATAGGAAATCCCAGAGGAAGAAAGACCAGAAGTCAAGTTGGCATGAAGAGTATGGCAGGCAGCTCATTCTCCAGCGTGGCCATCCAACTGCATAAAGCCTTCCTATATCCAAAGATGCAACACACAACAGCAAGAGAAATAAATCAGATGAAGGAAACAATCATTAATATTAAGACGAAGAAACCAAAGGCAGTCAGCCCATCCACCTAGCTCTCTGGAGTACTCATTACATCCTATTTTGACTTTGTAGTGTCCACAAAACCCATCTATTTCCTAGGAGAGCTTTATCAGCATTTATACTATTATGGGGGAAGCTGTCATGTCTGTGAATAGTCAGTTAAGGTCGGAAAACAGATTTTGGTTGCAAAATTGGCTGCGTCAGATAAATGTTAGTCATGGTGATTATCTGCCAGGGAATGCGAACAGGCTACAAAGTGATAAGAGGAGCTGCTGGCACCAGAGATCCTGTTTAAATTTTTTCCGTGTACATGGAATTTAATTTCTGCCATCTTTTTAAGCAATATCTGATTGCTGTGTCAGATGGTCCAGCATAAGAACAACAGCCACTGAATTGGTACCCAGTCAAACTCACCTCCTCATTTGCTGCACCTGAGAGAGATGAACTCCTTGTGCACTTTTTGGTCTTCCACATAGCAAGTCTCTCCCCACTTGATCTCTGTTTGTGGCAGTATCTACCCTTCTTCCCTTTCTGGTTTTTTTTTTTTTCACTTGCTGCTTCCCAGGCCACTCTGTTGGAAAAAAATACATCATCAAAGAATGATCTGACATTTCAGCTGATCTAAATTCAAAATACGCTCAGTGTTGGCACAGGACACAAACAGAACTTACAGACAGGCCATAGCAGATACTTCAGGGACGAACCAGCTCAAGCAGTACTTTGGTTAACAAGGGCCATGAAAACTAGATTTCATTTTCAATATCTAAACCATACCCTTAACATTTCAGTAAGTGATGGGTTTAATTCCTTTCTGTGTTTCGCAGCTGCAGAATACACATCAATAATAGGCTGTGATAGAGGCATGGCCATGACCCTCACAGTCTGATGCCCACTGTCCATGATTTCCACCATGACATGAAGGGCTGTGTAGAAAGGTCCAACAATAACCAACGGGGTACTGCTCTTTAGGTCTCTGAGACCAGAGGTGACTTTGTGAGGATTTCCTGGGTAAGGCACCATCAGCACGACATTAAGAGCTGCCTGTCTAGGAACTCTTCCCATCACCAAGGAAAAATATGGCCTTTTTTAAAGCGTCTGGGATACACAGGTCCCTTTCTGAGCACATGGAAGATATGTCTGTGTTGGTAGTCCAGGGAACTGGTTTCCAGCCACTTTGACTTATAGTCTTTTATCTGGCTTGTCCTTATCTTTGCCCCAGTTGATCCCACTGGCCCCACTCCACAGTTACTGGCCAAGGAGGGGATGGTTATGCCTCTATAACATTAGTCACAGTTGGGCACTTGGGATCACAGAGGCTGCTTGGGATGTTAGGAGCGATGGCATTTGTCTTCCCAAGTCACCATTATGTGTGATGGAGCCCTGCTTTTCTACAGATGGCTGAACACTTGCCTGCCCATGGGAAGTGGGGAATGGACTCCTTGTCCATCCTGCTCTGCTTGCATGTGCAGCTTTTTCTTCACCTATTAAACTACCTTTATCTCAACCCATGAGTTTTCTCACTTCTACCCTTCCCATTCTCTTCCCCCTGCTGCTGGGCATGGGGGAGTGAGTGCACGGCTGTGTGGGGCTGAGTTGCTGGCTGAGGTTAAAACACAGCAGAATACTAATTTAGGAACACAGTGCAGAAGAATTTGACTTGTATCTCCGTTATGATGTGGTTACTAAAATTTTTAGAGAGGTGCCTATGCCTGAATTAAGATGCAAACAAGACCATATGCTGAAGTCAATAGTATGGATTTTTATTTAACAGTAAACGTGAGGAAGAGAGAGACAGAAACAAATAAGAAAATGAGTCGGGAGGGAGAGGAAGAGAGTGACAGACAGATTAAGTAGAAAAAATATCACCACTCCATGGATTCTGATGGCGTCCTGTTGATCTTCTTGTGGTTTTCTCAGTGGTCTTGTTGAAGTGATGGTTGCAGTCTGGAGGTCTCAAGGGAAGTCCAGGGTGGTGAGGGAAGGCCCTGTTATCTTATCTCAAGTTCTCATCACAGTCCAAATTACTAGAAACATCCAGGGAGGGGTGGGCTTGAAAGAAATAGGAAAACAGCCTCCCCAGCTTAAAAAGAAATAGTGAAAATGTTTATTTTGAGAACACTTGGTAAGAACAATCTCATTTAGAAGTTTCAGACAGCTTTTGGTAACAAGTTGCTCTAAGAGTAGTGCCATCTTCCTTGGTCCATCCCTGTGGCAGTCACATGGGCACATCATTCATGCTGCCTTTCTTCCTCCTTGACATGCAGCTCTGCAGAACATCACTACAATGGTCAGGGAGAGCTGCTCATGCTGCCTCCCTCCACTGGCCACTGCTTTACGGGTCAGGGTTATCATGGAATCATAGAATCATGGAATAGTTTGGGTTGGAAGAGACTGGGTTGGAAAGGCCATCTAGTCCAATCCCCCTGCAATGAGCAGGGACATCTTCAACTAGAGTAGACTGCTCAGAGCCCTGTCCAACTTGGCCTTGAATGTTTCCAGGGATGGGGCATCCACCACCTCTCTGGACAACCTGTGCTGGTGTCTCTATACCCTCATTGTAAAAATCTTATTTCTTATATCTAATCTAAATGAACACTCCTTCAGTCCATCCTGGCTGCATGCTCTGTGCATGTGTGCGCACGTGTAAATTCCCATGCTAAGCAAGGGACTTTCTCTCAGGGAAAGATGTGCACACCTCACAACTTGCTGCTCTCACTATCCTCTTTTTTTTCCATAAAAAAACTTGCCCAAAAGCAGTTGTGTAAAGATGTAATCAGCTAATTACTTGCAACTGGGATAACCTGGAAGGAGAAAGGCTGGAGAACTGGTAAGGTGGGACCCTTACCCATCTTGAGGACACAGCTGACTCAGGGAGCTCAAAGCCACGAGCACATTTTCAGGATCTAAAGATTTCCAGACCACCGTTACCTAAGGATTACCTAAATTGCTAAAATCCTGTCCTTCACTCTGGATTTAAGCCTACTGTGACCACGGTGGGAGCAGAGACTCTGTGACAGCACCAAGCCACAAGTCCCAGCCCCGGAGTAGGCCTATGCATGCAAGCAGGACATCACTTATGTCACCCTCCCAGGCTCTCAGGGCTGTTTCTTCAGGAGCCATTTATTGACTCGCCTAAACCCAAAACAACAATGTCCCTCATCATTCCTCTTCCCAGCTCACCCCCCTCCCCTTTCTGGAGTAAGGAAAAGTGTCGAATAATCCTCCTCCTTTCGGTGTGTGGTCTGGTTTTCTGTGTCGTCATGCAGACAGTACAGAGACAGGGGGTCAGGCGGGTCATCAGAATGCTAATAAGAAATCTGATTGATGAGCCGGTGCCTCGGGGATGAATGGGATACTTAATTAATGACTTTTGCTCTGTTTAAGAAAAAGTTTCCCTTAACTTACATCCCTCCTTTTCTTAAAAAAAAAAAAAAAAGAAAAAAAAAAAAAAAAAAAAAAAAAGAAAAAGCCCTCTATAATCCCAAGTTTTCCAAACAACATAAAGGGAACTTCAAAGACAGACGTGGTCAGTTTTTATGTGTTGAGTTGGTTCAGTGATTCTTTCTTTTCTTTGTTTACAAGGGCAGCCAGGCTTGATTCCAAGGCTGAAAAATAAAAGGCCACATTGTTCAACCAGATTCTAGATTTTTACAAGAAATTTCCTCCTTCCCAGTAGGGCAATTAACTGCTTCACTTCTGGGTCTGCCAGTACCAAAATGCACCGCCAGGCCTGTGAAACTCAGCAGCAGTCGGTTCCTGCCAAAACACTGCTCTGCTTTGGAAACAAGACGTACTGTGGAGATGCTATTGTCCCATTAAATCTAACCAGCAATCCAGGACTGGGTTGTTTTGGGGTATTTTTACAAGAAAATAAAAGCCCATCGGGAAAAATACCTGGTAGGCACTTAGCTTAGGAACACTGGACTGTGTATTCAGGGCAATTCCAACAGGATTTCAAACCAGCAATTAGCGATGTGAAAACAGCAACAGTTTCAAATGATCTCTTCCGGATTGATTTGGAAGGTTATTTCATGCTAAATGAATAGCAGCAGGAAAGAAGATGAAAAGGGAAGAAGGAAACCCACACAAATGAATTTTTTCCCTCTGAGGGTTTTTTTTAGGAACAGGCTCAGCTGCAGCATTGAGTGCAGAACAGGCTGCTCAGTATCAGCGACGGGCAGATGGGGGATGGCAACAAAGAAATGCAGGGGGAGGTATTGGTTGTATTGGGTCCCCCGTGTTTCCCGCCCAAATTCAGTCACCCCCAGCAGACAGCTCTTGGTTATCTCGTGGGCACCAACACCACAGCATGGAGCCAGGCCCACAGGCTCAGCAGATTCACAGGACCTTGAGCCCCTTGGTGGACACAAGCAGGGAAGGAAGCTGCATCCTTAGCCCCACATGGACTTCACCAGCCCTTCTCTGGGGTTTAAGAGTGTCCTAAATGTTAAGCCCATTGCAAGCCCATTTTGGTGGGCGAGAGCTGCTCATGTACTAGAAGTCAGTGTATTTAAGTGCTTGGTTGATCTGAAACTCATGGGAGGAAGGGAAGGATCCTGACCAAGTCTGTGGCTGCCCCTGGCGGTGGTGCTTAACCCAGAATCACAAGACTGCCTTTTGTTGGATTGCTGGAGCTGAATTTTGATGCTGTCTCATTTTTAACTTTTCCTTGTAGTAATCCTGTGTGCATTTGACATAACCTGTAAATATGTTCAGCTGTAGCTTTAAATACAATTAAAAATAATGTTCTTTTAAAAAGGCAAGAGACTCTGAGGGCTTAAAGAATTGGCATTAGACTGAAAATTGGGCACATAATAAAATGTGCCAAATGGGAAAGAAATGGCAGGCATGGATTTAACCTGGCATTCTTTTTAAAAAATTGTGCATGAATTTTCTAAGTGAGTAGACACCTGCTTTGGCCTGAGGGTTTAGAGCACTGCTTATTCTCACCAGCCTCACTAGTTAAAAATCTCCCTTGTTCAAATCCCACTTATGGGGTTTAGGAGTCACTCATTTAGGTATTTTATTATCTAAAGATCACTGATTTATTTATTTAAAGTGATGGGAAAGTTCACAGTCCTTCCTCCCTCTGATCAGACATAATGTCCAAGAGATTTTGTCCAAGAGATCAACTGTGCAGAGAGGCAACAAAGCAGGAACATAAGGGCCCAAATGTTCTTCTTTGGAACCGATGCGACCACCTGACCATTAACTTTAGGGAATTTGTGTGAGTCCTGGTTTATTTTTAGCCCTTCAGATCTTTTTGCACAAGGGTTAACAAAGACGCAAGTTGGGCAATAGGAGGAAGAGGAATAGGAGGGCAGAGATGTGGGAATGGAGCAGGTCTCTGACCCTCCCAGGGACATCCCTTTGGACACACTGGCTAAAGGAAGGGAAGGAAAAGAAAGAGTGAGAAAAGACCTGCCAAACCACGCTGGCCAGACAGGAAAAAAAAAAAAAAAAAAAACCAAGGGCCCAGAGCTGATTTGCATTTGTATCAGGCACTTGGGGAATACAGATAAAACACTCTTTATTTTTCAGGGGAATTCAGGGAATATCAGTAGCAACATCCGTGCATGAGCACAAAAGGGGAAATAGAAGTATTTTGGTAATCCTGTTCTTAGGCAGCAACAGTGATAACATCAGAATAACACATCTCTCAACTTTTTTTCCTGGATCTCTTCAGGAAAAGCAGCACTGGCACAAAATTACAGTAACTTCTGGCAGTGGCGCACTTCGGAGAAGTCAAGGAGGGAGATTAGACAGGGAGTGGAGGTCACTAGCAATTTATTGCTAAACTGTGAACAAAAGGAAGGGCCCAGAGTCCAAAATTAATATCAGAGTGCCCTTATACTTCCTGTCATCAATGCCTGCAGTGCTCTGTGGTCCCCCTGCCTGCCTGCTGGGCACTAGCAGCATAAAAGTAAAGCAAAACTGAAAATTAAAGAAGAGCACTGGTCAAACATTGAAAAAGGCTACAAGAAAAAGAGTGATTTGTGGCCAGTGAAACAAGTTGTATGACTGAACTGCTGCTTAAACATCAGACTGTGCCTGCTCACCATGGGTGTAGGACACACTCATCCTAGTCCTCCCTGATTTCCAGTCAGAAATCCCATTTACATGTGTTTCCATAGATCGGATCGGTTGGGTTGGAAGGGACATTTAAAGAGCACCTAATCCATTCCCCCTCGCCATGAATACAAGCATCTTTCTCTAGATCAGGTTGCTCAAAGCCCCACTCAACCAGACCTTGAACACTTCTAGGGATGAGGTTTCCACACAGCCATAGGACTGTCCATCCCTGCATTGCCCAAATCATAAAATGCCTGCCTGCTGGGCTTCTCTCAGCCTGGTAGCTTTGCAAGTTCATCTCCTGGGCAGATGGACATCTATCAGCTGCTGGACCTCTGCTTAATTCTGATTTAGTTAAACAGATATCTGGATTCTACTGAAGCTATGAAAAAGCAGTGAATTGGCCACAGCTGTGACAGCTCTATTAATGTGTTACAGGAACAGCCCCGGGGCTAAATATCTTCTGCTATAGGCCAACAACTGCTATTTATCCCTGAAATAATGGCCAGGAAACCTTCCCTGATGCTTTAAATGCCCTTGAGAAACATTTACCCCCATGTTTAAATAAACTATGTGCTCCTCTGCATGAGGAAGGATGAAAACCAGAGGGGCTTTGCTTGTTTGTTAGCAGTGTGTACCAGATCAAAGCAACGTTACAAGTAGCCCTCCACTGTCATTTCTCAGCTGTGAAACAACTCACAGGTTACTTCAGGCTTGATTCCCCTCAGGCTTTGCCCATATAATTCCTTATTGCACCTTTGCAGCCACCTTAAGACCTCATAGAGCTTCAGCTGAGAGAGGAAGGGCCACAAAACCCAAAGTGGTGCTGTAAAATGATTTAAAATTGCAGCTGTGCCAATGCTACCCTGTCAACACTTGCATTTCCTGACACCCATGTGCCAGGATCCGTAAACATTGCAGAAGATGCTGTCCTCTACACCCACTCTCCAGTTTTATATGCATCCTTTTTATCCAGGAATTTTCCATTCATAAAAAGACATTTCTGCTTCCATTTCTTGATGTTCTGGAGGATGGGGGTTGGGAGGGGAAGGGAGAAACCGAGATAGCAGAGGTCGAGCCCCTGGCTTACTCTGCTGATCAAATCCTGGGCTGTGGCATTACCTTCCCTTTCAGCTGACCCAGTTCGAGCGCTGCGACTGCCTATTCCCACGCCACGTCAAAGGGAAGGTTTACATTGTTCAATGGATATTAATTTAAATTATTCTGGGGGTGCTTGGAAACCACCTCCTCCCCCCTTCCCCTTCAGTCTCCATGGGGACTATCACAGAGGCTCGGAGATATAAATGAGCAGCCACTGACACACTGATCTTCCTCCCCTTCTGTTGCAAACTGCCATCAGCGATTTCCACTGTCACAGGGGAGACATTCATATTTTGCTGAATGACCTGCTAGAACAAGATAGACAGATCAGTTTTTTTTTTACTTGTTAGGTACAATATCCTATTAATACCACTTTCCATTTGTTCCTTAGGTTCACACACTGGCGTTGTAGTTCTTTTCTTCACACCAACATCCTGCTGCTTGTTGATGGTATTAATAACACCCACAGCAGGAGGCTGTGCCCCCCGGGGTCTGGGCTATCAGAATAATTATTGAATGACATTAGGGTTGTTCTGTAAATTACTTTGTGACCCAGGAATTCAGCAGGTTACCGCTATAACTCAGGCTCTCGCAGTTGATTGCACTCACCTCCCGCTGCCCTGACATTTATTAGTCTAGTTTGCCTAGCAAGCACTGACTTCATCTGTTGGGAGGAAAGTTGGGAGCCTCTGCTATCCTCCAGCATGACCTCGGTGGGCCTGGCCCTTTCTAATGGCCTCATTTGTGGTGATTGAGTCTTGGGTACTGGTTTCCACATGGAAATTATATCCTTCACTTCCTCTCCTGTCCTCTCTGGCACACACTGAAATGTTATAGGGCAGCTGGAGAGCCCAGTTTGTGAGGCTGGACACATCTGCAGGCTGCAAGGGGGAAGAAGAAGTTAATTCATTTCCTTCTGGAGGAGGAACATGATTTTTTCCCCATGCATGCTCACACATATATGCATATTTCATGGGGGGGAACCTACCATTCTCCCCTCGGACCAAAGGAACGGGACTCACATCACCAGAGCCTGCCTCAGCCAAGGAGCTAAGGGCAGACAGTGGATCTGTGAGATGTTTGGAGGAACACCAAGGGGCTTTAGACACTGCAAGAAGTTGGGTTGCTTCCTATCAGACTGATGCACGTGCAGGTGTGGAAACAGAGCTCTGGGTGTTCAGGGAAGCCCAGTGTTGGAAACAGTGACACACTGAACTGTGCCTGCCATCACTCCTGATGACTCCTCAGCATCTGCCCAGATGTACTGGATAGCTTCCCTGGGAATGCTGAGCACCACTTAAGATTAGGGCAATGATATCACATTAAAAAGTTTATAATTCCTCTTGAAGAAAAACAGTCAAGACCTCTTTGGTCTTATTCTGGTCCAAAATTCCTACTTACTAAATGCTTATATAATACCTGTGATGAAACACTGGAGATCTGGTACATAGTTCTCTCAGATTCGTTTGATCCTATGAACCACTCTCCAAAAGAAATCCCTTGCTCTTTGTATGGAGGTAGCCCAGACCATTCCTCTTCCTCATCCCAGTTGCTTGGACAGTGATTAACTGTTAGACGTGTTCCATAGTTTCTTTCGGAAATTACTGGGTTCTGTTTTCATTGCAGCAAGGAAGCTGTGGGGACTGAGCATCACTTCTAAAGCTCAGAGCAGCATACGTGTTTCCTTCCTTGTCCTGGCAGCTGCTCAGAGCTCAAATGCAGAATCTGTGGCAAAATTGATATGGGGATGCAGACAGCAAGAAGGTGGTCAGGAAAGATGCCAACCTTTCAATGCTGCAAAAACTTAGAATAAGTGCTTTCAAAAACTAGTCGAAGCATGTCTTCTATAACAGAGACAAAAGAAAAGCTACGTTGTTCTCAGGTTTCTTAGTCTTGCAGATGATGCCAAGTTAAAGGGAAGCATTGATACATTCAAGAAAGGATGGCCATTCAGACAGATGGGCTGCAAGAAAGAGACAAGAACCTCATGGAATTCAATGAGAGCAGGCACAAAGTCCTGTCCCTTTGGAAATGAAGGACTCATTATGGTATCAGGCTGGGCACTGGCAACCTGTGGAGCAGCTCTGTGGAAAAGGTCTTGGGGATCTTGTTGCACATCAAACTGGGCATGAGCCAACTGTGTGTCCTGGCAGAAGAGACCAAGAGCCTTCTGGGCCATATGAAGAGGAGCAGAGCCAGGAGATCCAGTGAATGGATCATCTCCCTCTAACTGGTGCTTGGTGGCCAAAACTCAAACACCACAGCCAGTTTGGGGCCTCCCAGTAGAAGTTGTTGATGAACTGGAGCAAGTTCAGTAGAGGACTACTGAGATGGCTGGGTCTAGAACACTTGACCTGTGAAGAGAGGATGGGGGGACCTGGACTCATTCAGCCTGGGAAAGGAACAGCTTTAGGGACACCTAACAGAAGCCTCCAGTGCCTACAGGGCTGATCGAGAAGACACAAAGGACTCTTCATAACGGTGGATGGTGGGAGGAATGAAACACATGTAAACTTAAACAAGGGGTTCAGAACTAGATGCAAAACCTTTCCATCATGTGGACAGATGAGCAAGATGCTCAGAGAGGCTGTGCAGACTCCAGCCTTGGAGATTTTCTGGACCCAAATGGATAAATCACTGAGCATCTTGGTCTGACCCTGTAACTGACCCTGCCTTGAGCAGGAGGGTGGACCAGAGACCTACTGAGGTCCCTTCAACCTGAACTATGATTACTGATTGTACAGCAATGTGCTGGGGAGATGTCAAGGCCTGATTTGTACAAATTGCTTTTCCCTCCTTCCAAAAACTCAGTTTGATACAATCTGGGACCAGTTTTCAGATTGTGCACTAAGTTTCTGAATACATTCTTTCCACAGCAGAGAACCCAATGCCAACTTGACAGCTGAGGTAGCCAGAGAAGCACCTAGAACTACAGCCGAGTGCCTGTCTCTGTGAAGAAGACACACTGATTTTGAGGTACCTCTTCTCCCTGTATTGTTCTACTGGGTGGTGAGAGGACACAGTGTGTTTCATTCCAACTGGGAAGGCAATAGCTCCACATAGTTTTCCTCCTGATGTGCTGTTTTGAGGATGCTGAGATAACAAATAACAAAATGCAACTTATTTGTCTCTGCTATAAAGCCAAATCCATGTGCTAAAGAGTCCCAGAGCCACAGTTTGTTAAACTCTTCAGCAAGGTGGGGGGGTTCTACCAACTGTTGCTGACAACAGGATTTCCTAATGTTTCTAAGAACTATGCATCCACATGGACATCCAGAAATCAAAGATTCACAAGCACAGACCTACGAACAGCACAGGTACCAGCTGGGGTCAAGCTGTGTCTGCATCCCACAGCACCACCCCTTGGTGCTGTCTTCCCCGTCCAAGCACAGCTGTGTTCACTCCTGCTCAAGTATCACTCTGCAATAACTTGTCAACAGATCTAAACCTTTCCAAGGGCTTAATATGGAAAACAGGACCTTTGGAGAATTTCCTAAAGCCGTGGATCCACGCGGGAAGGACTGCTCATGCAAAGCACAAAACCAGACAGGGTCTTGTCATCCAAGTAACTGTGGGCAACCTCACCACATGCTCAGAAAGGAGAAAGAGTTGCTGTATTTCACGTTGCAGGGAATGTGGTTTTGCAGGAGGGCAAAAAGGAGGACCCTCTATTCAGGTGGCAGTCAAAGGGAGCAGAGAGTGCTCAGCCGCCTGTCGGAATTGGCCCTGTATTGGTTCCACCCCCAGCTATTTGAGGTGAAACTTGGCCTCTCAAAGCTCTCTGCCTCTCTCCTGCGCCTTTGTATTCTCTAGAAGGTGAAGCGTAAGGGTATAAAAAGCTGCAAACAAGTTCCTACCTCTGGAGACCAGGCATTTACTCTAAGAAAGAAAGACCAATTGCTTCCCAGAGCATTGTCCACCCACATTAGAGAAAGGATTAAGCAGATACATTCAGCTATTCTAACAGATTTTCTTTAAACCTTGAATACGCCTCTCACACTTGGTAAGATAATCACATTAGTTTTGTCATTAAAAGATCCCTTTTATAGAAAGTACCTAAACCGCTTAAACCACCCAGAGAGGTCGCATACATTAGAAAACAACAAGACAAACGGAAGGGATTTGCTATTCCCAGTCTCAGTGTTTCACTGCCCCTACTTTCTAAACTGGGGGATGGAACGAAAAGATTTTGCAAATCACCAGTGGGGGGAAAAGTCCCGGAGAGCTGGGCAGCCCCCACCCACCCTGGGGAGCCCTCACTCCCCACTGAGGAAACATTTGGGCATAGCAGTGAGGACTATGGAAAATATATTTTTCCATATGGGGAGGCCCACAGGTTACACCTGAAGCACCCCTGGTCTGCATATCTGGCACCCAAAACCCAACTGATAAGCAACAGCTGATGTAACTTATTACTGCCTTGGAGGGCACAACTATAAGGTGCTCCATGCTAAAGGAGCACATTCTCCCTCTTCCCTGCTGTGGGCATTGCTCTCTCTGCATCACACCCCAGGACTACAGGGACCACCATCACAGGGCTGCAGAAAGCACAAAGCAGGTCCCCAACTCAGCAATGCCCAGGGTAGCAATGAAATTAGCTTTCAGCAATCTAACTAATGTTGTAAAGCAATTTCTTCGCTGGACCTGTATTATTGAAAGGATACAGAGAAGGAAACTGCCCTAAAGCACGTGGATCAAATAGTTTCAGATTTGCTGGTAAAATAAGTTGGGCTGGGAGGAAAAAAAAAAAAAAGAAAGGCCGACTTAGGGCTGCAACACTGATGTTCGTGCAGCTGGAAGCAGTCCTGTGAAATCAAGGAATCAAAATAATACAGGAGCACAAGTCTACTCAGACCAGTAGAAGCTGCAATGCTCAGCACCTTTACATGATAAAACCAGAATTTTTTAACAACAAAAGGGGAACATTGAAAAGCACTTAAGCACTGTGAATTTACCTCAGATATCATCTTTGGTTCATATCTTTTGCCAATATTTCATCATCTTCAAAATTAAAATTACCCTATAAACAAAGTGAGTTGCAGAACATATTTAGCTTCCTCCCTAGACTCTGCAGCCTTAGCCCTGCCCTATTAACACTTTGGGCTGCATAGCTCAATTAAAACCTCTCCTTGCCAGGTCAGAGGGCACTACAGATCTGTCCTAACAACCTTCCTTATCATGGACATGTAGGAAGTGCGTGTTTGCTTGGGACTGAAATAAGCTTTCAAAGTGAAAGTGGACTTTTCCCCATTGTAGGTAGCTTGATTGCATTCACTGTGGTCACCTATGGAGAACAACCAGCTCATATACCTGCTCCTCCTCACAGAGCCAAACCTCTGAAGTAAGAAACTACCAAAGGAGTGCAGAGCCTCACCACCTGTCATCCTGACTGCCACTCCTGATTTCCGTAACTAGTTTTCCTCCTGCTCCAACAGAGTCAAATGCAAAGAAGACAATGTCACTTGCAGAACTCTGAATCTGCCAAAGGATAAAAATCCATGTCTTTGCAAAACAAAATCCAGTTCCAGATACTCCACATTCCATTATTCTAATGCATTTTTATCGACACAAACTGCAGGTTCACCAGTAAGACTCATGCTTGGGGGAAAGCATTCATTCTTTTTCCTTCTGCATTTTCCCCAGTGAGTGGGAAACATACAGTTTTAAATTCCAATAATTTCTGACTTACATAAGCCTGAGATGAAGTATGGTCCATCATCATATGACTGGAAAGATAAATCAACCATTTGCCATGGCCCAACCTGTTCTTACCTGTACAAAACACACAGGAGAGCCAACATTTAGCTGAAGTAGCCAAACCACAAATCTTGGTAGCATTCAGGGATGTATACATGGATTTTAAGATGTTTGAGATAAATAAGACCTAAAGTTTCAACTACTCAGTTTGATGGGAAAAAACGTAAAAAGTAGGATCAATTAAAAATAACATAAAAACAAGTCACCTAATTTATAAGCTGGTCCAAGCAGTAAGAACCTGATCCAAAGGGCACCTAAATCAGTCTCACAGACAGAAACTGAATGGAATAGTAAGATTATTTTAAAAAACACAAATAAACAAAAAACCCATAACCTATTTTTTGTTTTAAATGTCATTTCACACAACTAAAAGTTGAAAAATTGCATGTTGTTTTAAGTGTTACTGAAGGTAATTTTTTTGGCTTATGAAAGGAGTGAAAAGAGAAAGAAGAGAGGAATGAAATTCTAAATTACTTATGCTGCTTGAAACTAAAAAGTGTTTTCCAAAAAACAAAGCAGCAGCTATTTCCTGAGATGATAAGTTCACTAGCAGGGAAGAGAGAACACACAAGCTGATTAACAATATAGAGTTAATTTGTTCACAGCCCAGTGCATGAATATGCCCATGTCTTTATCCATATAACATGAAAATGCTTATCCCAAAATTTGCACTTGGAGTAGCACTCTGAGCAATTCATGGGAACAGTTGGACCAGGCTCTTGCTTGCTCAGTTAAATCATTTCTGATCCCCAAATTTATATTTACTTTTACCAGTTTCATTCCTTGGCTTGCAGTAAACCAGGACATCAATTAACATGTCAGAAGATACAATAGTATTTCTACGAACTTCACTGTAATGCCCTTAATTAAAAAAACAATAATTCTTATTAGTTTCAAAAAAGATCAAGGACATCATGTTATTATAAAGTCCATGAGTGAGAGAATATTTGAAGTAAAAAGTGGAACTACTGGAAAAGTAATCACCAACAGCTTTCAGACAAATCCTACATAGTTTTTCCTTCACCCCTGTGCTTCTTCTCTGGTCTTGTTCTCTATAGTTTTTCTAAGTAATTCCCTTGCTCAAAAGTATGAGAGGTTCAGATTGCAGAGTCTGAACATAAATTACATGTTTAACACAAGACAAGGAAAAAGATGTTGTGTTGAAAAGAAGATACACAGGAGCGTTTGAAAAGATAAAAATTCAGTGTTGGGTTTGCTTTGTTCACAGAGGATAGGAGGAGACTGGAAACAGAAAAGGCCACCTGGTGTCTTAGGAAAATACTCAACTATCAGGCATATCATCAAAGCTGAGAAAACTTTTCAACAGAAATGGAATTTTAAGAGTTTGGGGACACGAAGCCTAGCCTGAGTCGTTCTAAAATGGAGTTGTCCTTTAAACTGCAAAGAATCCTTTCTGAAGAAGGGCTGCAGTGTGAATGAAGCCAAAGCTGGAAAATGAGGGGACTGCCCCAGCCATTTATTAATGTCAAATATGCTGTCTCATGAATCAGGGCAGTTTGTCTGGTTTGGAATCCTTACAGAAAGCCCAGTGCACCTGGCTTGGTGAGCTCAGCATCAGGCTTTAGGCTGATCCAAGGGGATAGCTGCATTCTGTGTTTTCAATAGTTTGTCCAGCAAACAATTTTTTTTAAAAAAGGCTTTTATTGAAGAGCCATCAGCAAACAGATCATGTAGAATTTGAACAATACACAGAATGAAGGGGAGGGAGGAACCCACACAAGGCACAGCCCCAATTATTTGTCACTTCATAAGATCTAGCCAGCACGAGTGTCACATTTGCTCTTCAAGAGAATAGCTTCAAAAGCTTCCTGATTTAAAAAGCTAAGTGTTTCTGGGGGAGACACACATATACACACATACAAAATATACTCAGTTTTCTTTGGCAACCATCATCACAGTGACAGATCTTTCAGCATTAGGACAAATAGCAAAGGAAAAAATAAAACCCCGATGCAGATTGTGCATGCTCAGCCATTTATCAGCAGAGTGAGTCTGGGCCCAGCCCTGACCATTCAGTACAGCACAGAATACAAAAGCCACCTGATTAATAAGCCACAAGAAAACTAAGGAGAAAAAAAATTATATATTTATTTCTATTCCTGAACTGATTCCAAAGGGCAAGGGCTGTTTAGTTTCCTTACAAACAGCACAGCCAGCTTCCCCATGCCTTCCCTGCCTCTCCACTGAACATCACAGTAAGATATAATTTCTGTTCCCCCATTATCTCCACCAGCTGAGGATGTCTGAAATTCAATCCCACTGGAAGCAGCAGGAGTTTCATCCACACCACTGCCATTTAATCCACTGTATGTACCAGCAGTTGGAACAATCACTCAGCTCAGTGAGGAGCAAGGCATCAAGCCTAGAACAGGAACCTGTTACTACATGGTAAAATACAGCATTTGAGAAGAGCAGAAGAGGAAAGCAAGGCAGAGCAGGCAGCTCAATCCATGAACTTGGACTGAAGTTTATCATCCGAGAACGCTCTCCATCCCTCTGCTGCCTGCTTCTCTCATGGGCACAAGCAATGGTGAGCACTGCAATGCAGGTGAGGAAGCAGGAGGGAAATGCTCAAATGACCACATCGTAAGGCCTGGTCCTACTCCCAGCAAAGCCAATAGAGGTATGATAGCCACAATTGTTGCAGTACGACTTCAGTGACTGTGCCTGGCCTCTTCAATCCATTGCTTCATGTGGTAGATTTCCAAGGCTCGAGCTTGCTGTACAGATTTGGGGTCCAAAGGGTTACGGCTACGTAGGTCCAGGTGATGGGCTCCATCTGGGATCACAACTGCCACAAGGGAATTGGTGATGTTCTGGGTCACCCCACCTGCAGACCATGGGTCCAGGTCCCCATTGCTATAAGGAAAGAGTATTTCATCAGGATACATGTGCACAGCAGTCAGCAGTGAAGCTGCAGCTTCACATCAACATATTCACCCAACTTTCAACTAGTTTTGCATATGCAGCAACAGAAACAGACCTCAGCCCTGTCTCAATGTCTTGTGCCCACCCCTCTGCTGAGAGAAGCCTTTTTGACAGAGGTATGGAGCTATCTGCATCTTAAGCTAGGCTACACTTCACAATTATTTGCTAATTCAGATAATAATCTTTAACAATGCCAAAGTCTCTGGAGATAAATCTGCTGCCACCCGTAATCATCATAAAAGGTTCATGTTCCCCTGTAAACAAGACATCTCCAAATTCCCAAATCAAAGCACTTCACTTTCCTTCTTCACAGCCTGCCATAAACAAATAACCTACTGAACCCCTTTAGAGCTGAATTTTCAGGAAGTTCTACATTTGCTGTCTCAGCTGGGTGCCAGCCTGGTTTTGCAAAGAAATGCTTGGACAGTCCATTAGTCCACTTATTTCTAAAAATAACCATATTAAAATGAAGCTTTTATCTCCCAAAAAACTGTCTAAAATGACTCTTCCTCTGTAATAGGACAATTTAATGCCATTTACTCCCCCTCCTCCCTCACCCCAAATCATTTGAAAGGATTCCTTGCACTATAGATATGGCTCCAAATAATAGACCCTAGAGCAAGTCAATAGCTCAGCTGGGGAGAGAGTTTTCCATCTCTCATTCCTAGCATTGGACTTGATCCAATAATCCCTACTACATTTTATTTTCCTTTACTGCAATGCTCTTCCCACACATGGTCCATCTTTCTGCACAAAGAAAACAACATCCATATACTTGTGGAACTATGCAAATCTAGATCTGTTCCTCACTCAGAGCACTGGATCTGCCCACAAAAGGAAATGTCAGAGATGGGCTATGGTATACAAGGGTAAACTTCTAGATGGATCTAAGAAATTAAAATATCCTTGGACATTAAGAGATATAAAGCTAGAAAAATACCACAATGGCAGCACTAAAAAACAACAACAACAAAAAACCACAAACCAGAAAAATAAGGAGTAAAAAAAGAGGTTTTTTAGAAATAATTAACAGTAAAAACCTGATGAGGTATGAACTAATACTATACTTGTTTTACACTGAAAAAAACCCCAAGTATCTTGAGTCTCTGTAGTTCTTTACTTCCAGTGATTCTAAATATGACTTCAGACAAGAGAAACATTTTGTATCTGCAAAACAAAAAGCATAAAGAGCTGCCCAATAAACCAAATGCATTGGATTTAAAAGGTCACCTGAATCAGCAGAGCACCTTGGCAACAGGGGGATGAGTTGCTGAGAGACCCATGATGTACATGAACTTGGATCTTTTGGTCCTAGTCATGTGGAAACTAAGCATGCCACACGGAAACAAACAGCCTCCGGCTTTTCTGCAAGCTGCTGGCTGTGTCCTCTGCCAAATGATGGTACTAGAGGCACTGACGCAGTTTGGCAAGTGAGACTTGCTGAGAGGAGGGGGGATGGAGGGCTCACCACAAAATCATAAGTCTTAACAGTTTCTGTGGAATAACATAATTCAGTACCAACTAGAATGAATTACTTATGTGTTAAAACTAAGCATGCATGTAAGTACTCAGTTGCCCATCTCACGGGACAGGAATTTCCCAATGTAAACCAAAGAAGTAAAACAAGGGAAAGAATAAAAAAGTCAGCCATTTCTTTCTAGCAGTGGCCAGGCAAGTAAGACTTTCAAAAAACAAAACAAAACAAAAAAAAAAACTAATGAAAAATATGAGCATTCTAGTCCTGTTTTCAATTGCTATACTTCCTTCACAGCATACATAGGGTTCTGCCTATCTCACAGCAATCCCTTTCCTATATTCTCTTCAGTCTCCTCAGCCCTCCAGCCCTGAGTTTTACACAATCTTAGCAGCACTGCCTGTGCATCCTTTTTAAACATGCTGGCTCTCCACAACTGCCATGTTTCCTTTTATTAACTTTTTTCTCTCTCCTTTTCTCTTCAGTCTGGCATAGTTGTATCATTGCCACCAATTCCCTCCTTTTGTGCTAACTATTCTCCCTTCTGTACAGAACTCCAGTACTTCTCATAACAGAGCCTTCACTTTTGGCCTCTCCCTGTGCAGAACTGGGTAGGTGGGTGCCCTAACTCAGAAGGATGTATACAACCTAGGTGTGATCCATCCAGACTGAAAAATACTCATTTTTAGATTGTGCACACTAAATTTTGTACTGTCTGATATAACCTGGGCTGATTTTGACTACCATAGTACGCTGATGATGAGACACTATAAATGCTACAGGCTCCTTGCCACTGCATTCATGAACAGTGTTAAAATGTCACTTCCCACCACTGCACAGCACTTCCATACCAAGTACACAGCATGTACCAGTAAGAGGAGTGAAAATTGCTGGAAAAGAAAGGGGAAACAGTGTTCTGAAAACCCCAATTTCCTCAAACAAGTTTTAATAAAGATGTGCTGCCTAGGACAGGCAAGCAACACCTGTGCACAGCCTAAACCACTCACACTGCATACATCCAGGAAGGTATCAAAGTAGCAATGGAGTTTCCTGCATTAATACCATACAGTCCATTCAAGTCTGACTCTGCAGAGTGATGTACTGCTCGCAGAGGGAGAAGCAGCAACACCAGTTTAAGCATTCTGGCCAAATCCCACTGCGTCTGGATAAATCCACCCTACAGTAGTTCTCTTCAGATGTAGTATTTTTCCCTTCCTGTGCTACACTGTTGTGCAAGTTGCCTGTCACTTGAAACACAGTCCTTTTCAGCCCACAGGGAGCCACATCCCAGGTAAACACTGGGATATTTTTTGTAAAGCACTCTTCAGTGTTTGAGGATAAAAGGCTCTTATATAAAATGTACAGTGTTGACAATGTATTTGTTTGAAGAGAAACATCCAGCTTGAGATCCAAAAGCTTTGTGTGTACAGCACTAACTTCTACATTCATTTGGTTGCTTTCAGGCTTTTCTCATTTCCAGCTCCTTCAGCTGGCATAAATTCTTAAACACTTAGATTTGTTTGCTTGTCTATCACTTACAAAGCAGATTTCTACTGTACAGAGCTGTGAGACCTTGGAAATAAGCAACACTCCACAGAAATTAAGTTAAACCAACAAACTTCTTTTATTAAAAAAGTTTTCCAAAAGAGGGTGGAATTTCTCACTCCAGAGCAGATATTCTGCTAGGACAGAAACAGCAAGAGGCATACAAGAGGAAAGCAACAGGCCTTTGGAGCCAAACAGACCAATGTTAAGAGCTGCAAGCCAGAAAATAACCCCTAATTTAAGTGAAAACTTTATACTGTTAAAATGCACACCTATCTACCAAGTCCAAAAGTCTAATTCTGATCTTGTTTTATAGAAATGGTAGGGTTTTTTATGAGAAGGCCTTGCACAATTTTAACCAAAGCACAGAGAAATATATATCCAGGAGCTTCCCACAGCAGGCAATCGGTACAGCAAGTCAGGACTCCTGAAGCACAGGCCTCAATGGGTGTACTGAACACCTCCCTACCACATAAGCACCTGATGAACAGACAGCACTCATCTGTATCACCACACAGCAGAAGTACAACTACATGAACCTTCCTCTAAAGATAGCAGAGTTTAATCTTAAAAATAAGGAAAGTGAAGGCTGAATAGAGAGCAAGCTGCAAGCCCCAGTTTTTTTAACTAGACTGAAAAATTTCTTTCACTTTTTGTCCACATATAAAGGTGTTTCAGAACAAACTTTTGTTGTATTACCAGTATGCCTTACTAAAATGGACATGTCTTTGTATTTGCATCTTATACAACTGCGTTGAAACTTGCCTAAATACCACTAAAAGAAAAGGGCTATTGGCAGTAATAGAAACTCCCCAAGTTACTTGCCTTTCTTTCCTGTATCAAAGGGATAAGGAATGTCATGCCAGCCCCTCCACAAGGCTATCACTCAGAGCAATCATTTTGGTACTGAGATTCTGTGTTATAGCTAGAGCTTGTTTAGACTTTCCTTTTCTGTGGAAGTGACAGTGCTTTGGGTTCATAAAAGCTAGACGAATTTACCAGCATGGGAAACCTGGATTTTGGCCACAAGATAAGAAGGATTCCACATGGGAAGATTATATTTGGCAGAATCTCAATCCAGATTCTTCTTTTAGAGTCACAGAGGCGATAACAGAACAGTTGGCTTCTTTAGCCGCTGCACATTGACCATTTTACTCTCAGTAGCAACACAAAGCATTCCCATCATTTATTCAGCTGGAGTGCTGTAGACAGATCCTTTTGCTACTTAGGCCAACTTTCTCTTCACTGACAACCCAAACTGGTGGAAGACTCTACACTATAAGCTGAAACAGGGCTCACCTGAAGATGATGTTGCTGTGCGAACTGATGTTTTTTCCTCCATACATAGACAGAATCCAAGAGGGGCGAGGCCTCACTCCCCACAGTCTGTAACACTCTTCTGAAAATGCATCAAAGTCCCATTTCTCAGGTTCAAACATGTCATGGACACCATCTGTGCAGAAGGGCATCACCATCTCAGTGCAAGCCTGAAAGAAACGGCAGATCAATAAGATGTGTTCCCAGGAGACTGTCCAACAGCTGTTAGTGCAGTATTTAAAAAAGGAAGCTTAAACAGCATTTGATCAGTAATTACTATCAAACTATCACAGAATCATTTAGGTTGGAAAAGACCCTTTAAGGCTGAGTTGAACCACAAACCTAAAACTGCCAAGTCCACCACTAAACTGTGTACCTAAGTGCATAGTGTCTTTTAAATACCTCCAGGGATAGTGACTCCAGGACTTTCCTGGGTAGCCTGTTTCAATGCTTGACATTTTTCCTAATATTCAATCTAAAGATCTCCAGGTGCAACTTGAGGCCATCTCTTTTCATTCTATTGCTTGTTACTTAAGAGACTGACCCCCACCTTGCTACAATCTCCTTTCAGGTAGTTGCAGAGAACATTAAGGTCACTCCTCAGCCTCCTCCTCTCCAGACTGAACACCTTCAGTTCCCTCAGCTGGTCCTCATAGGATTTGTGCTCCAGACCCTTCCCCGGCTCTGTTCCCCTTCTCTGGACATGCTCCAGCACTTCAATGTCCTTCTTGCAGTGAGAGGCCCAAAACTGAACACAGGATTCAAGGTGTGGCCTCACCAGTGCCAAGTACAGGAGGATGATCACTGCCCTGGTCTTGCTGGCCACACTATTGCTGATACAAGCCAGGATGCCACTGGGCCTTCTTGGCCACCTGAGCACACTGCTGAATCACAGTCAGCTGCTGTCAACCAGCACACCCAGGTAGTTTTCCTCTGGGTAGCTTTCCAGCCACTCTTCCCCCAGCCTGTAGCGCTGCCTGGGGTTGTTGTGACTCAAGTGCAGGACCCAGCACTTGGCCTTGCTGAGCCTCAAACAGTTGGCTGCTGTACGTAGTTTTCCAGTCTATATGAAGAGCAGAAACTCAACAACTAGCTAGATAATGAAGATACAACCTAAACCTGCTTCTCTTTTCTGCCTTGCCCTCACCACTACAATCATACTTGGTTTGTCACTATATTTCTCACCAGTACATCAATACATCTGACACAATATATTGACAGGTAAATGACTTGACAACTCTTACCAGCTCTAGCTCAAAAAAACCTCAGTGAGTTGCAGTTTAGAAAGGCTACTGTGCATACCTGATAGTACCAACCAGTTTGGCCCAGATTCTTTGTTGCAGTCTCAGACACATCTAAGCATAAGGCTTCTCCTGTATAATTGTAGTATAAATTTACTGCCTGGAAAATATTCTGCAGTAACAATTTGTCAGAGAGCCTGGGATCCTTCAAGAACTTGCAGACTTCCTGCAACAAAGAGAGAAGGGGAAGTCTAAATCTATAGGTATTAAATATTAGGACATGATACCTGCTAGGATATTGATTTCTTGTCCAAGTACAGTCAGAGCAATTCCAGAAAACATCTTTATATGTGATGATATATCCTGAGCATTATCACAAAAAGTATACACAAATTGCATTTGTGTAGTGCATGCTACTATCAGGAAGCTGAAACTTTATATTTCCTGACTAAAAAATTGAAAAAAAGACCCAGTGCCACCTTAATATTTCATTTACCAAATTTTTCAACCCATTTACCACACTTTAAAATAGATTATATTTAATAAATAGTATTTAGCTCCTCTATAAAGACAACACATACAAATGTATAACAAAGAAGCTCCAGGTATAGATTGGGGTTCCCTGCAGTTTGATGTAGGCAGCTCACAACAGAGATTAAGCAAGATAGACGTATATCCAGCTACTCTACACATAGAATCATTAAGGTTGGCAAACACATCCAAGATCATCTAGTCCATATTTTCCCCCCTTTGTCATCCTCGGAGTCATATTAGAGCTTCTGTTTCAGAAAAAGAGTATCTGAACAGCTTAAATAACTCAGATTTTATATATTAGTACTGTCCAGATGAATAGCAGCCTTTTCTATTTTAGATTTATACCTCAGTCAGAGATAACATGGACAGTGGTGGAGGTGAGCCTGTTTCTCAGGTTCTGTCAGACTGACAACAAAGCAGAACTAATTTTCAAGGTGTTTATACTGCCCTTTGCAGACAGCCACGTGGACAGATGAACGTCCCTCTCTCCTCCATCAGGCAGCTTTACACAAATGAAAATTTTTGTTTTATAATTAACTGCTGCTTAGTAGCCTGAAATATCTTATCTTATCTGTCTTACCTACCTTACACAGTAACACAAAGTCCTGCAGGGAAATTCAGCCAGGGTCTTAATGAATAAAAACACTCCAAGAAAATGGAAATCTTGGAGAGAGCACTGTGGATAAACAGAACTGCACAAGTGAAGGTTTGCAAGTGTGAAGAGGTTCTGCTTTGAGAAGTGACCCTGCAAGGAATACATTTGTGGAGATCCACATTTTGTCTCACTAGTTTTCTCACATCAAAAAGGACAGAGGCTCAAAACTTTCTCTTCAGTTGCAAGCTCTGTCAGCTAAGCCTGGCACCAGAATCCCTAATTTTGTGTGCTTTTTTCTGCAGCATTTCTGCTACTTGAGAGCAGCTCTGCAGCACAGCTGAAGCTTTTCAATCATCCCTGACACTTTTCTTCTTCTAGGCTCTTGATACAACCTATTAGTCCTACAAGTGGCAGTTAGTCAACCAACCAGGTCATGTACACAAAGATGTTACCCTGGTTGTGTTTTCTCAGTCATGTTGGTTCTACAGAGCCAAAAAAATAAAGGAAAAGGTGCAAGTTAGGACGGAAGGAGATAATTAGTTAAACCAAATGGTCAATTCTACGAGATATTAGTTCTGAATTACCTGTATAGGCCAAGCTGGCAGAGGCTGCAAGAAGTCAGCTTTATAAGGATAATTCACCATAGCCAAGTTTACCCATGTTTCACTCAGCCAATTTTTCAATACAGCAGCATCCTGCAGATTTTTTAACGGGCTGCACAAATGAAATGTGCTGGAAAGCCACTGCAAACCTGCATCTTTAATAAAAAGAAATAGACAAAATAATGGTACAATACACTAAATATTAACACATAGGTCGTTTGTTCCTCTGCTAAAAAATATTTTCATTTAGTATAACTAATTTAGTGAAATTATTCCACATACATACAAGTATAGCAGATCAAATATTAGTCAGCACCTGACTACAACCTCCTTTCAGGTAGTTGTAGACTCACAGAATCACTTAGGTTGGAAGAGATCCTCAATATCTTCAAGTCCAGCTGAGTCCCTGTCAGTCCCTATCGCTGAGTCCATAAGGATTGCAGTCATTTTCTCTACCTGAGTGTCTCAGTAAACAAACTTTTTTTTTATAGTAATGACTATCAGGCCTATTTTGTCAGAAAGGAATACAAGCCTTGAGGTTCTGAAGTCTGCTTTTGTCTGACCTTAGGGATGTTTGGACCTGGATTCTGCATCCCACCAGGTCTGAAAGAAGCTTGTGATACAAAAAAACAGGCATTTAAAAAAAAGCCCACTAAGTTCACTTGGCAGTTTTCAGTACTAGGCATATAGTTTCAAAAAACCCAATACATACACAAGTGAAAGCCATAACACAACCCCGAATATTACTATTCTTTGAAAAAAGTATTGGTGAGGTATTACCTGTTGAGGAAAGGTGGTTAATAGCATTCCAGGAATTCCGGATGCTTTCCGAGCAGCCTGTCCCACTCTTTTTGAAATCATTGGTCACTATGCTGAAAAAAGCGCCACATGGAACCAAATCACCAAACTGCCAGACTGGGGCGGAGGCTGCCACAGCTCTGCAAAGGGACATAAAAAGATCCTGAACCTCTGCAAAGTGAACTTCCATCCTCTGGTCAATACCCTCCCCACAGCCACTATCTAAGTAGCACTTGGACACTGCGCTCTAGGTGAACTAACCATAATGCTGCAAAACTATTCCATAGGTCTGCATGCAGAGGCTGCTGAAGGATATAAGTCTTGGATACTAGTACAAAGATATCAGTAAATACATGAAGTAAAAATTCAGACTCGATTAGTTTATTGTTCTTCATTCGTATCTAGCAACTAGGTCTTTCTCACTAGACATTGTGTAAACTCAAATGAAGAGAGTCACTGTCCACAAAAATATACTCTCTTGCAGAAAAAAGTTGGGAAATTACTATTCTTTTTTCCAAGAGGGTAACTAGGGCATTGAAGAGATTAAAGACCTGCCTAAAGTCATTAGGAAGTCTGGAGACGCTCAAAAAAATTAGATGCCAAGTGAGTGTTCATGTGCTGTTTTCACAAATCTAACAGGTAGCTCTGAAAATATACATAATCCAGTACCTGCTGACCTACAGTTGCCTTTATTAGGCAGATGTGCCTCTTCCCAAATTCAAAGTAACTTGATTCCTTCTTCCAGTAGTGAAAAATTCAAGCCATTGAAGTACCATTGAATTATGGTACTTCTCCCAGAGCTGTAATATTTATAGCATGGAAGTAACAAATGCCTGCTCTGTTTAAGCAGGATGAGTACACTCACCCAACTACCATATGGGGATATTTCATCCTAAACCAGGCTGCAAGCATTCCTCCATAAGATCCTCCTATAGCTATGACTGGACTGTGACGGGCGCCTGCAATAGTCATCTTTAAGTAGTCAACTAGTACTGCAAAGTCTGCCAGAGCTTGTTCTGATGTCAGGTAATTCAGATGCTTGGAATCCTGAGAGGAAAGAAAGCAGGTTATATACAGCATGAGAGACTTCCAGCAGCAGTCTTTCTATTCCCCACAGCAGTTGTAAAGGTTTAAATCTATGCCTGATAACAAATAAAATATTCTTTGCAGGTTTCTCTGGAAGCACTAAAAAAAAAATCTCAGATTTTTTTTTTTTTTATTCCTAGAATTGAGAGTTACAAAAATAGGATAGTTGTGTTCTTCTAGCACATTCACATCTTACTCAAGTTAACGCTAATTGCCCTGGCAAGGATTACAACATGCAGAATTATGTTTGTATAGAACACATCTATAAGGAAGACACTTACGCTGAAAGACTCATTCCCAAAGGGCAAAGATTCTCCATAATATCTGTGTTCAGCAAACACCAACATAGCATTAAGTTCTTCAGCCACATCCCACATAAAACCCTGGTTGGAGGAAAACAGACATTGAAAATAATTGATTCAACTTGTTTAAAAGTCTCTACTTTCGGTCTAGTGTATTTCAACTCTTATTCTTGGATTAGAAAGATGGCACTATCAAAATACCAGAGAGTGCAATTTGGTTTTAAAGTATCACTGAAGTAAGAAAACACATAAAACAGATACCCACACAGAGAAGGTGATACATGCAAAGAAAGTATGTATATTTTAATGCTGCAAAACATTAGGCAGAATTGTTTTGTGATTATGCACAAGCAATCCTGACAGAATTCCTATGACATGAGCTTCATCCACAGCAAATAAAAAAGGCTACAGGAGAAAAGCATGCATTTGAGTTAGGACTACATTACAGAAAACACAAAACTTGTTTGGCAATAAGCAATAATCTAGAGCATTGCAATACACTTATTTTTAACTAATAAATAACTACAACGTGATGGTACTCGATAACAGCTTGTTACCACCAGTTATGGAAACAGGCAGACACAGATTGCCTGCCGACAGAAGTATGTATGTAAGCAGGCCTTGATTGCTTTGAGCTTGGTCTTGTTGTGTTACTGGACTTTGTAATGAAAGGCTGAAAAATACTCACACACTCCATTCTGCATTTGTATCAGCCAGGGAAGTAAAAACTTCCACAGGTATTGCAGAGAACAAGAATCATCCAGCCCCCTTGATTTCCAGCCTCTTTCATTTCACTTCACACTTCTCTTAATAGTGATAAAACATAAACATCAAAACCTCTCATTTTACTTGGGGAATCTAAAGTACTAGGATAAGTACTAGGATATGGTCCAAAATTCTGAATTCTTAGCTCAAAGCACCTAATGGTGTTTCCTCCAGAAATTTTCTTCACTACTCTAAGAAGTTAACACAGTGCATCCCTTTGGTTTCTTTGGGCTTTAAATAACGCCCTGAACTCCCTAAAACTTTTTCTGTACTTCTGTTCTGCTTCCTTTTCCTCCTATAACAATCAGAACAATCATTACTGGAAGAAAGGACTGTAATTCAAGAATTTATTTTCTACATACCGTGTTGTTGCAGAACCACGTGATGTCTCCTTCATTGCCTGTATAAAATAGTATTGGTCCATTGTCTTTCTTCCAGTGCTGATCTGCTACCAGATACCGCTGCCGGAATGTACGATTTTCATCAAATCCAAAGTGATCAATCTGTAAGAACAAGGAACAACGTATTCAGAAAGCTAGAACTGATCCTGGAGTCCACTGGGAGTGCCGACAGTCACTTTGCAGATGGAAAATAAAGAAAAGCAAAAAAAAGGCAAAAGTTTTACTAAGATTAAAAAAAAAATTGAATTCATTTATATTCCTTATACATCAACATTCTTCTGCTTTATGAAGAAAAACAGTAAAAATTACAGGTGTATATACTGAAGGAGAAATGCTATTTTCAGTCGTTAATAAAAAAAATCATGCCCTTTTTATAGTATCATATTTAACATGAGATATTCTAATATATTTAGAAAGATGGACCAATCTGCTAAGAGGTCAAAAAGTACCTCATGCAACAAAACTGTATCAAAAAAAAAAATAAAATCTTCCCACAATGTTTTGAATCTTAGGAAAACCTTACTAGCCTAGTCTTGTTATTCGAAAAACAAAAAACCTGAAAAAAACCCCCTAAAGCCCTAAATAACAAATGAACAAACAAACACCAAAACATCAACCCACAACCAACTAAAATCCCACCTCTTCCTTCTCTCCTTCCTTTGGATAATTTCATTCTCCACAAGCATGAAATTTAAACAGATTCTTTTAGAAAATGAGTTTTGGTTGCTTTTTTTGTTTGTTTCTTTGTTTGGTTTTTTGGGAATTTATTTGTTTGGGGTTTTTAATCTTAGAAGACACTATTTCTCTGTAGTTCTTGTGCTCTTGGCACATTTTTCAGATAGTTTCGTGGAGCACTTCTCCTTTTCCTCATTGCAATTTTCACTAGTCCATATAACTTCCCCAATTCTTTCCATTGCCCTACAAATATTGCAGGCCTATACATCATATCCCTTTACCCAAACCCCACAGTGTTAGCTTTATTTCCTCATTAGAAATTCAATTTCTAACATCAGTTTTTCAACTTCTACTCACACTACTTTGTATTCACTATCCACCTCAACCCTTCCCCAAGCATTCATCTGTATTGGAAAGTTTATCAATTTCTTTTACAAGGTAACTCCCCACATGGGTATAATCTTATTCTGGAATACCCATGCAGGCCTTTACCATAAAATATTTAAAAAAAAAAAATAATCAAACCAAACCATGGAACACTCCAGAAGACCTTGCTACTTAATTACCACAGGTCATCACTGCTTTAATTCATCAGCTAAAGATGACCTGTAGCTTCCCAGTTTCGACTTCCATCAGCACTCATTCACCTTTTCCTTTCCTAGTTCTTGCCGGCAGTAACAGCCTGACATCTGCTGGCTTGAGGATCTCTGCTCAACCACCCATCCACCTTTACACCCACAATTCTGTCAAATCTCTCACATGCTCCAGGAATCAACCTTTCACATTCCCTGTTTTGGAAAAATCTGCAAAGTAATTTTGAGAAGCAGCAAATCACACTTGCTGCTTTGTAGTGACCTGTCTGCTAGGCAGATTCCTCCAGACAGCTCAGGAAAGCGTAACTCTTGATCTGCAGGATCCAGCTACTCCACACCATGTACTTATATTTCCTTTGGGTCAAAGAGACCACATGAACTTATTTCAAAGATACAATCTGCTGCAGAATGTCTTTTCTAAATTCTTTCAAAGTAACTCTCTTTTGGACTGAAGTGGGAAGCCATGTGCCACAGCTCACTGCTACAACAGCAGGAGCAGTCAGATGTCTGTGCATAGTCTGAACACACGAGAGACAAGGTCTTTGCCCCCAGTAAGTATCTTTATTGACTGCTTCAGACCCAAGCAAAAGTAATTTATGTATGTTCTATAGTTTTCCTCAATGGGACCATTTACTCTTACTCACAAGTACATGCTGATGTTACCATTAAAGGGCTCTTTCACTGAACTCAAGTGCTGACAACATATGCTGGGATTATTTTACACTGACAACTCACCTGCTCCTTTTCCATTTGCACAGTTATTATTAATTTTAGTTTCATTTTCTACATCAAGCACAATCAAGAGTGATTAGATGTAGAAAGGCAGAACAAGGTCAGCAAATGAAAAAAATCTTTGGTCAAGACCCTGGGATGATTAAAAAGATGGATCAGTTAGGGCACATCTAAAAAGTCAAAGTATAGTTTAATACACTCCAACACTATTAGAAAGTGCAACTAATACATATTTTGTTCCAGGTCTGTTTGTAAAGGGGAGAAGTCTCTCTTTCTATTTAAATTTTCTGGTTAGGCTGCTAGCCAGAGATAGGAAAAACAAGCTCATGTGTTCAGTTTGCCTTTAATAGAATCCTCTAAAATTAAACACTTAGTTTTAAAACTTGATTCGGCATCCTTCCTGCCTGCAGCCAGAGTGCTAACTACAAAACCACACCCCAAAAAGTATTCAACTGTGCAACAGAAAAAAGAAAAAAAAAAGAGTGGAGGGGGAAGACTAAACAAAACAAACAAACCCCCCAAAACAAACAAACAAACAAACACACACACCCCCACCAACCAAAACAAACAAACGAACAAAAACACAACCAAAAACAAACAAACAAACAAAACCACACAAGGAACCAGAGAGAAAAAAATTTTGGCACCAGGCTGAGCTTATCCAGTGAGGTATTGTGCAGAACAGATTCTAAAGCCCATTTTACTGTTCCTTTCCACAGGTACTGGAAAATTAGGATAGTGATACTCTGATATGCATATATTTTCCCAAATTAATGCTACTTTTCTTTAAAGATATGACTTACTGTGTTTTTTCTTTGATGTGATCTGTCAGTCTACTTCCCCAAAACAAACCCCAAAAGCCCAATGCTCTAGTGAGTCTGCCTCTCAATATTGAGAGGGAGAAAAGTACAGGTATTTAAGTTCTTTTTTAGTTACCACATTGATCAAAGTGCCATGTTTCTCTGTCTTGACTCTGACAGATGTTGGAGACTCCCTCATTGCCATCAGCCATGTTATACTTTACTATTCTCCCTCAGTCTGTAAAACTTTGATAGTCCCGCAGCAATAAACTGCCTCTGTTCATCATATTCATAACACATCAAAACATGGACACATGTAAGATCCCTGGCAGCACAGTCACAAATCCAGGCTTCTCCAGACAAAAAACCAACCAACCAACCAACAAAAAAAAAATCACAAGTACCTATTACTCAACTGAAGAGCAGAAACTCCTTTATTGCTACATGATGGGGCTTTATACCTGGTAGTAACTTGTGTTTGCAAAGGTAAGACACATAACACAAGTAAAAAGAAAAAAACCCACCAAACCTAATGATTGTAAAGCAGACAGAGACCGCAGAGCAAACCACGACTGCTGGTTATTCAAAGAAATGCTGAATCCAGAACGTCAAAATCACGGTGTGGAGGTGTCCCCAAGGAGTATCTCCTCACAAGAGTAAAAACTGTGTGAAAATGTGCCAAGTCAGAGGGAAGAGGCACAAGAATCAATATCAAATCTTGAAGTGAAAGGTTTGGACACGCAGGGAAAGCTGTAGTTCAGGAACAGCAGATGGAGCTGTGGTGTAGCCAAAGTGAGATGCAGAGGTGCACACAGGAGCTTTTGGGTCTCATTCAAACAAGGGCTTGCTTTCACCATTCTTTATCGAACAGGTATACAAACAGAAAATAAACCCCAGTAACTGCGTGAAGTATACTGTACAATACAAACCAACTAGATAGTTTTTTGGCTTTTTTTTTTTCCTCCTTAAGTCAGATTTCATTAAAAAGCTGAACCAGAAAGGTTTTCCCCCCCACACACACTTACTCAAAATGAGTAAGATAAAGGCAATGACTTTTGCAACCAGACTTAATTAGAACAGACCACAAAGCAAAAGAAAAAAAGTGGTTTAGTACAATACCTTAACTGCTGGTTAAAACAATGATAATGATAAACTAGCATATATATGGTTTTTCTAAATACAATCTTCATAATTACAACTACGGTCAGGATGTCAGTACAAGGTCCAGAGCAACCTAATAGAACTCTGAAATCGGCCTGGTTTGAGTGGGAGGTTCGATGAGATGACATGCAAAGTTCCCTTCCAAAGCTAAACTCTAGGATTAACCCAAAACAGTCACTCAGCCGAAAGTTTTAAGTTTCTATACATGTGACTACCTAGCAAGTTTGGCTAGAACTAAGAACACAGTCATCACCTGTGATGCAACAGCAATGTTTTACAAATGAAAATATGATCTACTGACACAGAAACAGTCATTCTGATACTAACAAAAGGAAGGATAAAATTAGAAAAAGAAGCTCTGAAAGTGGTAAATTATTAATAAGTTTAAGAGAAACTCTCCTCAGATGAGGCAGGCAGGATAGGAAAGCAAACAATAAATTTCAGTTACATGTACAAAAACCTTTGTGAACACTGATTAAGAAAGCCTTGTATTTTCCTGCACTGTCTTTGAGAAAATTTGAGAGGTAGATTGCTCTGTTGGAAGACTGCAGCCACTACCTGCAGCACAGCAGCTGGAAACTGTACTCCCAGAGTTGGATTTCAAACAGCAGTAGGCAGCACAGGGCATTCTGCCCACAAGGCTAATCAGAGCTCCAGACTGAAGGCTCAAGTCAGCAGCTTTGATCCTTTAGCTCAGAGAAACTTTCTACAAGAAGAGCAACTCAGCTCAGGAGAAAGAACCTTCTCTAGACTGGTTTATTGAACAAACTCATACTGGAAGGAAGGGCCAAAACCCACCTTGCTGTTTGAAATATACAGCACATTTCTATCTCTTTACCTTGTAAGTGCACACTTCTCACATGCTTTTGTTAAGCTCTCAAAGATGACTTATCTCAGAGTGGGGCTTTTTTAATGTGCTTTTTTGTTTTTTTTTTGGAAATCCATTTAAAATAGAACAAGCCACTCTGCCACACATTTCCCCTGGGGAGGAGACAAAAAAGGCACAGCAGATGTTATTGTGCAGATGTTAGCCTGTTTAATGGACTTCTGGAAGTATTCAGGAGCTAAAGCAATGAGTAGAGTGCAAAGACAAAACAGGACATGTGGGCTAAAACCCACTTCCTTCTCAGCAGCACCTAAGGTCATCAGTGATTACAGAGACAGGGAAGCAAAGCCAAGCCTTTACCAAAAAAGACTATAATTCACAGGGTAGTTTCTAACCAAAAGCATTTGATATCATTTGAGATGGTAAATCAGCACCTGATGGTTTTATGCTTTTGAGTTTCTGGCAAGACTGTGAGCACCTGAAAGCCTTTCTGTCATGCCTTGAATTTCAATCCTCTGTGTGACAGCTTTATTTTCCCAAATTGGATATTCCCTGTGAAATCAAGCCAGTTGTTTTACTGATGAGAAGCCAGGGGATTTTAAGAGTCATGCTTCACTCTCCACATGTTCATGGAGTTGTTTTGAGTGCTCATCCTGTCTGAATTATATCCTGGGGACAGGAAGATACAGGATAGTCTGAGGATATCCTCCTGCATGAATAGCAGTGTCCTAATGAATAGATGTCCTAATCTCCTTGGGATTTCACTGATGTGTTTCGATTCCTGCTTTTACTCCTGTCAGGCTGTGAGACTACAGTTCAGTCAGCTGGCCCTATTAATTTTGTTTCCTCTTATAATCTTTGCTTCCTCCATCCAAATTTTAACTTCATGAGGCCAGGGATTGCCTTGTCATCTTTGCATAACATCATATTCAAGAGTCTCCTTTTCTCCAGGCTAAATAAGCCAAGCTCCCTCAATCGCTCCTCGTAGGATTTGTGTTCCAGACCCTTCATCAGCTCCACTGCCTTTCTCTGGACACACTTCAGCACCTCAGTGTCTTTTGTTTACTGAGGGGCCCAGAACTGAACACAGGACTCGACAAGCAGCCTCACCGGTGCTGAGTACAGGTCTGGTCACTGCCCTGGTCCTGTTGCCACGCTAATTCTGATACAAGTCAGGATGCCACTGGGCCTTCTTGGCCACCTGGGCACACTGCTGGATCATGGTCAGCTGCTGTTGACCAACACCCCCAAGTCCTTTTACCCTGGGCAGCTTTCCAGCCATTCTTCCCCAAGCCTGTAGCGATGCATGGGGTTGTTGTGACCCAAGTGTACCTGGCATTCTGCCTTGTTGGACTTCACACAATTGGCCTCAGATCATTAACACAGCCTGTCCAGATCCCTCTGCAGAGCCTTCCTGCCCTCCACCAGATCAACACTCTATGCCAACTTTGTGTGATGTGCAAGCTGACTGATGGTGCCCTCAATCCCATCATCATTTGTTGATAAAGATATTAAACAGGACTGGTCCCAGTGCAGAGCCCTGGGGAACCTCACTTGGAACTGGCCAGCAGCTGGATTTACCTCCATTCACCATCACTCTCTGGGCTTAGTGATCCAGTCAATTTTCTACCCAGCAAAGAGTACACTCATCAAGCCAAGACTGACTTTATGTCATTGCCATTTTCCACATGCCCCATAATACAGAGGTTTTGCTTACCAGATTTGTTAATCCGTCACATTTACCAAAACATACAGACAACAATATATATGCTTTTTGCCTATTAATTGTTTCCAACTTCTATTCAACTATTGAGATGGTCTAGAGCAACTGTCACCAAGTTTTCCATGACTGGAATCAGCTTTCAGCCAAATATGCCCCCCAAAGCAAATGCAGGCTTAGGATCCTAGTAACAGAAGGATGTCTATCATTCCAACATTGTCCTTGAGAACACACTGGCCTTTGACAAGACACATGGTTTAGTGATGAACTTGGCAGCATTATGTTTACGTTTGGGCTTGATGTTCTTAAAGGCCTTTTCCAACCTAAATAAGTCCATGATTCTACACTTCATGTATCTTACTGAAGGTTCTCTTATGCTACAGAAGTCACATCACCTGCTCTTGGGATGCCATTTAAGGTAGTCTGATTTTTAGCACTCATTTATCTCTTCAGTGATTAAAACACACTGACAAGGAAAGCTTCCAACAGGAACTCTACCCCTGCCCTGAGTCACACAGTTTGGACAGGCACTTGAAAAGACCAAAGAACATTTAAACAGCTACAGGATATGCTGCAGGAAAGCCCCAGGGTACTCAGGTCAGCCCTTGTTAGAAACAAACAGTACATGATAAAAGGTTATTTTTATGTCGGAAACCTGAGCAGCTAATGAGAACACAAACAAATTAGTTTCAACTTCCACAAACCATTAGTACGTTTATGCTGCAATTGAATCTCCAGATTCTGCTTACCATGTAAAAATGAAGTCCATAAACAAATTTAGGCTTTAATTACTTATATGTAAAATCCCCCAGCAGTCACAGTGAGGATGCTATTCCCTGTTAAAACACCTCCAGCTGAAAGGACAGGTCCCACAGGGCATCCCAGCATTTTCTGTCCCAGACTTGAGAGTCACAGAGCTCCAAGTGGGAGAATGGGTGGGTAACCAAGGCAGAAGATGGCAGGAATCTCTTCAATCAGCTTTACTACTGACACTCCCTAACCACACATTCCCCTGGTTCTTCTCCAAGCAATGGAGGGCCTTGTGCCACTCAGAATTCACCAGGTACATAAATCTGTAACAAATTATTATAGCAATAAACACTCCAGATGTTCACACCATTGATGCTTCCATTCAAGTCATTATCCTGGTGAAAATTCTTTCACAGGACTTGGGATGGGGCAAGGCATAGGGAACAACCAGGTCAGAGCTGTATTACCCAAGGTGCAATAATTTGCAAGGCTGAAAAAAGCACCAGCAAGAACAAAGTTACCCCTCTGCAAGGTCTCTCACACCCCTAACAGGCAAAGACCACTAATTTTTTCCATGTGCCTTCCAGACTGAATTACAAATCCATCACATTTGGAGGATTAACTTCAGAGGAGAGGAAAAAACTGGACATGAAGCTTCAATATGTCACATACGAAGCAGCATTAAAACATTCCAGTTTTGCTAGGAGTGTCCTCAAGTTTTGAGAAGGACTAACTGTTTAAACAAAAGACTTTACAAAGTTTCATCTTCTCTGATCAACACAGTTTTCATTTGAAAGGCTTCCTCAATTCTTTTTTTTTAACAAAGACACGGAGAATAAAAGCATTTCAGATTAAAGATAATATTTTTATTTAGTGAAATTACATACTTAAAACACCTGTATCCCTAGCCCCAAAAGGGCTAGAACTTTCTACTTTGTCAAATATTTTTAAAAGGTTTAATTCAGGTTGCAATTGTTTTACTTCCCAGGGTTTCACAACTACAACTAAATCATTCTCCCCACCTTAGTTCAACTACTATTATTTTTATTTTTTTTCTACAGCTAGTCCTACAAGAAGACAAAGGATCCAAGGAAGAAGAGACAGACAGTGAAAGCAAACAGGTAAACTGTCCTGTCATCCATCCAGGTAGTCTTCTGTCTTCTAATTCTGCAAAGCATGGACAAAATTACAAAAGGTCAGCACAGGGATGGCAATTTATCACTATTAAAAGGTTATGTATTTTACACGTGCCACTGTGAATCATGTATTTAAAAGCCACCAATTCTGATGAGCATCAAGGTGTGTGGGGGGGGGAATTTCAGAAAACAAAGCATCAAAGCAGCAATTACTCATACAGCCCTGATGCAATAGCAAAAATACCACATAGCAACTTCTGCTTTGGCAAGCTTGCAACATATCTGAACACTGAAGAACAACTTCTGCTTTCAGGGCTGTGAGATGTTGGTAGACAGGATGACGAGGGAATCAGCAGCATTCAGGGAAATAACACCCACAGCTCCTCACAAGTGAAAAGTTTTTCTACAGAGAAATTGCTCTACTTTACAACAGAAACATCTAGATCTATTGTCATAACCATTAGAAAAGTTCTCCAGAGGCTGAAAAGCTCTAGCAAACATATGGATAAAAAGTCTTCATACCAGTGTAGTTAGCACCCTGAATCAAGCCAGACCACAGATGCTTTTCTTCTCATAGCAAAGCAACAGTTTTCTCATCTAAACAGAAGCACTCAGATTTTCATCCCAAAAGCTTTTTTTATTTCCATTTCTACTTTCCTTTTTCCACTTAAAAAACATGAGCATTTTGTTACAAACTACCCTGTTCAGCACAGACTCTGAAGAATTCCACGGACATTGCTAAAAGCCATTTTCCATCATCTTATAGAACAGAAGCTCCTGCTTAGGAGTCTAGGGAACTCTACATTCCCCTCCCCATTAGCACTGACTTGCAGGACTGAAAACTGCACACTTGTAGGTGGCCAGCCATTTATCACTGTGTAGGAAGCACCACAGAAAAGCCAGCACTTCCAGAGCAGCATGTGGTTCTGAACAGCTTTTATGGAAGACTTCGTTTTCAGGGAGTAACACAGCAGGGCAAAGCAAGCTGTTGCTTTCAGGAACACATCAAATGTTTTGTTCATGCTAGTTTTGCTTTCACCCACTTCCCCTAGTTCACTCTAGCGGGACTTGGACCCCAGCCAAAGCCAAGGGGCCTGATGCCCATCACTTTCTGTTCCCGTTGTCTTGAAAGGAAGTTCCTGAATGGAAACTACCTCTAAACCTACCTCTGACTGTTTTTGGTCAGTTTGTTTTCTCAGGGTTTTTTTCCACACTAAGTCCCTTTGTGGATGCTTTTTAAAAAGGTTTTTTACTTCACAATGACAGAAAAACTTATTCCGTTTGGAAACAGTATAAATGAACTAGGAATGAAAACAGATGCGCCACTAAGTGTGTCTGAATCAGCAGTCAGAGGGAGAAGACATCACACAGTATCATAGCTCCCTGCTATCCCATGGCGGTAGGATTTTCAGTGAACCCTCTTCTCTTCAGGAAAGAGACACTTCTCAAATTTTACTCTACAAACACCTTTTCCAGATAACCTTCACATAATCACTCTGACTTTAAGCCTGACACAAGGGTGAATTTGTACATAAACTCTGTATCTTCGCTGTAGGAGTGAATAATGGAAAAAGCTCTTACATCGACTTGAAGTTAGAAATAACAGCCCACAAGTACCAGAAGTTTTATTCTTTGCTCACTATGTTCGTTTAGAGAACAATAACCACACCACAGCACAACTGACCACTAATGCCACTTGGCAGTAGCACTATAACAGCACTGAGTGTCAGAAAATACTACACATGCATGCTAGAGCTGAACTAAAGCATAGGAGACAGCAACTAAAAATTTAAAATAAAAAAGAAAATTATCCCCCTCTGCCACAGGCAAGGAGTATCTACTGACTGTGTTGAAAAGAAATGCAATGCCCATTCTTCTATCTGTATTTAATTCTCTGAATTCACATGCCTGGAAAACAAAGAAATTAACCATTTTCACAGAATATTCGTAAGGTGACTGAGTACAGCCTGGTTTACCCCATTAAATTTCTTATAAGTTTCACTACTTTAGATATAAAATCCAAATATTCCAGAATTGATTAAATAAATCAAGCTATTTCTTCAGTTTTTGAAGGCTTAAAATGAAATAGTCAAGTCTGATCCCCAGTCTCTAACCAAATTGGCATAATACTACAAATTATCTGTGTGGTCTACCACAATTTATTTTGCTGATGGCTGGTCTTGATCTCCTCAAAGTCAGATGAAGAAACAGATACAGAACTCATTACCATCAAGTTCCATTTTCCTTCATTATATATTTTACTTCATTTTCCTCCATATATCCCCACTCAGTCCCCTCTTCAAGAAAAAAAAAAAATCAGCTCTTAAGACTTTACTTCAACTTCCAGAAGCTCCTGGTACAAGTCCAAATTCAATGAAGTTAACAGGAGTTCTCATGCACATCTGGCTTATAAACAGCTTGCTACATCAGTCATATGCACTTCTGCTTATTGTTTTGTTCTTTAGACTTTCTGTAATCTAGACAGTCTACCAGAAATCTTTCAGTGGACTATTACAGCTTTTAATGATTAAAGCTAGTGCGATAAGAAATGCTCAATTTCAGAGGGAGAGTAGTGATCACTGATGTTTTTTGTAGTCACTAGTATTAACTGCTCACTTGAAGGAAGAGGCTGCAAGTAGTGAGGAAATTGTTTCCTGCTTAATTTGAGAAGCTGATGTCTGCATTGTGACCCCACAGATAAGTAGTGCATAAAAATAAAAATTCACTGACAAGCTTTAACAAGTACTTCCCTGTTTTCCTGTCCACTGAATAAGAGCTATTGTTTCTGCTTATGGACCTGGTTTATAGCTTACAGCTCCTGTTTTAAATCACGCTATGAAATCACAGAGTAAGAGCTGCCAAGTACTCTTGTACTGCTTGATGATTAAAACATATATTCCAAGTAATTCACCTCAGAGACAAACATCAGCATCACTTCTTCTCTAAACACCAGCACAACTTTTAATTGGTACCAAGGGGCTCTGTAAAAAGCACTTTGTTTTTTCCTTCACCAGAAGTCAAAAGTGCTATTGTGTTATGGTGCCAGGCATGGAAAACAAACCCATCTTAACCATTCCCGACATCTGTTACTATTCTGAGACACCAACCTGAGTCACAGTAAGATGCTAAAAGAGCTGCTAACCACAATTAAAAATGATAACCTCAATCTGTCTCAATACCTTTTTAAGCAAGTTTTAGACCTGTGGTTGAAAACTACTCCCTTAACTTTAAAAACATTTATATATAACTGTTGTATACACGTTTTTAGTGCCACTTTTACCAACAACAGTGAAAATTTCAAATACTGAAAAATGTTCAATTGAATGAAGGATATGTTGTTCCATAAACGCAAATTTTTTTCTTGTGAGTACAAGAGATGGAACATTTTTTTAAGAGAAAAACTGCACCCTTAGTTTTGATTAATTTGACAAATTAAGACATCAAATTGATTTTTGATGTAGTACTTATTTCTAGTTAGAGCAGGAAAATTCTTTTATTCATGCACTTCCTTTTAATTGGTTCTTTCTGTAAAATAGAAAGAATCATGTCTGAAAAAAAATATCTTCCCCTGTGTAGTCCTCAAATTCTTTTCTAGCTTGAAACTTGTGTTTTAATTTTCGCATTTTCAATCAAAGCTTTCATTTTCTCTGCTTCAGAACTTCAGCCTGTAACACAAAATAGGGTATTAAAGACTCCTGATATAGCCGGAAAGGATCAAATTGCATTACTTTTTCAACTTCACTACTTTGAAGCTTCAAGATAGCTTCCTTTTATGTACACACAATATGAAGTGTAGATGCATTTCAGAGCACAAAGCCTTGCATGTGAATTGACTAAGCTATGAAATACTGACATAGGTGTGAAATATAGGAGGTTATTAAATGCAATCATAACTCTTCTTTTGGAAAGGATGACACAATTGACATGTATTAGTTCAATCTGATTGAAGGACCAGGCTCACTAAGTTGCTGAACAAAAATTGCTTTGTACTTGTTACATTGGTTCTTAGACAAATTCATAGCAGTTCACAAAGCAAAGTGTGTGCTTACAAAGTGTGATTGGGGTGAAGGGTCTAAGAGCACATTAAGGCTCATGCAGCCATCAATTATCAAATTGAGTGAAGAGATACCTCGTCCACTCTCTTTTCTAAGATGACAGTTGATCAGAGAAGCCTTCAAATATCAGGAAATTTAAGGCTTCATTCTCTCAGCGGTACCACACATAAACCACCACAAGCTCTCAGGCTATGGTTTTTGTAACACTGGTATTTGTGCTAAAGACAGCGATACAGAAGTACAAAACAACGCCACCCAAAGGTCAGAGCAGCTGCCTGACTCAAGACCCTCCCCAGTATGCTCTAAGATTATTTCTACTTGGGTAAAGAGAAGTAGATGGCTCTTGGATGCCTCATCAAATCCTTCCAATAAATTTGAACCATGGTCACAGACACAGCTGCTTACAAAGAAACCATCCAGACTGTAGTGGTCTTTCTGCAGCTCTATACTTCCTACGCTCTCTGTAAAGCTCAGTTTTAGATGGATTAATGTAACACACAAATCACAAGCAATCTTTTAGCAAGCAAGCAAAATACCAAAGCGGAAGTGAGAATAGACTTGCATGCAGAAGTCACACTAGTATATCAGCACTCAAAAAGAGACCAATATCAACGTCCCCAATATAGATACAATTTGTTGATGTAAAGATGAGGGTGATTGCAGAGTTTCTGCTTCAAGGGCCATCTACTGATAAGGGTTGTTCAGGACAGACAGGCCAGCAAGCAAGCAAAGGCACTCATCACAGACACAGGCATTGCTTGACCTATTTCTCAATATTCTAGATTTTTAGCCCTGTCATCAGGGATGTCTGACACTTAAAACTGTAAACAGGAGGAAGTTCAATGCAAATCAGCATTGAGCTGAATTCTGACCATGTTATTTCTCCATTTTTATAAAAGTAGACTTAAATATCATTGATTCTCAGTAAAAGCTGACCCTCAAGCAATGCTACAGGTCTACAGCCCTTCATGCCAAGAAGTTCCATTTAGAGGTTGGAACTCCACATGAAAATTCTCAGCCTCAGTTCTCCAATGTGCAACATTAAAAAATTGTTCACAGTGCTCAGGAGGTAACTTTTTAAGCAACAAAATTCATGCACAGAATCTGTTTAGACTTTTAACATTTTCTTTTGTAGAAATATAAAATATTTAAAGACTCTATTTAAATATATTTTTAATATAAATAGGTATAAAAATGTTTCCTTTGTGAGCATAACATTTTGCCACACTATAAAGTATTTTTTATATTGGATGGTTTTATATAAATTATTTCAACTTATAATGTAAACCATCAAAGAGAGAAACAAGAATCAAAACAGGATGCTTAGCTAAGAAGAAAGACTTAGCAGCATGGAACACAAGCAAATGATTCATTCATGAGCTCTAAGTAAATATAACGTAAATAATTAAACCTCAACAATCCTGAGAGGTGGCAAAGTATCACCACCCCTATTTAACATGTTAATCATAGTATTTATGTTCCACTACAGAATAACAATGTAATTACAGATTCCCAGACAGCAGCTTTCAGTGCATGTTCCATAAGGAGAGAATGCCTATCAGCTCTCCACACTATGTTACTGATAAAGAGTAGTCTTACACCCCCTGTGTGATCAGACCTCTCACGCTACCCCTGTATCTTCCAAGTGCCAGGCAGCAGCAATCAAATCTTTGGTGAATATGAAAAATACATTAACATATACACACCTCCCACCCTGTTCAACAATACTAGTAAGTTTTCTGACAAGGACAACAAGGATGTCAAGGCCTGCACATATGCTCCCTCTTTCCCGCAGCAGCCACTCTCAGCCGACATGATTTTGCTTGAAGCATGAAAGGAAGAGAACAAGGAAGAGACCGAAGGGAAGAGCGTGTGGCATCAACTTTACAACACCATGTTACTGTGGCACTTTCCTCCCTTCTCTCCACACCTACCTATGTCCCAAAATCCACATATCCCAGCTACACAGCCCCTCTGCCACTTTGCTGGTGACTGGAAGGCACATAGGCTGACTCTGTCGAGAGCTGAGGAGAAAAACCAGGTGACACCACAAGCCAGGGAGGAGATGAGGACAGAGGTGTCACAGCATGGTGACAAAGGGCGGTTCAGACTGCAGCACAGAATTAGAATCACTGATACCATGCTAACAATGTTTAACAACCGGTGTGCCAGAACAATTAGAGTTACACCACCACTGCAGGATTGACATCCTGGCCAAGGCTGACCACACGCTGAGGAAGGTATTTGCAGTATGTTACAAAAATAAGATTCAGAGCTGTTAGAAGGGTTAATTGAGAGACACAAATCTCAAATCACTACCTGAGTAAGCATTAGATAGAGATGTTTTCAAGAGACAGAAATTCCATGATTTATGCAGGGAGATCACTGGAATAGGAGCATTCCAAAGCCAGTAACACTGTCTGTAGAAGGTTATAACCTCAAAGGATGGATTTCTCACTTAAATTGTTCCCAATCTATCTCTCATCTCAAATAACAGGGACCTTGATTCTCAAATTATTCCATAGCTATTCAGGATAACCTTAAAAGGGTTCTCTGTTTTCTTCATGTCTATTATGTCTGAAAGTGTAATCTTCCCATCTTGCTCACTCCATCATTAAGTTCACCTTCTACAAAGCTGAAATAGGAGATATTCAATCCACATATCACCCAAGATGCCCAGCCACAAGTTGCACCAGCAGAGGTTTACATAAGATATTAACAAAAAATTATTCACTGACACAGTTATCAAGCATTGGAACAGGGTGCACAGGGAAGTGGTTGTATCAACCACCCTACAGCTGTTTAAAGGAGTGTAGACGTGGCACTTAGAGACGTGGTTAGTGGTGAACATGGTAGTGCTGGGTTAACAAATGATTCCATGCCTGTGAATTAAACACCTCCTTCCCACCACTCCCTATGTAGACCAGAGCATGAAATTTAGATGCACGCTACAAGCCTGATTCTAAACAAATCAAGAGAATACTAGAAAAACATCCTCTTCCCTTACTGTACCTCCCAATACAAGGAACCATTACCTCCTCCGTGAAAACCAGGTACAGCAGAGGTGACAACAGAGATCTGCCTCAACACATCAAAGGATCTGTTGACTGTTTTTGTGAAAACCTATGAACAAGCAGGGCTCCAAGTCTTACCCAAGGAAACCACACCAACACTTGAAGCCAGTGTTGCAGAGCCCTGTGTTCTGTCCGTGAGCTATGGATTTTGTGAACAAATTGTGAGAAGACAGGATGACAAAGATCAGGTTAGTAACAGAAATCTCTTCCATATTTCATCTAGTGAAAGGTGTCCCTGCCCAGGGCTGGGAGAAGGGTTAGAACTACATGATCTTTAAGGTTCCTTCCAACCCGAACCATTCTGTGATAAAGAAAACAAAATAAATCACACAGCTGACGTTTGCAAACATCACCAGGGCACAGCCGCGGTCCCCGGCCCCTCGCTGCCGAGCAGGATGTGCTGGAATACGGACCCCGCGGTCAGGATACAGTGTACAGACACGCAAGAGAGTAGATTACCTAACACTTTAAATAGTTGCACTTTTAAAGGGAATATTCAAGGCTTGGAGCATTTTACCAAAGCGACTGAGCACTGAGTGTTTTTTTATAAATAATTAGTAATAATAATTAGTAATAATACACTCAGAAACCTGCGGATAGTCCTGTCCCGCCTGTGGCTCAAGTGAGGCTAGTGACAGCGGACAATGCCATCCGCATGCCCACGAAAACCCCCTCCCGCCCGCCCCCGGCTCCCAGGTACCGGCTGGCTCAGGTAGCGCGTCAGGTATGGTCCAGCTGCCGGCGCAGCGCCCCTGCGGAGGCGGGGAGGGGCGGGCAGGGCGCCGGCCGCGCCGAGGAGCGGGAGAACCAGGAGGAGCCGCAGCATCGCCGCGGGCAGAAGGAGAAGAAAGAGAAGGAGGACGAGAAGGAGAAGGATCAGCGCTTTATCCTGGCCCCGCTCCCGGCCGGGGCTGCCCCGAGCGGGACCCGGTGGGGGGGCGGGGCCAGCCCGGCACGTGCAGGGGCCGGCACTGAGCAGCGGAGCCTTCCGATTGGCTGAGCAGTCGGGGATGAACTCGCGCGCCCGTTCGCGGTTGGCTGAGGCCACTTCAACAGGTGTTTCGGGCGAGCGACTTCCCGCGAGGGGACAACGATTGGCTGCGCGGAGCACGTGATCCGCCCACCTCGGCGCTGCGTGGTGGAGGCGCTCTGACCCCTCCGTGCGTTGTGATTGGGCGAACCGAGGCGTCCTGCCGTCGCGCTGAGTCACGATTGGCTGAGCGCCGCCTCGTCCCGCCCCTACCAGGGGCCCGCAGCAGCCCGCACTTCCGCCCTTCCGCCGTGGCCTCAGTGCCGGGGCGAGCAGGGGGCGCTGAGCGTAGCCCCGGCTCCGCCCCGCCCCTCGGCCCGTGCGGGGAGGCTCAGGGGGGAAAACTGGGTGTGAGACGTGTTAGCGACTCGCGTTTTGCTTTTCCTCGGGGAGAAGGCGAGGCGGAAGGATCACTAGAGGGCACCAGGCACCGGCGGGAGCCGCGGGGAGAGCCGGGCTGCCGAGAGGCAGCGAGCGCGGCGGGAGCACCTGGAGGGCTCGTGGTTCCCCGGCCGAGCGCTGAGGTTTGGGTTGCTTTGTTTATTACAAAAAATTAAAGTAAAACAGATTTGTTTGTACTGTGCTCTTTTAACTTGTGTCGAGACAACGAGTTTTGTATTTCTTCCAAAGAGGAATAGAGCTACAGATCTTGAGCCTCTTTGCCCTTGCCAGAACCTGCGCGAGCACTTACACGCTGCGTTATATCCCTTGTATTTCAATGGAATATTTGCAGTGTTTTCTGCTTTTTGGGATGCGTTTTTGTTTTTTTCTAATGTCTTTTAAAAGTGCAGGTAAAAAAAACCGTAAGCTTTTGTTTCTCTAGTTCTGAGTTGAAGACCAGTGTTTGCAGAATTACAAGTGTAGAATCATTTCAGTTTTTAACCCCATGTTGTGACTTCACTCTAAATTAAGGAAAAAAATCAGAAAATGATTTGCCGTAGTGCTGCATTCAAGGTTAGACTAAAGATTCCCTAAATACGAATGAGAATTTGTATGATCTGTCTGCAATAGTGTGCAACACCGTGAACACTTCCTTCTTATTACATAGCTTCATCCTTTTTTTTTTTCTCTTTTTAAAGAGTTAATTAGGAGTAATAATAGATGTTACTTTAATTGAGTTATTATTCAAACAATGGTCATTTTTTTCCTGAGGGCTGCTTTTCAGAGTGTTCAAGCAACCCAACTAAAAGCAGTTAATATTAACATCTCATAAAATGAGAACTCTTCAAATCATTTCAACTTACTCATTTCAGGTGATGCTGTGAGAACATGAGTAGTGTGAAGGGACTTTTGGCTGCCTCTGTGATTTCCATCCAGAATTCCTGCTTCATCTATCCTGCCTGTCAAAACTGCTTATCTAGGCTGATACTGGATTCTAGGAGGTATGTCCTGTTTTGGGGATCATTAACTGTTTTTCATTAACTTGGGAATCTCTGTTAGCTGAACACAAGTTGAAGGAAATTGGTGAAAATCCAGCTGTTGTAGAAAAAAGTGCTGGTTTCAGATATTTATGTTGCTTATCACTATTTGAATCTCTTTGTATTCCAGTAGCAGCTTGGAGATCATTGTGGACCGAGGATTCTATTGCATTTAGTGCCATGCAATATCAAAGGACAGTTTAGCAGAATAAATGATGTGTGTTAATGGCTTCCAAGTGCATCCCCTACAGTCTGTCCAGTCCCTCTATGCTGTTCTTAAGTTGGAAAGCATTGACTGAAAGCCCCTCTAAATGAAATTCTGATTTGATTTTTTTTCATCTCGTTCTATATGTGCAACCCACCAGGTAGTCCTGTATGACTCTTCCGCTGACTGTGTGTCCAGAAATGTGTGAGCTTTCCTTTCTAATTGCAGTGTTGGGTGAAGAACAGTAAATCATTGAATGTCAGCACTGAGTGGAAGGAGCTGACTTTGTAAAGCAGGGATATCTCTTGTTTCAAATGCTGAAGTACAAGGTAACAGTGCTGGGTCCTGATGATTTTTTTTTAAACCTAGATATTTATACTAATGCTGCAGGATGAAAAATCCCAACCCAGAATGAAACTTGAAAAATCAGAGTGCAGGGAATTGAAAATTACACTCCAACAGTCACTCAAAGCCCACCGACTCTCCAATTTCACAAGAGGGTAGCATTTAATACATTAGTAAAAGAAACCAGAGGCATTCTGTCATGATACGGACACCTTGCTCTGAGCCTTTGGTAAGATTAATGCCTCAAGAAGTACAGAAGAAGAAAAAACATCTTACAGCTTTTGATGGAATATTTGATACATTATAGTAGTACTACAGCAGGTAACTTCTTACCTCAGCAGTAATTAACAGAAGTTCATGTATTCAATCTTTTTTATCCTTTTACTGTCTTTTGTCAGGTTTAATTGTCTAAAATGTGGCTGCACAGGTGAAGCTAAAGATGCAAGCTACAGATATAGATTGTCCCTAAAGATTGCTGACACTAGTGATTTGTTTGACATCACTGTTTTTGGAGGTTGCTTAGATCCATTCTTTGGGGTCACCGCAGAAAATCTGCAGAGGTAAGGAATGGATTCTGTCTGACCATATAGCTGCTGCTTTTTTATTTAGCCTAAAAAAATTGAGATGAGCCTAGATGGTGGGGAAATGAGTGAGAAGAAGCTACTGAAGTGCTCCAGCATTTCCTTAGTACCAATCACCTTGAGAAAATGCTGAAATTTGATTTTATTTTTTTTCTCTGAAACCTTTGCATCTTGAGATGGATTGCTTCTAGGTAGTAGAAGAAATCCTCCACTTGTCTGTTGAAGGCAGCTACTACTTGCTAAGTGAGCTTCACAGTTTGGTTGGTTTGACTTCTTCCTTGTGTCCTTTCTTCTTTATTTGAGATAGAGCCTCTGGGTTTTGTTTTTTTAACAGTTTGGATGCACTTGTGACTTTTCTTTAGTATGATCAGATTTTCCTTTAGAGAGAAGGGATTTCTGAGAAAGCCTGTTAGTCCTCAGAGCCTGACAATGCACATTACAGGCTTCAGATTTTCTGAAATGTGAAACTGCTGGGATGGGATATTCAGATGCGTTCCCTGCTTCTTTCTCTAGTCTGTTATTTTCCAGTGCCTTGTTTTATCACTGGCTCAAGGACAAATGCTTTTTTAATCCCATATTAGCAGCATAAATAACATACTCATGGCAGGCATTCTGCCCTGCACTGCTGTACTGCTGTCAGCCATGAAAAGCAGTTTTTTCCGTGTATGGATACTGCTGTGCTGTAGAGGTCTGGGCAGGAAGGATGTGTAAGCAATAGCAGCATATTGACAGCCTTATACAGTCACTGTGTTCATCAAAAAAATCACAACCGCGCAGGGAACACTCAAAAATTGTGAATGTATTAAACCTACTCAGAGTGGTTGTTTTGTTTACTTCTATTTCACTAACAATTTGAGTGAACTAAGCAGTCGAATTCATAGGTTCCTGTTTTCATTCCATGTTTAGTTTAAACTACCACAAAATTTTCTCCTTAATATGTGTCCTCTTTAGCACTATAGTACAGCTCAAATACTATGTAGGGCTTCCTCTGTCAGTCCAGTACTTCTGTATGTTTTTACTCAAGGTATATTCAAGACTTCAGTCAGCTGTCGGGAGAAACAAATGCAGAGGCACCTACAGGATTATTAGTTCAAGCAGTGGAAACCTGTTTCATTGGAAAAAGATTTATATTTGGATTGAAGGTAATTTTAATCCATGTTACTCTCTTTTAATGAGTTTTTTTCACCAGGTTTTGTAGCCAATAAGGAGTATAGACTGAGTTATCAATGAATCATGTACAACATCTCTTGGGAATTTGAGAAGATTTAAGGCTAGGACATGAGAAGGTTTCTGCTTCTTTTCCCCAAGACTCCTGTGTTATTTCAGATGAGTCACATCCAAAAGTCATCTTGAATGGCAGTAGTCAGCTTGACAGCTTGTCAGGGTGCTTTTCAGAGAGCCTGAGCAGTGCCAGCTCCTGTGCATATCAGTAACAGCTTGGAGTCTGTAAAAAACCATATACGGTTTGAGCAAGAAACAAGACTGTCTTTCCAAGCACTGCCCTACCTTTCCCATGCTGTGTGGTCTCCTAGTGTCTGAAATGTAAGGAGAAACGCATCCCCCTGCACCCTTTTAATATTTTTGGATTTAAGAGCATGTTTCAAATTGTTGATAAAGTACAGCATCTGCATGTGTGGCTCTTCTATGTGTTGAACAGACTTTGAAATATTAGTTCTTAGTAATCCTTCCACAGAAACAGTCTTCTGAGTTCTCTTCAAGTGGTGCTGGTGTGAGACATTCATTTTATGAAATCTGTCAACTAAACACTACCTGGCAGGGGTTTTTCCTCTCCCACAGGTATCATGAGATTTGTATCTGAGCTTAGATTTTCCTAATGCACAGCATCTTAATTAATGGAAGTTGGAGGAGTTAATGGATTAACTTTACTTGCCTGGAACCACTCACCAGGTCTCTGTGCCTGATGCCTTTACAAATCTTACATATCAACAGCCATATCAAACACACGTTCAAAGACCATTTGCTCAGCCCTTGTTTGTAGACATTTCTGTGTAGTTGTGTTCAGCTGTGCCTACAGTTGTACCCTCTCAGATAAAACTCAGTCAGCATACCACACTTTTTTAAGACTTGCCTTGGAAGGGTGTTGTCCTTGGCTAACAGCCTTCAGCCTCAACCCTTACACAGATTCAGGGAGGAGGAGGGTTGTTAGAGATAACTATTTTTGCTTTTTGGCCTCTGGCTTTGCCAGACCTTGAGGGGTAGATGAGAAAGGGTTTATCCACTTAAAATATTAGATAATTCCCTCTGTTTTAAATGTAATTTTTCATCTGTAGTTTCTGTGTAGAGAGAAGCAGGTTTTATAAAGTATTGTAGCTGAAGCTCCTCTGAAACACTACTCTCCATAAAAATCTGAGAAGATAAAGATTATAGCTTATTTCCCTTTCACAGGGGTAGTGCATAGAAAATATCATGCTGGCTTTGATAGCTGAGCTGCCAAGTCAAGTATCTGGCACAAGAGTGCTTTGCTTCAAGTGCTGCCCAGTGCCTCCTGGATAAAAGCATTGGCCTGAGGCAGCGAGCTGTTGGCACTGAACTGCACTGGAGGAAGCCCGGAAGCATCCAGTGCCCTAAAGAGAGGAAAAAGTTTTCTGTGAAGTCCTTTCTTACAATTCTTGGTTGTTTTTCCAGCTCCAAAACTTTGTGTAATTGCAACAAGCAAAGAACCTCTCACTGTGATGCCCTTTATAGCCCTTGCCGGTGCTTATTTCCCAGGGACTGCTTTGTGTGACAGACTGTTTTGTATTCTCTTCCCTGCAGATCCTGAGAAAAAGTGAGACCTAAATTTAAGCCTGACTTAAAAGGCATGTTAATTTTTTTTTCTAAGTTGGTTGGTTTTTTGTTTTCCCCCCAGGGTTGTGCAAGGGAAGATGGAGGGTGTTCTGCTGCCAGCAGCATCTTGCAAAACTGTTCCAGAACTAATAGAAGTACGAAAAACCTTACAGCTTGCCAGATCTTCCTGCCAAATGCTGCTGTTACTGGCTTTACTGTTATCAGCTACTTAGATCATCTCTTGCAGTCGGCAAAACTCAGGAGTGGTAATAACACCTTGTATTTACCTGATGCATCATCAGCTCCAATGGATGAACCTCTCAGTGAGCTCAGCAGCTTGTCTAGCCTGAACAGAAACTCCTGTTTTGTTCAGTCTTGTGGCAGAGAAAGTTTTTTAGGGTCCTGGCAACAATCCTTCAGCCTTACTTCATCTGTTGCTTGGGTAACAGCGGAAGACTTTCCCACTCTGGAAGTGGGAAAGCTGGTGAGTGAACAGCATGAAGAAGAGGCGAGGACCGTCTCTGCAGAATTGTGCAGTGTAAGCCTCAGCAATCAAACTCCTTGGGATTCACAGTTTTGCAGCTCTTCCGTGAAGGAAGGAGATAAAGAGAAGGATAATGAATTAAGTTCTCAGCTTAGTTGGATTGACAGTATCTCTGTAACTGGTAAATTGGAGAGAGTACCCTCTCCAAGGAGTGAATGTTCACAAGGAAACTGTTCCAGGTTGTTACAACATCCCTTGGAATCTGAGGTGAAACACATTTGCCTGAAGACTAATAGTAGAAATTATTGTTACCCAGAAAAATTCCACAACTCCTTTGTTTACAAGAAAGGTGCCTTGGCTCCTAATCACGTAACTGTAGCTGGAGTGTCTCAGGTGGACTCTATGCTTTGGGAAGAGCTCCCGTTCTCAGAAAGCCTAAATGATTTGTTAGCCAGAATAGAAGACAGCAAGGATATTGTAACATCACCCAGCCTTGATGCAGGCAGATATGCCCTTCTTGAACATAGAAAGTTGAGTGTAAATCTTAACAAATCATGTCCCAGGCAAACCCCAGTGGCTGGTGATTTGCCAAGGAGCATCTCGGGGAGGTTCTTGCCACCAGCAGAAAATGATAGTTGGGAGAACACACTGTTGGCTTGTCTTCAGTCAAATCCTCCAAGTGATGAGGTGCCACAATGTGAGTCTTCCTCTGGTGTATTTTCTTCAACCATTAAGGAATGTGGATCACCTTGCTTTATATCTAATCCCCACCTACCTCTTATGTCACTGTCCTCACCAGTTACATCAGAGCCTTCTGTTTTTGAGAGCAGATGTGTGCAATCCAAAGAAGCAGATAGTGACACTGCAGATTCATCTTGGTCTTTTATTAGTCTGCATGGAGAAACCTTCTGTTTAAAAAGGAACAAGGCAGCTACCTGTGTGCATTCTGCACATGATAGTTGTTTAGCTGCTTGTGAAAATAAAGAAAATTATTCTTCTACAGCAAGCCAAAAAACAGATCTTACATTCACAGGAGCCTGGGACTCTGATCCAACAACTCCGCACAATACAAGTAGGATATATAAAAGAGAATTAAAACCATTGACAATACTGTCAGATAATACCTTCAAAAGTGTTAGAAGGCGGGAAGTGCAATGGAACAGTGTCTTCCCTGAAGGCAGCTACAATGCTTCTGCTGATCTCTTTGATGCAAGTGCAAGAGAGGTATCAAAACCTGTAGAATTTCTAAATAAATCATGTAATTCTTTAATACAGGAAGATACTTTGACAGAGAAGGTCACAGCTCCTGAATTGATGCTTTGTCCTGGAGCTGTTCCTTGTAACAGTTCAAAACTGAGCTCATCCCTACACAGGTCCCCTCGTGCTTTTAGTAAGCACAGTACGCCCATAGCTTGCTCCTTTCATGACTCAGAATGCAGTTCAGTTAGTGCTCAAGACTTTGTTCCTTATTCACAGTCGACTCCTGTGACAAAACCTCTGCAGAAAGTGTGGCCAGGGGGGGAAAGAAGTTCTTTTGTCACCCTCTTCACCCCTAAAAATCCCACTAAAGTGCATTCCAAATGCAAGCGATCTAGGTCTTCCTTTCAAAACACTCTGCTGCAGCAGCTTACTGGCAAGTTAGTGAAACGTGGGGGGCCAAGTAGCAGGGAAGACAAAGAAAGTAGTAGCTCTGCTTCACAGCAGTTCCTTAACAGCCAACTGCCTGCCAACTTTGAGGAGTGGATCCCTCCCTCTTCAAACAAAAGGCATAATCCAACTGTGCCTTTAAATTTAAAAAGAATGTGCTGGGCTACTGACTTGCAATCCACCTGTGGGCACACTGGCAGGGACCCTGTTCCTGAAAGCAGAGAGAACAGTGAAGATTATGAAAATTTTGCCCAAAACGAGAGACTAAGCCCTGGGGACACAGCTAGTGTTGTAAGAACTCCTTTATCTGCAGGTGTCACCAATGCCTTGTTTTTGAAAGATACAGTCCTGGAAACTTGTTCCCCTTCAGAATGCAAGAATCGCCTTTCAAGTGGAAATTATTCAGGAGGTATATTGGAAAGGCCGACTGGCTGGTCTCCTGAGTTGTTCTTCCAAGCACGGACCCCTTTTTCCAATAAGCCAAAATACTAGAAAAAAGATATTTCAATGCTGTGTTCTTTTTAATTATTTCTGTTAAACTTCTGGGAAGGATCCAGCAGGATAAAAGAGCTATTTAAGAACTAAATTGTTTATACACCTATTGGCATATGTCTTGCTAAGATGAGTTGTGTTTATTTGCAGATGTTTGTACCACAGAAATGGGGAAAATCAAAGCTTGCAGTTACTTTATTTTATTGTAAATTAACTCGAGGATGTGCAATAAAAACTTTTGTAAATATGTGAGTATTGAATAGATCTCACTTTATCGAGTACAGGTAAAGTGGAGTGTTTTAATGTTGCACTATTGTCTTTTCATCACAAGAGCAGCCCTGGAGTCCATGTCCACTCCAGCTTATTACCTGATGAGACTCTCTGGAGAAAGGCCAAATTTTCATCGAAAAATTTCAAATGCCATATGAGCGCCTTGTCTTTGAGCCCGTTTGGATCTGTGACAGCCTTGAACTGGGGGGAGGGCACCATCCTGAGAGGTTGGTAGCAGGTCCCAGTTTTCCTGTAAGATTTTTCAAGTTAAAGACTGCTAGTAGCAGATTCCTGACAGCGTCTTTCCCTTGTTTTGAGGTCTTCCATATCCCTCACCCTTAAACAGCTGCATTTAGGGTCACTGAATAGAGAAATCTTGGATGTGTTGCTGCAAGTTTGTATGTCAGGTCCTGCAGAAGGGTGTGGGAATCTGGTAGCACAGGATGTCGTCAGCATGAAAAACTGACATTTTGTTGCAAATGAGTGTTTTTAAGGTCATAGTGCAGCTCAAAGGGGCCAGAGAGGATGCACCATCACACTTGTAGAACCAGATGCAGACCTGAAAGTACCTGCTGCGACTTTTTATTTTTTCTTTTGAGGCATAAAATGAATGTGCACCATTCACATTGTGACTGGTGACAGGGAGGTCTTACTTGGTTCATTCTCAGCTGCAAGGTGGACATTTTTGCATTCCTGTGTTTGAGGCCTCACCTCATTTTTATTGCACCTACTTAAGCCCCAGAGTCAGTGTTTGTTCAGAAAAGTTTTGTGTCTCAGCATGCAAGGAACAAATTGTATCAATACTAGTATCTGAAGCACTTTCAGGTTATAAAGACAGCACTTCTGCCTTAGGAAACCTGAGAGGCAGACGTTGCTGTAAGTTAGAAGAGTATTGTGGGAATGTATCATTTTGTGCTCACTTTGTTCCTATGTATTTTACTCACTATATGTTGTTGATCATTGTTGGATTCAAGGCTAGAAGTGTTTCATGTGTGACTGAAAGGCTTCTCTAACTTCACAGTCCCCTAGTCTCACAGTAGGTACCTCAGTGGGGCATCCACACAGACCACCAAATTCGGGCAGGACCTTCCTAAGGCAGCCAACAGAAACCATGTTTGGGATAGATGGAAAAAACACCTTTGGAATTTGAGCTGTAATCTTTGTGTGCCTTCATATCTCTTCTACGAAATAGTTATGTACCTGCTCATTAATTTCAGGAAACTTGGGGAAGTATGAGGGCATTTACTTTTGCCACCTTGTACCTTACCTACTATTTTTAGCATGGATCACCATTACAAAGCATATAGGTAAACCTTTTTAGATTCTCAGTCTCTACCCTAAGTTCTGCACCTTCTAATCGAATGCATTTCCCGTTGAGGGATGGGAAGGAGAAGAGTATTTGAAATCAAACAAGCTGCTTCTGCAGCTGAGCAGGGTATAAATGAGGTACAGGCTCTCCTGCAAGGGTATGGGTGTACTCAGACTGCAGGCTGACCAAAGAAAACAGCAAGCAGCAAGTCTGTACAGGTGAATTCCCTTTACAAAGAAACTTTTATAAAGAAGCTTTTTCCACTCAGCATTGGTTTGTTGGTTTGGTTTTTTTCACTCCTTACAGTTGAGAAAACCTAGGCACAGGTTCAAAGACTTGCCTGACATAAGACCAGGGAGTCCAGCTCTGGAGACCCTAAATTACCATCTTTTCACTGTCCTACCCTGCAAGTTACTAAAGCACACCCCAAAAGTTCTTCCCAGTGTTTAAGGATGCTGCAACAGCAGATGGCAGTGGAAAGAGGCTCAAGATTTCTTCTTATGAGTCCAAGCCTAGATCCCCACAGTCCCTGAAAGTTAAATAAAAGAGAAAGGAAAATCTAGTTATAGCAAAGAAAGAGGCAAAAAGGAGCAGAATTAGACATCACAATTTGATGATGTTTAATTGATAAATTGATTATGTTTTTAAGAGAGAGAGGGAAAATTTACCTTAGATATGCAGAAGAAATCCTTCACTATGCAGATGGTGAGATACTTGCCCGGAGAAGTTGTGGTTACCCCATCCCTGGCAGTGTGCTCAAAGCCAGGCTGGATGGGGCTCTGAGTAACCTGGTCTGGTAGAAGGTGTCCCTGCCCATGGCAGGGGTGGTTGGAACAAGATGATCTGTAAGATCATTTCAACTCAAACCATTCTGTGATTCACTGACCAAAGTAACCACAAACATCATGCCTGCAAATGGAGTCACTTGTTAAGTGTGGTGCCAGTGACACCACTGCTGCCCAACACAGCAATGCTGCACTGTAAGGGACAAACAGCTCCATAATCAAGGCTTCTTGGCACAGCCAAAGGGACGTGAGAGTAACAGCAGAAGCCATATGGACTTTGCAAACTGTTGATGACTTACCCAGCAGAGCTTTAGCCCTGCATTTGACAGCAAATCAAGTGTACCAGAGCTGCACCATGGTTGCTTCATTCAGGATAGTGCAGGGCTCCGAAGTGAGGCCAAGTGAGACGGCCTGTGCCTGCACCTGTATTTACCAATGCTATGCCTGTTGAAAAGATTTTATTTATTGCAAATAAAATCCTACTTGATGAATCCTTGGGGCAAGTGGAAAAGGAGTAAGAAATGTTTTCTGCCTTGGTAAATCTGCATTTATAGCTTATGTAGAAGAAATAAAGGGAAAGACAACATTACTCATACTCAAATCACTGAGCACAGGGAAGGCAATACAGAAAAAGTTTTAAGACATCATAAAACTTGAAAACTAGTTGCTTCTAGTACAGCACATAGTAGGAAACCGCAGTTATCATTGGCTCTCTAAGCACTCCCTTGTGATGAACTAGACAGACACCCACTTTATCACAGTGGTTAGGCCTGATCCAAGTGATACGCCAGAGACTTGATACAGCTATGAAACACTGCCAGAGCTTCTACATCATACACCTGACAGCATCTTGACATGAAATGTTTGGTCCAGCATGAGTGATTTTTCTCAGCAGACAATTCATTCACATACTATGGTAAGCAATAGCTTTGGTGCAAGCTGATGTGATTATAATTGTAAGCTTGTACAGAAAGACTAGAGCTCAGCATGTTTAATTCTGAAGGTAATAAAACTCCTGGAAATGCATACTGACTTTGTGATTGAATCCCTTTGCATAAAAATCCATAAATCAAGACTAGATTTTAAATTAGGTAGGACTTTCTGTGGCATGCCATTGAAATTAATGCAGGGCAGTCAGATCTCTGCTGCTTTGTGGAAGAGGACTGCACACAGAATGAGGAAAAAGTACTGTTGTGTGACAGGCCCCTGTCAGCAAGGTGACATCTTCTGGACAGAGCTCCTCATGTGCTCGGTAGGGAGATTGACCATGAGAGGGTGGAAGAGAGGCAGTAAAAGCTCTCTTGGTTTTTCTCCTATAGTCTGTCAGTCTTGTATTTTTTCCCCTGGGCAGCTTGTTTGCTTTTTACAGGGAGCCTTTGTGTGCTCACAATCCTTTCACCCACAGCAAAGCCTGGCACAGGCTGGCCCTTGCTGCTACACCTGATGAACAAGAAGAAGGTTGCACATCCCACTGGTTAGAGGCTCCTTGCAAGGAAGGGCTGCTACTATTCACCTGCCCTTTACTTTTCCCCAGAAAGAGATTAGTCTCCCTTCTCCAGCCTTCACCCCCACAGGCAACACACTCCATCCCTCTACTCACCTCCTGAGCTGTCTGAGTATTAAGGATATTTCCTTCTCCTCCCTTTGTTCCATTCCTTCCTAGAAGCATGCAGGGACTTTTCACTATCCAAATATCTCTCTGTTCTCTCAGTGCCTCAAATTGCCAGCTTCCTGGGGAACACAGAGCAGATGGCCCAGCACTCATGACAGACATTGACCAAGGAAGGAGCTTCAAGGTCAGCGGAAGAGGCAATAAAAGACACATGGTTTCTTCAAGCTTCACAGCTTGTTCCTCAGCATAAGTGTTAGCACAAGTCATCTTTGAAGTGGAGCAGAGCACAGGGGAGGAAACTTGATCCCCAGAATGAGTCAGAGCACAAATTTTATAAATATTTACCAAAAGACTAAAGGCTTAAAATGAGAGATCTTGCGCAAAAGAATTCTAGGCCTTCAGGAGGGCAGGTCATTGGGGAACACCAGGGGAGTTCAATGGGCACAAAAAGAGCAAGTTGAAGACTGAGGAGAAAAAAGTCACTGGGACAAAGAATCAAAGATAACTGAAGTATCCAACCATCATCTTTATCCAACACAAACCTAACACCGTGCTTAGGACAAGAGTTTAGCCTGCTACAGGTTTGCAACGACAGTGAGTGGGATGGTGCCTCTGTCGAAGACCACCCTCTAGTGACTGATACCGGCATTTCTTTGGCTATGATCTCTCCTGCTTTAAATAATTATTTTTTTCTCTTCTAGTGAAAAGGGACATCACTCCCATGGGCAGCAGCTCTACATCTGCTCTTCTTGTGAGGCGTCAATGCTGCAAGAGCCTTGGTATGCTCAACCCAAGCAGAAAACCTTCAGCAGCCATTCATTTGTTGGTCTGATGCTACATCATGTCAAGTGAATACCTTGTATTTAAGGCAACTTTGCTTTGCACTTTAAATCAAAAACCACACAAATCAAACACTTTGAATACCAAGTGGAAAGGATTAAACATTTATTTACATACAGATACACATGTAAGCAATTTCTAAGTATAAAAAAGGACATTACAAATAAACATGAAGCATCATACATTCATCATCCTGGTCATCCAAAATACATTCCTTTCTCAAGCCCACTGTACCACACTTGACCACAAGAACTTAAAGAGACAAGCCAAATGCTTCTGACAGTCAATGATTCACAGTTTGGTGATTTGCTAACACCTATACCCTCCCCAAAGACAGCACTACCCCAACAGCGAGATCAATGGTCTGACCAGCTGTAGTGCATTTTTTCCACTGAAATGGTTGTGCTTGATCAACAAGAAACACATTCCCTCGTCATCCTTCTGGCTACATGTTTAAGAATCAGGGTTCTTGCTGAAATTCTGTATATTGTGCTAAATTCACAATTGTTGGGGAAAAGACAGCAGAGCTTTGTGGGAAAAACTCCAACCCAGAAATTCCTTTAATGCTGTGACTTCCCTGGCATGGGAATCGCAAACAAAATGCTGTTGTTAGTTCTTAAGCAGATTTTTAAAGTACAATTCAAACTACAGTTGATGGTATAAAACATACTTTGTTCATGCTGTAAAAAAAATTACGTGCTTCAATGTTGATTTGATAGTAATCAAAGCTGAGGGTAATTCAGATTTTCTCCTGAGGAAATGAAGATGCCTTTGTAGCATCTCTAAAAATTATCATAGCTTTCAGGAAAGAGGAAATGTTTTAGATTCAAAAACCTAAAGGTAATGCAGAGCACGACAAACTTGTCAGTTAGATAACATTACAAAGGGAAACAAGCCAGTAAACATAAAATTAAAATGCCTACTCAAAGTATTAATGAATTCAAATGAGAGCTGGGTGAGTCTTCTTGTATAGATCAAAGGCAGTTTGGAAAAAAACTCATGATCTGCAAATTCACAGAACAGCCAAATATGTGCAACAGAACAGAGTGAAGTGGAAATAAAAAAGCAGAAAGAGCCATGTCCCATATTGACAGCTGAGTGACTGCAGCTGCTCCAATCTCATGGGTTTTGTTTGTTTTTTTTTTCCTTTTGTAAACAGCTGTAGAGAATAAAATGGATGTGGCATATCTGCAGTGCATCTTATTATGCTAAAAACCATGGCATATTTTAAACTACTTCCCTAATATCCAGAGATATACTTGTCATTCCAAATCAGCATAGCAACAAGCACTGGGCTTGCTCCATACTCTCATTACATGGCCTTTTCTCCACTAAAATGTTGGCTTCAGAAGTTAGTTTTTCCCCTTCAGTGCTGGCTGTATGTGGGGGTGAGTGGTAACCCTTTCTTCCAAACAGTCTGCAGGAGTTGAGGCAATTGCAATGCCTGAAATCATGGCAGCTGCCCCTACCACAGACCAAGTATTTTATTCTCACTCCATTAAAATGTAAAAACAGTATTCCCTCTCCTCCGCCTGCCCCTCTGTAAAGACTTGGCTGCTGGGGGACACTGTGGCCACTACATTTACTAAAGCTCATGCCAGTGATGCAACCCAGCCCCTCGGAGATTTTCACACCACTGCTCCCATGACAGCTCAGAATGACTCTCCTCCACATAGCTCTAAGTCTCACTGGCTGGAGAGCAGCATCCACTTGCTCACTTGTACCAATCCCTGCCCCTCATTCTTAACATCTGAATCACTTGTATTGGTCCCATAAGAAAGGACACATTTCTTATGGGGTGCCCTAGCTGGAATGGGCTTACTGAATTATTAACTTTATGTCCATAGCAAGGAGCTCGAGGTGGCACAGAAGATGAGCCACTGATGCTCTTCCTTCTAACCAAAGCAGGGGTGAGAGCCAGTGGTTCATGCAACCAGGACACCATGCAACTCAGTCTGAGATCTCCCTTCACAGTGCTTGAGGCATGAGCAGTATTGTGAAAGAACAGTCACTGATGAGAGGTACAAGAGGAATAAAGCTTTGAAAAGTGCCAAGATTTGCATTCTTGTGACAGCAGACACACCAGAGCCTTTGATTGCTGCCTGTGAAAGCATAAGAGTACTTTTAACATCTCCTAGGCTCAGGGAACCACGCACAGCTAAAACCATGACCGACACAGGTTTTGGCCATGTCACTTTTTCCCTGTGGACCAGGGAACTGGACTTCAGAAGGTGCTCAGCAGGGACACCACCACAATGTACTCACAAGTGCATGTCCTTGGCATGTTATCCCAAGATAAGCAGTAGAGGAAAAAGCAAAGGTGCAAATGTAAAGGTGGCATCTGCTTCTTGAGTTTAATTATAGCACTAACCAGAGCTAAAATTACCTTCCGAGGTTACTGGAAAAGGATAACTGGTTCAACAAATGTGGTCACATCCGCAAAGTGCTAATTGCAAGTTATTAATGTGAACAATCTCTGAGTATTGTAAAGCCAGCTCCTGTTTATCCAGACAGAGAGACTGAGCTGTTAACCCTGACTATGCTCTTAAAACCAGTCTAATGTTTCACTGACAACCTTTACAGCCTAAATTACTCATTGCCATCTCATTTCTGCTGTATCTGGGTTATCTTTCCCCAGTTACCTTTTGACCGTATTTGGAGGAGCAAGCTTTAGAGATTAGGCTTTCTTTCTGGATGTGTGTCTCCCACTTGGAAAGAAACAAAGATTCTCAACTCACACAGCATAGTTTTTACTTCTGGTTTAAGTTACAGCTCGTTCACATGAGGGGAAAGGGTGTAATGGCATCCATGAGTGATGACAGCCAGTGATCTACCCCAGCTGGATACAGTACAGTACAGCAAAGGCGACTTTGGGTCAGTAGAGAGAGGTGGTGATTAGCGAGGTAAGTCAGAGCAAGGCAGCGAGCTTTGGGAGCCTTGCATCACGGTCAGCATGATTACCCTGTTGTCTTTCCTAGCCAAGATAAATCCTAAACTGAGGCAGATGTGAGATCAGTAACATTTATGGTATATTTAACTACAACTCAAGTGGATGATTGCATTTCAAAGACATGACCAGCTGTAGTTTAGGCTGCTTTGCTTAGGATGCACTACTTTCTTGTAAGAAATCAAGCCAGTGTTTCCCCACCACTCATCATAGTGATCCTTTGCTGCTTGTGAACAGTAACTACAACAATTATTAGCCACAGCAAAAAGAGAACAGACTTGATGCAAGGAAAAAGGGTGATTTCAAAATCCAAATTTGTTCAGATAAAAAATAAAGTTTATAAACAGAGGAAGAAAACATTTTGATATAACATGTTTCATGTGGTTTTCACTACCAGAATTGATTAGAGTATTTCCTTTGTCTCCTCAGGGTTTTCTGGTGAGCCCTTACGTACAGAGACATTTAAGGAAAGAGAGTTTCCATACTTGCTCACGGGGAATTCACAAAGTTTCCTCTAGAAACACCTTTTTTTAACTGAATTAACTCAAAAAGGACTTTGTTGGTAGGAGCCACCCACATAAGGATATTGGGTGCTTTAACATTAAAAGTAAAAGAATGCAGAATTTCAGACTATACTCAATTTCAAAGCATCCCTAATGAAAGTCCAATCAAAACCTAATCCACACATGCAGTTTTAAAAGTGGAGGGGATGGAGAAAATGCTGAGCAAGCAGAATCATCTCTTTACTTTGCATTTGTTGCTCCACAGAGTCATCTTCCCCTTGCACAATGGGCTGTAGCACTTGTTCTGCCCCACAGCCAGGAGAGGGTTTCTGTGACAGTGTTTCCAGCCATATCCAACCCCAGCAGCACCACAGGTCCCCAAAGGGCAGCCTATCCTGCATGCTTGCTCAGCCTATTTTAACAGTTGGAGAATTTCACCTATTTTCCAATTGAATTCAGTCGCTGACTGCAGGAATCATGCCAGCCTGACATTTCAGCCTGATTTATAGACAGTTCTTCATACTGAAAAGAGAAGACAAGTGGAAAAGCAGCTGGTCAAACAGCAGTCCTTAGGGATAATGAACAAGGCAAAACCCAGTGGGTTTGACTATAACTAATTGCATCCCTTGTCAGCAAAAGCTCAGGAAAGCCTGTTGTCCCACATGTGTGCACCTACTGTGCTTCTGCATCACTAATTTCGACTTTCTTTCTTTTCAAATCACTGTCTCCTGTGTCAACCTCAGTCTGCTGCTGTTATTACTGATGCTGAAGGAATTCAATAGCCATTAAGTGCTGAACCTAGACTAGAAGGAGCCAACTGTTACCAATTCAGCCATTTCAAAAAAAGACAAACAGCACCAGCAGGCCGACAGATTTTAAGGGCTGTTTCATGTGTTCCACAGCAAAGAACAAAGTATCTCGCCCGACAATTTGTCACGTGTGGTTTTCATTAAATAATGATCACAAAGCCATTTAGCATTCAGCACAAACACATATCTGAACTGCACGCTCAAACAGCTTATCTCTAGGTCAAATCAAGACTTCGGGGTTTGAGGTAGGAGGAGGCACCCAGCGTTCCCCTTCTTTACACAGTTCATAATTTCACTTTTTCCATCTTATCTCTTTGACCTGAAGGGCTTTTTTTTTCCCCTAGCACTTTCATAGGAAACACAAACAGGAATAGAAGGGAGTCATGGCTTGTCTTAGCAAACTTTAGCAGTAAATATCCAATGCAAAATACCAGCAAGCACTTCACACTCAGTGATCTGAAGCACAGATGTTTGCTGGTTTACTTGAGATTAGCTTGAATGAATCAGTGGCTGCACTGGAAATCAGAGTTTAGACCATCCAGTTTTCAGAGATGTTTCTACTAATCTCTGCTTGCTAGACTAAGCCTGTTTGACCATCCAATACTAGCTTCTGCTTGGAGATAATCATTGTGCTAAAAAATGTCAAGAAAGGGTCTTGTCATAAGACTACTATAAAAATTAACATTCACCCAGAAATAAGATTACTTCATGGCTGTGAATATATTGCTCTGAAAATACATTAAAATCCAGCAATGACAATAAAAGTAATGCTTGGCTCTCTTGATAGTAGAGAACATGCCCAGTCAAATTTGGACCCATTATATCAATTCTGCATGACTTTTGGACGCTTGATCCAGCAAGCATCACAAGGCTTTTACTGACAGTTCTCTCAAAAATCCAGCAAGTTGTTTAGTTGGTGAGTTGATTATCACATAATTTGGATTTGTATTTATTTTATGTTCTTTTATTTTTCAAGAGTTTAATCACTATGCCACAACACTAAGTTGTCATTAGCAGCCAATAAAGCTCCTCTTCCAGTTGGGAAGCCTTCAGCAGTGGATCAGACTGTAGAAGAGAAGATAAGCCCTCAGTGCTACAAGGAAAGGCGGGTTATATGCACTCCAGAGATACTCAAAGGTGTACAAAAGTAACTCCAGCAAAGGAGTTACTACAATAAAATACCACTTCTTCAACAAGAGGCGTGTTTGCAAAAGTCAGAAAAAGAGGTGAGTCTCAAACTACAGTTTTGGCTTATGACCTTGTAAAATGTTGCACATACCACCACTGTTTCCTTTCAAGTTTTTAAGTACAGACAGAATAAACATTGAAAGGAATTAGTTCAGATTTGACTGGAGAACATTAGGCCAACTGCAGCACTCCACCGCGCCCCAAAAGAACATCACTGTTTGAAGATCGAGTCCTTACATGAAGATTTGCTAGCAATAAAAAGAAACAATGCTTTGAGGTTGGTAGTAGGCTAGTCTCCAAATAGTCACCTACAGATTAGGAAAGCACTAGAAAAAGAGATTTAGGCTTCTAGAAACCTCAAAATAAATATCCAAGAAAATAAAGTTAGCAGTTTCTGCTATTTGAACAGTTCAGCTTGTTCAGTCACGTTAATGCATTAGAATTCCACCTCCAGAAGTGATGCAAGGAGCACTTTAAAATGAATTTATAATGGTACTCAGTAGGGATGAAGAGTACCTGCCCAGGTTTGATCCTTTTGGAAACCAGGCTGAGAAATTCATGGGTGTTTTAGTGGGCAGTCTCCTTCCTCCTTTATTAACTTGATCAAAGAGCCCTGTCCCATTTGTTATCAATTACATGCTGATAGGTCCAGCATCAGGGGAGCAAGAACAACTACAAATTAAATGCACATAGTATTGATTTTTAACTTGAGTGTTACCTGACATAGAACCTTCAGCCTTGCTATAAGGAACTACCTAACAGCTGTGCAGAAGCAGCTGTCTCTGAGTTGGGTGCTCTTCACAAGCTCAAACGAGGTTGCATTTGGCAATTTGGGGAACGCTCAAGAAGACATTATCTTTCAGCACAGGCTGTATCACAGGGTCCAACACAGCGGAAGCCACCAAATCCCACACATTTCTAAATGTTCCAGATTACAACATGAGCAGACTGAAAAGGACCAGGCCAGAGCAGCAGATGATGTGTTCCCCATCTCCTCACACTTACAGAAGCTCTTGGCTAAGTGTTACCTAAATGACAAACAAGCTTCATACCACAACTTCTACATCTTCCTTTTTACCACTAGTCATAAAAGTGGCCTAAAAATAGCAAGAAAATATTAAAAATGGCCATATGACACATTAATTCCCCCCCAACACAGAGTCAGCTCCCCATTATGTATCAAAGGCACAACATGATAAAGCCCAAAGAAGCCTTTCCAGGAAACAAAAAAAGCACATTTTAAAATGCCTTTTGTTGTTGTTTTTTTCAAGAAGTACTTACTGGCAGCTTTTTATGTCAATACAGAAGCCCTGTTATAATCTTCAGTAAAAGCCAAATAATATTAAATTCAGTAACTCTAAACTGCAGCATATGACAGCCATGTAATTGCCAGAAGAGATTTACCCCAATTAGCTAAACTGAAGTCAAACTTCTAAATATAATTATGTGCACATTCACCATCTTTTGATTTTGCACTTTAATGCAACTTGTAAATTTGTGATGCATTGTATGGCAGTAGAGGTGGAATAACACCACAAACTCCGTAGTGCTTTGACTTTAGGTATTTTTTAAGAAGAAATTGCCTAAACAGTTACATGTACACTGGAGTTTGGGATTAAGAGCACAAAGCATCAAGGAAATAAAATGACTCTACATCCCTGAACCTGAAAGCTATTCTAGTAGAGAGACTGGATGCCAAGAAGATACCTTCAAGAACATCTTTGAGAGCAGTTCCACAAGGTGAGAGCTGGATGAGTTAGACATGGAATGATACCACTTGCAACCCATTGCTATTTCCACTTAGCATTAAAAATAAACAAACAAAAAAAACCTCTACAAAATTGTACTCTTGCCTTTCAACAACAACTGTATCTACAAGCTTTATTTTTAAGCTGGACATATTGCAGACCATCACTTCAAACTGTGCTTTCTTTGAACCCTTATACACGATCCAAGTGTGCACAAGACTTTGGTCATGTCTGGTGCACTTTTTCCAAGTTCACCAACAATCTTTCCTAAGGTTAATTTTTTACAGTAGGATATGACTAATGGTTTGATTATTTATTTATTTTTATTTCTGGAAACTCTTGTCATCCTACACTGGATATCAAAGAAAAGCACAGTCCTTTCCCACCATGTTCAGGCCTAGAAAAAGAGGTAATGAGATTTTTTTATTTTTATGAACAGTGCTTATTAGTGTTTTTTTCTTAACCAGTCTAAGTTACACATTCAAAGAACAGTAATGTAGTAAGACTGTGTTTGGTCTATGGAATATCTGCTGAACTGCTAGCACCAAAGGGAGCAACTGAGCTGTATCCATGTCTTCTTCAGTCTTGAAAACGTTGATATACGTAACTTTTTTTTCCCCCACGTTCATAAAAGTGCCCGTACGTGAGACACATAACACTATCTCAAACACCAGAGTCCTCCATGAAGACAGATGGGCAGACGTTATGTACATGTCCTAAGAGCTCACTCACTGACAGCCTGGAAGATTGCCAGTGTAGTCCAAAGTCAGCATTCATTGTTGGGGTTTTTCTTATTTTTTTTTTAACTTTAAAAACGATCAAACACATTGTTCTGTAAGACAGATTTTGATCTCTTCAATATCTTCAAGAGAGGCTGGTCTACTCTCCCACAGAAGGAAACAAAACAGCTCATGTTCTGCGTTACATGAAGGACTTGTGCAACTCCTCCTTTCCTGACCTGCTCCACAGACTTTGAGAAAAATGAAATTTAAACCCTGCTACCTTGCCATGTAGTTGGAGCCATCAGCCTGCCATGTTTCCAGGACTGCAACCTGACTCAGGGTAAGTCACATGGGTCAGATTGGCAAGAATTCTTTCAAGCAGATAAATCCCACTAAAAAAAAAAAAAAATCCTCTTGGCCCATGGCCCACATGTCAGCTCTTTAATTAAAATTACAGCAAGTCAAGTAGCTGATACTTTTCCCCTCTCCTGGTAGGGGGGATGAGACATTGTTCACAAGGGTGTTCTGTCGTGCCTCGCTGATCAACCGGCAGGCCAAGTCCAGGAAGAGTTTTTCCACATTATCTGATTCTTTTGCTGACGTTTCCAGATAGTACATGTCCTGTGCTTCGGAAAACTCTGCAGCTCTTTGCTGGGATACTTCCCTCTTATCAGCTAAATCAATCTTATTACCTGTATTGATAAAATATTTTAGAAAAGGAATTAGTTTGACTTCAAAACCAAGACAAACTGAGGTTTAAAAGGAATAAACAAGAGTTTGTAGTTGTATGTAAAGTGGTTTTGATATGTAACTCAGAGTGCTTGCTCTCCCCTCCAAATAACAGATTCCCCAATACACTCAAGTTCATTTAATACCAGGGCATTTAATAAAATATGCCTTGTGAACATTCAAGTCAGTTAGCTCTAATTTAGCACCAGTGCATCTGTTTGCTGCTATCAACTAACATTAAAGGATTTCCATTTTAATATCTATTGAAAATTCTCCTATCCTTGCTCTGAGGAGCACTTAAAATGTCAATTATAGCATATGAGACACTAAATGTGATATTTATCATGTTACAAGCTTTTAAAAAAAGCCTGGCATGGAAGACAGCTTTCCTATTTCAATATTCCCATATAGGATTTGGCTGTGGAGGCTGGAAGAGGGACAGGACTGGGGGGCACTTACAGAGTGAGGCGAGGCCAGAAACCAACCCTCTGCTTCAGAGAGATCAGTTGAGCAGAGAGTTGATTACAGCCTCAAGCAAGTATCTGATATGATTATACACTATTACTGGTCACTTCACTTCAAACATGATGTTTCTGCCATAAATTAATCTTACAACGAAGATAACAGACCAGGACCTGCAATAACAGGCAGCTGTGTCCACAGACTCAGTAGGTTCAGGAGGAAACATCTCCTGGCCTCACTCCTACTGGCAATTTTGTGAGAACTAGTGGGAGGAAAAGATGGTGTTTCCACTAGCAAGCCTTGTCTCATTGCCCTCCTCTCATTTGAGATCGCCTTCTTTCCCAAGAATGCAGTTTCTTGGACCCACTACATTCAATGAAGTTACCTTTCTAAGCAGATTACCATCCAACACAAGTGATTTATGGTTGTCACCATCTTCAACGTGTGAATTATGACTAAAATATGTTTTATATGTTGCGCTGTAGATGCTGGCAACTAACTTAATGTTCACTAAAAAATTAATGTGTACATTTGTTAGCCATGTAATAATTATTTCTGCCCATTTGTACCCAGGCCATACTCAAGGAGTAGGAGTTTCTTGTATGGAAGCTCTATGAACCCCACAGCTCACTTGAAATACCACTGGGGCATGTAAAACTCAAAATAATTATTTTTTTTCAAATACACATTAAACAGTCTTTACAATTACCTAGACTTTTTCGTTTAGACAACAAGCTATTAAAGGTGATATCAACACTGCAGCATGAAACTTTTTGGCTTTCCCCAAGTTATTTTTCCATTGTTCTTTATATATTCTTGGACCCTTAAAAGCCAAATCCCGACTATCAGATGCTGATAGCAGAGTATGGAAAAGCATGGGTAGGTAAAATAACTTTCCCCTTGCTTATAGCAGACAGATGGCCTGAGGTCTGTTTTGTCTTGAGTTGAAGCTCGACAGATTAATATAACATTCAGTTATTTATTTTTGGTTTCCCTAAAATTCATGCAAAATTATCCAGTTTTCCAGCTCTGCCCCACCTATGAATGCTACAACCCATGCAACCATCCCATCCTGATGTGGTTCCCAGATCCTGAACATTTAAGACAAGACTGGTTGTCCCACTCCTATGGGGTACAGCAACCTGCAGTCATCACCAGCTTGCGCAGATCCTCACATATTTGTAGCTTGAAGTCACAAGGAGAACTGCTCTATTCTTAGCTTGGTTGGTAGCTGCCCCATCCACATTTTAGTCCCTTATGGGACCATGTGGTGGAAAGCATCCCCCTCTGCATGCAATAGCCTTAGGCCTGAAACAGGACCACACTTCAAAGGTGGCCATAGCATCTTGAACACCACTATCATTGTCTTGGGGTTATTTGCAGAAGGAATGGTTCAAGCACTGGGTTTAAGGCACCAGCTGGACCCTGTGCCCACCTACAGTTACAACTGGTTGGCAACAAGATCCACCGGACCAGTTCAAGCATCCTGCACCAGCAGTTCACGCAGATGTCACGTTTTCCTCCTGCTAACACCTCCATCTGCCCCCTGATACGCGCAGCTTACCCCCTTCCTCACAGCACCCCATGAGGGACGATTGTCACTTACCCACTAGCACAGTTATGACCTTATTGCTGGCATACTGCTCAATTTCCCGCAGCCACTCGGGGAGGCACCGGAAGGATTCCTCACAGGTGATGTCGTAGGTCAAGATCAACGCGTTAGCACTGCGATAGTAACTCTGCGTGATGGATCGGAATCGCTCCTGTCCTGCTGTGTCCCAGATCTGCAGCTTTTGACGTAACAAGGAAGGGTGGTAAAAGGAAAAAAAAGTTATTTAACTTTTTTATTTGATGGTAGCACTGTTTTGACCTAAGGAAAAAAACACCTTCCAGGGTAAAGCAATGCTAGGAAAGCACTTAGCTCTTCTCCCTTTGGCTTCCCTTCCCCCAGCACTATTTGTTTCAATTCTTGCACTTCTGGATTGAAATGCAAGGCACAAAGTCAGCTGGCACTGCGGCCAACGGCCCCTGGAAGCTGCAGGTCTCAGCACTTTCATGTGACTGCTGGCCTGGAGTTACAATGCAAGTGCTGGAGGGAGAGTCACTTCTCCTGCCCCTGAAGTTCAACAACAGCAGCACCCATTCCCAAGAAAAAATAAGAATGCCTCTCCTCTAGCTCCCAAAGCTAGTTACAGTTACTCTGAGATGATGCACTGATGAGTGGAAAGCAAAGGAACGAACAAGGAGCTCAGCTGAAGGCTCTGAAGGCTGATCTAGGGATTCTAATGTACTTCCTCTCTACAGCTTCAGCCATCTCATAGTTTGCCTTCCTAACATGTAGAGTTGGTTGACATGGCCTTAACTATATCATAGAATCACAGAATGCTTTCGGTTCAAAAGCACCTTAAAAACCACCTAGTTCCAACCCCCCTGCCATGGGCAGGGACACTTTCCACTAGACCAGGTTGCTCAAAGCCCCATCCAACCTGGCCTTGAACGCTTCCAGGGGTCAGGCACCCACGACTTCTCTGGATAGCCTGTTCCCATGTCTCACCACCATCAAAGAAGTCATGAGTGTTTGCCAAACCCTCTGGATCCAGGAAGACAACATACATTTCCCCATGTAAACTAAACTTACACTGGTTTTACATTTTGACCATCTGATAGTTTTTGGTGGGCCATCAAAACCTCAATCCTTCAAAAAGGAAGTCTAAGAACAAACATCCAAAATTAACACATTTCAAGATAAAAGAGTATTTCTCTTCAGCTTTTCTTTTTTTAAAGCACCTCTTTCTGGAAGCAAATATGTGAAAGGATGACTTCCAGCCAAAATCCTGTGTACTTTGGGAAGAAAAAGGTGTTTCAGAGTTTTTCCATATATTCAGCAGCCTGTAACAGAGAAAATCTTATTCTTGTCCAGTTCCAAAGTCAAGCTACATCAGCCACTCATCATAAATATGTTAGTTTGAAATGAGAGCTCCCAGTAGCAGCTTTTAGACATGGGGTATGATTTTGAAAAAAATACATTTTTTGCAGAGAAAGTAATTTGTGGCTGGCTCACAGCCCCTGGGCACCTTTGTGCTTTAATCTCTTGGCATAGTTGTATTTAAGTGGCTGAACCTGGCACCTGTAAAGTGATACGCAAAACCATAAATGAAATTACTTGAACGTGAAAATCAGATAATGAATGAGTCCTCGTTAAAACAAACCAGCCTCCAAACTCTGGCATATAGAAAGATACAGATAATTCTGTTATTCCTCAGCTGTTACCCAGGAAAAACATTTACTGACTGTCTACTGGTTAACTCCAGCTTATATAGGTTCTGCATTTATTGAGAACATAAAAACTTGCTGTGAATATGTTCTTCCACTACTTTAATCTAACAGACATTGAAAACAGAAGGGGATTGTGCTGGGGAGAGGGTTTCTCACTGGCTGCAGTTATGAGTCTCTCTCTGAGCTGGGTGCCCCTGATCTTACAGCCAGTGAAAAACTCTTCCTGCACATAAAATGCACATCTCACACTTCCCCTCATTGGTTATTTCTGCCAAATAAAATATTTCATAGCAATCATTTTACTTGTATAATTTTTTTTATCAAAATAACCAAAGGACTGTGTCTGATTCAGCCTGTGGAAAATCTAGACATTTATTTTCTTGGAGCTTCCCGCTCTCCCAGTGTTTGCACACACACTTAGCTTTCCACCAAGTATAATGAGACACAGGTCCATGCAGCACTAATGATGCTTAGCTCTGACCACCACAGTAACTGCTGGTTCAAATTTGTGGACCCTCTTGGTACCAGTGTTGCACATAATTTTGGGGTTTATTAGAAAAAGCCAGATACAAATCTCCCTCAACTGCACAGTGCTCTCTCAGCTTATTGGCCAGTGAGCTCTAGTAGCTGCTCATATCTGAAAGAGCTTGCATAAAGCTTTCATACCAGCAAGTCCCTCTTCACTGACTTTCTAACGACAGTTTTGAAAGTTGAAAAGTACTTTTCCCCAGAAATCTCTATTCTATTTTCAAGACTAAAAACTTTTTTGGTAAACAGCTCTGGATCCCAGCAGATGTGCAGGAAAGGCTGCCCAGTACAGAGGCAGAGTCATGGTTCAGGCACTGCTAAATGATCTAACAGTCAGAGCAGTGTCTTGTTTGACCAAGATATCATTTTTATTGCTCTTTGCTCTGACTCATTCCTGCTTTTCCTGCTCATTAAATGTTTATTCTCACAAGCACTGCTTACTCAAAAAGTTTCGGCTACACTATCACCCCCTGAAAGAGATCTGTTTGCCTTTCAGACTCCAGAAGGCTCATTCAAATATCCAAATATCGTACTAAAGCTTAGCCCTCCAAAGCTTAGTCACTGAGGCTGAGCTCCAGCAACTCCAACCTACTGCATTGGTGGTGTCAGGAGAGGGACTTTAAGAACTCATTTGCTATGTGAAATACAGCTGGTATGTCAGCTACCACTTACTAAGGCTCTGTGACACACAATCCTGCCTCAGGGTGATTCAGGCAGTTGCTTGGCGGGACACTTGTGCATTCATCACACATTTGCAGAGCAGCAGGGACTTCTCATTTAGCTTGTAGAGCACCCCGTAACCATCCTTGCCCTGAGATAGCCCATGTTGGCATGACTGCTCCCAACATTCACTTAAGGAGTTTGCACTGTCAGCCTGAGTTAGTCTTAAAACAGGATTGTATCACAGGAGCAACAAGTGAAACAGACAAATCCTTAGGGTGAGTTCATCTATACAAAAACCAGACTTCAGATATAAGTGATGCTCTCAAGGCTCCATCAGTACTTGACAGAGAACCAGATGCTTGAAAAGGAGAGGTGTTTGAGGTGGATGTGATTAATCTTCCCCAGGATTGCTCTTCTCCCTCCAGTGACCAGGACAATCTTGAGACTTCTGTTTTAAGCCAGATATATAACGGGGAAAAAAATGAATTCCACCTCCAGTGCAGTGATTAAGCCATTTACCAGCTCAGATCCTCTGTGCTGCTTCACTGGAGCCGATTTTGGCTGAAAGAAGCATCTCTGCAGTCTGAGGAGCTTGGAGAAACAGCATCTGTGTCCTGGCCAACGTTGCTACTGCCCGCTAATGAGCACTGAAACCACCGGGCTGAGCACTAACACCACAGGGGCTACACGTAATCCGCTCTGCCTCTCTGCCTGCTGCTCTGTCCCCCTTGCACAGCTATGTGCTGAATATTAACTCAGTCTTTAGCAGGTGAAGGTATTTATACCTCTTGTCCTTCACCTGGTCTCCTGGTCAAGCACCATCACTTGCCATTGGTTTGCACAGCTCCTCGTGCAGCAGGGTGGCAGGCTGCTGACATGATCACGGCTTTTAAAAATCTGTCCTGAACTTCGGAACACACCACACCATGTTCTTCTTAAAAAACCTCTGGGGTGAAATACAGGTTAAAAAAAGCCCGGGGCTGAAAGTCTGCCCAAATCCACTGCTTCCATCCCACCACTGGAATTTCATGCACCCCTGAATTTCATGCTGGCAGAGTAAATCCAAGAGCAGCTCAAGGGACCCTGGACATCTTGACATTAGAGGTTCAGATAACCATACTCTTCTCTCTCATTTCTTAGACACCAGAGTAGCTGTAGTGAAACCTCTACTAATGAACAAAGTGGTGCCAGCCAACATCTCTGGGCTCTGGAACCCAACCATGGATCCCATTAAAGCATGAGATTGGTCCCCAGTCTGCCTTGGCCCAGGTAAAATAGGTCTCTGCCAAGTGATGCTCAGGCTCACTTTGGGAGTTAGCATAGAACAAGGACAGTTTCCCAGCAGTGGTTTGGTTGCAATCACCCTATTGTAGAGGGTGAAAGACTTAATAATATGGAGACTGTGCCCTTTGCAGTTAAATGTTGGCTCAAACACTAGTACTGTGGTCATCTCTGCTTCTCCCAAATCTGTAACTTGGCAGAAGTGGAAGATGAGCCTTTGTTGTGCAGAACTCAACAAGTCCAGAAGCCTGCTCTACCCAATGGCTGTCTTGGGAGCTCACAGGAGAAGACTCTCATCAAGCACATCCCAGGGAGTACAATAGATTTCTGCTTACCAGAAATGCTGTGAGCAGAGGCTGCACTGAAACACTCCTTTGTGCTTCCTCAACCCCAGTCAGGCAGAATCTTACCATCTCCTAAGCAAGAACAGAGTTTTGCGAAATCTCCCTGTTCCATTTCCTCCCTTGCAGTAGGGGAATCTGTTGCAATTCTGATGGTAATTGTGGAGAGGAGCATACAGATTTTTAGACCCTGCATTGCCCAAGCCGTGCCAGACAGCCCTGCACTTCGCCAAGTGCCTCCCAGCAGTGGGGGGGCTGCAGCAAGAAACCTCAGCTATGGTACTGAGACATGAACTTACACATAAAATCATCAAGGCTCCTACCTTTACTTTTTCACCGTTTATCTCCACAGTTTTAATCATAAAGTCAACCCCAATCGTGGCTCCTTGCCCTGGTGGGAAAAGCCCCTGGAAGAAAACAAGAGTTTGATTGAGCATATATCTGTAGCAAGACAAAACTCTCACTGGGTACTAATCCTCTCTGTTTCATCTTCAAAACTATTCATCCCTTGTCCCCTTCCCTGGACACTTATTTCTGTCACATTTAGAGTGTGACATTTTCCCAGCACGAAGGCTGCCATAATTCAACCCTACTGTTTTCTCCCTGTGTATGCATCTCTAGTTGTGTAGCAAGTCATTGAGTTCAGAGGTAGGGAAACAGGAAAAGAAAAGGAAGATACATATAGGGGAAAAAAGAGAGGGGGAAAGCCCTTCTACTTCTGTGCAGTTGGAAGAGGCAGGGGAAGGGTGAGGACCTTCCATTGTACTTCCCAATGCATTGAAAGAGGTGTGAGCATCTGCGTGGGTTTGGACAATACCTTTTGCTTCTGCAGCCTTGTGCCTTTCCTTTTCCCACCACCACACCCCATGGCAAGGATAGGCATTTCTGGCAGCTCTCAGCAATGGGGTCACATTTCTGCACATCACTTCCAAAGTGAAGCACAGAGCCAGCCATCACTGGTGCCACAACAATGGCAAGGGATAGACTGATGCTTGTGGTATTTGATTGCAGCACAATCAGAAAGGAACAACAACAAACAAAAACAAAACAATAGCTTTTTGATTTCTGGTCTACCAAGTCATGTTGATTTTGTGGCACATCCCTTCCCTACAGCAGCTTTAGCAGAAGTGGCCAGACATTCTTGCTGTTAACCTTTTGGGGTTGACTAGCTTTATTACCACTGGCTGTCACATGTTTTTGGAGACTTTCTAACATCACCATGGCTTTAAAACTGAAATTAACAGTGAAGAAGAAAATTGCTGACAGTATCTAGTCAAGAGTACAACCAAAACTCCACAATGTTTTAAGTCCATCATGCAAAGCCTTTTCTTGCCCCAGATCACAGAAGCATGGTCCTTTCCCTGTTATTCTGCCACAAAAAAAGGTCCAGAAGACACTGGACTGACAGATCAGGACCCAGATTATTTATCTACTAACGACAAACAACAGGGAGAACTTTGTGCAGCAAAAGATGGGAAAGAGACCAGGAGATGTGCTGATCCTTATAACCAGCCCATACCACCACCAAAACAGGAGTTATCCCAGTGGCTTTCAGAGGGGAATTTCCACCTTCACAGAGGAATGAGCTTTCTCCAACGCAAAATCCAGAACAGGGCCAAGTGCAGCATTAGATAAAGATGTGCTGCTTGTGCCAGTGTGTCACTATAGGTGATACCTGCACCAAGAGTGTGAAAACCAAAATACTTTGGAGTTGTAATGCTGGCAGAGCCCTCAGTGTACAGTCACAGGCTCCATGCTCCATCCCAGTGCTGTCCCTCTCCCCCATCTCAAAGTCTCACATCCAAGAGGTAGCCAACTTTACCTGAGTGAAGCGACGGACTAGGCAGGTCTTCCCCACACCAGCGTTGCCAATTAAAACAATTTTGAAGAGGAAATCATAATCTTCCATACTCATTTACGCAGCTGCAAGAGAGAGAAAGCACAATACTATGTGAATCAAATCAGAGGGGACATGACCTTTTATCCCCGCTGAACTTTATTACTCCAAACATTCAAAGGTCTCCTGGCACACACGTGGCTCCTGAGATAAGGGAGAAGAACACTTCCCACTCTGAGGCGGGGCATCCACGTAGTCAAAAATCAGCTGCTGTGAAACTTTGGCCATGTTTCAGTTCTCATGTGCTCTCACCTGGTTGCCCACAAATTAGAGATGCTGGTTTTCAGCTTTCCGAGCAGTGCTTCACAAACCTGAGACATTGATTCCTAGATGTCCCCAAAGGTTTTTTTTTTTATTTTAACTACATCAGCTCCAAAGGACAGTGTGGACTTTGTCACATTGTCCAAGGGGATCATGTAATTTATTTCTGTGAGGGCAATACCCAAAAACCTCACAGGAGCTCCTCTGAGAGGGCACTGGGTCACACAGAACAGGGCTGGGGCAGAACAGATGGGGAACTTAATTTTAAAACAAATGCAGCAGTGTTTGCCTTAAAGACAGAAAGAGTTCATATGCTAAAACTGTAGTGGGTACTGGGGTAACAGTTTAAAAATATCTTTTAATGTTTTCAGCTAAAAAGAAAAAATAATAGATGCTAATAGCAATATTACTAGTATGATAATTTTCTTTAATTTTGTGAGGATAGATTGCTCAAATGGGAATTGAACAGAGAGGAGCTTCGGGCGTATCCAGCACACCCCCACCCCTCACAAGTCAAATCTTCTTAGCAGGATGATTTCGGCAACATCACAGGAGATGGGTAGGGTTGCCTACATGGAAGACCTCTATACAGGGCTTTCTTAGGCCACTCAGAGTGTGGGAAGGACCAAACAGACAAATGTAGTTTGCTACAACTGAGCAAGTCATGAGGAATGAGCATGCACACCTCCATCTCCAGTGCACCTGAGGGTGCTCCCAACACTGTGACCAGAAAAGGGGTCTGTAACCTTCAAGAAAAGCAACAACAGCCAGAAGAGATTCAGTTGGAGACTTTAGGCAGACAAAAACCCACAAGGGAGCAGAAGGGCAGTGTCTGAACTCCATTATGTTCAGGAGGATCCAGGTATTGTATGTGGCAAAGAGCTGTCCTCAAGACTGGTCTGGAGTAATGGCATAAAAGACTTGAGTGAAGAGATAGATTTACAAGCCATCAGTTCAGATACCAGACAGAACGAAGCCTAAGCATCAGTACCTAACACACCAGCACCTATAGATCAGGAAATGAATGAGGAGATAGAGCCAAAGATGGTAAGTACAGGAGAAGGATAAGGCAGATAGGTGGGGAATGGGGAAAAAAATAGTAGTATGAAAGTGCTATCCTCAGTAAAGCCACAGATTCCTTAGAGGATCTTTACAGAGCTGACAAAGGGAGCAAATGCAGCCTGGGTGAAACCAGCTTTTCATGCTCAGCCCAAAGTCAGAGTGCCCTCTCCCGCTGTCTCCAAAGGTCCTTCCTCTGAAGGGTTCATTGCCACACACCAGAAGGCTCCAGCTACATACCCCGGTCCCACCAAACAGTTGTGATAGGCTTATAGTCAAACAGCCAGAGAATACAAGATAGAACTGAGCCAGTCTGGATCTGCCTGGCAGGGTGCATGGCAACAGCTCTCCAAGCACCACCAAGAGTCTGACGGACAATGGATCTGGGGGCAAAAGAGGTGGAAGACTGATTCAGCTGCTTCACATCTATGTGGCCCTTGACCATTCCAACAGCCTAAAAAAAGGGTAACCATGCCAATTAGTGACTAATGAGCTGCATCACATCAGCAGATGGTTAGCAGGAACACACTGAGTCACTACACAGGCGTGTCACTTCGCCTGGGCCAGCAAAGTGCCACCAAACAACAGCTGCTGGAGGCGTCCTGAGGATGCTCTAAGATGCAAGACCTTGCAGCTCCTTAGTATCTCTTAGCACAGTGAAAGAGTGGGACCTTAAAGAACAACCTCAAAAGTGCCCTTTTTTATTTTCTGGGGCTCTTATTTTGTGTAATTGCTTCATATCTCCATGATTGGCTTTCCCAGAGTGGGACTGGATAAAAAAAGCAGTATTAAAAACATGTCGACAGTGCTCTTACAATGAAGGTTAAAATGTTAATATAAGGTTTCAAGCTTTCACACTAGCAAACATGAAGAAAAATGTGATCATCCACTAAAAGCTATTTCAAGACTAACGATACTCACTCAGCACTGCATAATTATTCCTGGGATTCTTCATACCCCAGAGGGTATGCTCCCCACAGAAAGATTTCACTTTGATTACTTGTACCCTAAACAATCCAAAATTAAAATTTATCTTCTTAGGAAGCTTAAAAATAAACTTCCTCTACAGATTTTTGAGCTCAGAAATGCTAAATGGCTCAGAAATACCCTAGAGTTATGTCTGATCCCCTTCATTAGGCTCTAGGACTAATCATATGTGATAATGACCCCAAACGGGAACTGAAAAGTGAACCAAGACCATAAAACAAACCATGCAATGATGAGATTAAATGTCAGAACGGAAGAGACACAAGAAATGGGGGCATGGGAAGGGAGAAAGCAAAGGAAGCAGCAAGGAAGAGTGAGAAGTGGTTTGGGCAGGTGAAGTTGACCACCATCACCCTATTACCCAAACAGGTGTTTCTCCCTCTAAGTGCACACATGCTACCCCAGCACGTTGTCAGTGCTGGACACAAACATTGCACCAGTTACATTATGCAATCCTCTCCTCCTGCACCCGAGCCTCTCAGCCAAGTGACCTTTGCTGCTGACTCTGCTCATGCTACCCTCCCTTTCCCCAGACAAGATGTGTCTCAACCTCTGCCCCGCTCGGGAATGTGCATCTCAGCAATACAGCGCACAATGAATTATATGCTTAAAAAAAATTATAATACATGGAGCACGACTTGCACAACTTTGCTATTTGTTTTTAGGGTTTTTTTCCTTGGGTTTTTTTGGTGTGGGTTTTTCCCTCCCACCATCTTCTCTCTTCTTGTGTTCACAGGCACAGTGCTCTGCCTCACATCCCTGTGGTGGTTTAAAGTGTTTAGGATGCAGCTGCCTTTCCCACCCTCTGGCAGAGACAAGACACTGTAGTGAGGGCAGGGGATAGGATGCCAGTCCATGCCTCAGCCACCCCTCACCACATTAATTTAAGTCATAAACAGGGCTGGCTACAGCACAGAGACATGCCCTATCATGAGATGAAGCAGGAGTAGAGCCTGAGGCTGGTAGCAGGGCAGAAAATTTGGTTTCGTAGCTGTTTTTCCCAGAGGCAGTTTATGCAGCTAACAACCTAACTGCCTCCATGGGCTGTTCCCAGCTGACTCCTGGGGAATCAGTTTTGCAGGGTTTTATTTAATTTGTGTTGTTGCTCTGCTCCACTTCCTCACATGACCCCACACACAGTCACTCTGAGCAGAACAAGAGGTCAGGAGGGGTAAATTGAGGCAGGGAGACCACCCGGAGAAGTGGTCCATCACTGGGAATGCAGCTGAAGGACAGCAGGACATGTTTTAGACTTAGCTGGCTTTCACAGAATCATTAAGGTTGGACAAGACCTCTAAGATACGGTCCAGCACTGCCAGGTCCACCACTAAACCATTTCCCTAAGTGACATATCTACATGTTCTTAACACTTCAGGGGATGGTGACTCTACCACTTCCCTGAGCAGCCTGTTCCAGTGCTTGATCACCCTTTTAGTCAAGAAATTTTTCCTAATGCCCAATATAAATCTCCCCTGACACAATTTAAGGATGCTTCCTCTCATTCTATCACTTGTTATTTGGGAAAAGAGACTGACCTCCACTTTGCTACTACTTCCTTTCAGGTAGCTGTGGAGAGCAAGAAGGTCCCCTCTGAGCTTCCTTTTCTCCAGGCTAAACACCCCCAGCTCCCTCAGCTGGTCCTCACAGGACCTGTGCTCCAAATCCTTCACCAGCTCCACTGCCCTTCTCAGGATGTGCTCCAGCATCTCAATGTTTCTTCATTTGGGCAAGACGGTGCAATAAATGCTCTTGGTATTTTTCAGTTATTAACTCCAATTCAATGAAAAGACTGGTGAGATCCACCCAAACTAAAAGTACAGAGGACAGGGGCTTTCACCTCTTCTTCTCCCCATCCAAGCAAGCTCCAGCTCCCATGGAGACACCTGAAAAAGGAATGCAGAAGTCATGGGCTGCTTTCCCCATGCAGCAAGCACTGCTGCAAAGGCAAATGTGCACCAGTCCCTCCCGCTTCTCCCCGTGTTTCTTGCTAGAAACTCTCCCATAGCCTGGTTAGCAGGACTTAGTCCTGTTTCACCCTGCTGTGGGCTCTTCACTGTATGTAAATGTGGGACAGCAGTACATTTGAGGGAGGAGAAAGACACACTCCCTCCTGCTTTTTATGTTCACCATACACTGCAATGCAAGGAGTTTATCCACAGTAAATATATGCTTCAGGGAATGAGATATCTGCTTATTCCCTTATGTGATGTCCTCTATGCATTTGCTCCATTTACCTCTTAATTCTGCCTGATCCACTTTCATTTACTTGGCAGTGTTTATCATCTGAACTAAGGATTTTCTTTTTGCAGTGTTTTTTTACTCATTGGTTTGGATGGTCACAGAGGGTCTCTCTTCACCCCTGACCTGCTTTGACCATGTCTTGCTCAGCCTCTTTGGCTACCAACTAAGTGGCAGAAATACAATGCAAAGGTTCAAATACTACCTGGAGGCGTGAATGACTTTGGAGTGATCAAATTCTCCTTCATGTGGATGAAATCACTACTCTGCCTGTCCCCCATCAGCTTTTACATCAGTACCAGTGTTTGCACAAACAACCACTAAGTATTAGTGAGGTTTTCAGCTGATAAAGAAATTTCTGGCACTTCTCTCTTGACCCCTTTGCTCAAGGAAGATTTCCACCTCTAGGCATAATGATGATTTTACCCCAACTGTTTTTGCTTATGAAGCCAGAGCTAGAGTGGAATACTTCAAAAGAACAAACTTTTCTCAGTCAGCTGCAAGATATGCCAACCTCTGCTTGTCTTTTAACCTCCCCAAAGATCACAAGATAATGCATGCTCAGGAAACACTGTGGACAGCCTTCATCAGAAGTTAAAAACCTTTAATGTTTAAAAGAATGTTTTGACACCTTCATTTTAGGAGAACAAAACAGAAATAAGCTGGTGTTTCTAAACCTCCATGGTATCTCAGTCCTCTTCTGAGTGCAGGAAGAACTCCTGAGTTAGATGTGCAGCAGTTAGAGGAGAAACAGTTCACATCTCTGCAGAGGCAGGGAGTGGGAACTGGGAGTGCATTGCATATCATGGCATCACCCTCTCTCCCCAAGTCTCATTTCCTGTAGCCTGAAAAACTATTGGAAGACTTTGTAGGCAAATGCTGATTACAAGCCATAGTTAGGGGACCAAACTAAACAGAACAGGTCAAATCAGAGCATTGAGTCCAACTGTAAACCCAGCATTGCCAAGTCCACAACTAAACCATGTCACTAAGCACCACATCTACACATCTTTTAATGTGTAGGGATGGTGACTTAATAACTTCCCTGGGTAGCCTGTTCTAGTGCTTGACCACCCTTGTAGTGCAGAATTTTCTCCTAAAATCCAGCCTAAACCTTGCCCAGGGGCATGTTTCCACTTGTCTTATCACTTCCTATGTGGGAGAGGAGACAGACCCCCACTTGACTACAGCCTCCTTCCAGGTAGTTGTAAAGAGTGAGAAAGTCTCTCCTGAGCCTCGTCTTCTCCAGGTTAACCCCCCCCCCCAGCTCCCTCAGCTGCTCCTCATCAGACTTGTGCTCCAGACCCTTCACCAGCTCTGTTGCCCTTCTCTGGGCTTGCTCCAGCACCTCAACGTCTCTCTTGTAGTGAGGGGTCCAGAACTGAACACAGGATTTGAGGTGCAGCCTCACCAGTGCCGAGTACAGAGGAACAATGACTGCCCTGGTCCTGCTGGCCACACTATCGCTGATACAGGCCAGGATGCCATTGGCCTTTTTGGCCACCTGGGCACACTGTTGGATCATGATCAGCCACTGTCAATCAACACCCTCAGGTCCTTTTCCCTGGGCAGCTTTCCAGCCACTCTTCCACCAGCCTGTAGCACCACCTGGGGTTGTTGTGACTCAAGCGCAGGACCCAGAACTTTGCCTTGTTAGACCTCGCACCACTGGCCTCACCCATTGATCCAGTCCATCCAGACCCCTCTGCAGAGCCCTCCTACCCTCCAGCAGATCAACACTCAACCAACTTCGTGTCATTTGCAAACTGAGGGTGCCCTTGCTCCCCTCTCCTGATCATTGACAAAGATATTAAATAGGATTGGCCCCAAAACTGAGGTCTGGGGAACACCAGTTGGGACTGGTTGCCAGCTGGATGCAACTTCATTCACCATGACGCTCTGGGTTCAGGCATCCAACCACTTTTTTCCCCAGTGAAGAGCTGGATAATAAACAAAACAGAAGAAAAAACAAAGGTTTCTCCACGTTTAGGAATAAAGACTGAAACTATATCAAGCCAGGAATGTCAATAATTTGCATCTCAGCTCTATCCCACTGAAATCCCCCTCACAACCTACTGCTTCAATTAGACACCGAAAAGGATCTGCAGCCTCTTCCACCTGTTGAAACTAACCAGTAGGTCAGGGCAGGTTTTGATGTATTAATATAGTTCTTAATAAACAAGTATTTTCTGTTCTTCATCATCCAACAGCTATAAACTAAAATAAATTTACTTAAACATCTCAAGTTCAAACAGCAGCAGTTATGTATACAGATATTACATTGATCACACATGCCATATGAACCACAAGATTCAAAGCTAAGGCTAGTATTTCAAGCAGAGAATTATTCCTCACAGGCCAGAAAATTGCAGGGAATTCAGGTCTGGACATGCTGCTGCATTACATAACTCAGGATAAAATATTTTCATTTCCAAAGCATCTGCCAACTCAAGCAGGCTCCTGCACTTGGCAAGCAGAAGCCCAGCTCATGCCCTCTACAAACAAGCAGCCTGGATTTCCTTCTGTTTCTTTGCCTGCCTTCCTCACTCCTCATCTCCACAATGTTTAATTTCACTTCCATTTACATTAGAAAAATTAAGAGACTTAATTCCCAAGAAAGCCTGGATCACCCATGCCTCTGTGCTGCTGGTAGCAAAACCACAAGCACAAGGGATCCATGCTCTCAGCTTGGTGTGACATTAAAACTGGTGTCAAGAGCAGCATTAATACAAATCATTAATCCTTTTTGGTTGTATGGTGGAAGGATGGGTGGTGTTTAGGTTGGACGCATCCTTGAGGATCTCAGTGCCACCAAAGGCTCTTCATGAGAGACCAGCCAAGTCACAGTTTGCCTGGTCCAGCATTCTCATCTAACTTTCCCACCTCTTAGGGGGAAGGGAGACTCAGTGAAATTTATGCACTTCAGTGTTGGGATTGTCTATGAAAGTGCTAAATACCACATACAGACAACAAGTTATATTTCCTCAAATACATCTGAGGATTCAGCTGTTAATCAGTGATGATTCTCCTTGAACAAACTAATCAGATTTCTGCGTTACTTAGGAATAATGATACTGACACAGTATTTGCAAAATGACAAATAGAAAATTAAATTTCTTTAGGATTAAAAAAGAAAAAAAGCCTCAACTGTGTCTGACCAACCCACACACCAGCACACCCAGAGTACACACCATCATCAGAAAACTTGTTCCAAGCATAAGAACAGCCTCACACTCCATTTATTGTCAGAATCTGGGTTTTTGACTGCAAAAAAAAGTTCATGCAACCTTAACACATGCTTTTATAAACATCTTTAAGACATGCCTGGAGATGGAGACACAATACTGCATGCTCAAAACAACACTCCATGGGTCTTGGCTGTGTTTTAGCACATCATGCGACCACCAAGCTGTATGCTCTGCAGCAACACATTTTTGTGTGTTGAAGCAGTTACAGACTCAGCCAGCACAGCAGACAGGCTGACTTCCAAGTGTGGAAAACTGCATTGCCAGAAATCCAGCCAAAAATGCTGTTTTATCCACTCAAAAATAACAGCCTCTTCCCAAAGGGGAAAAAACCCCAACAAAATTATTTTTTAAACTACAGCCAAATGATAACTGAAACACGTCCTGTATGGAACAGCCAGGAAAGCTGCCTAAGTCCAGCTCTCTACAATGGGAAATAAAGCTCCCACACCAAGACCCGACCCACTAAGCCCATCAGGAACTTAGGTGAGAATTTCTGGTTCTAGAAACCAGGTGCAGGATCAGGCTGAACCCCAGGTGTCTCCCACGAGTTGAGCAAGGTTTGTGGGGACAGTATGCAGTGAAGTGCAGGTTGCCCAACTTGCAAGGAGGCAAAGCTGGTGGAGAAACAATTCATCCTCAATCTAGAAGAAAGGTTTGTGCGTGTCAAGTGGGTAAGAAGCAAAGAACTCTCCTATTTCATTAGTTTGCTGGGCTGGCATCGTGGCCATACATGGAGAAGTTTTGACACTGGGTGATAGGGTTCTGCTAAAACACTTGCAAGATTAGACAGTTTGACTCCACCATTTTTGAAAATATACAAGAGAAGCTATCATAACTAAAGAATTTCAATAAAGTATTTACAAGAACATCATGACTCAAATGAGGCTGCAAATGCAGAAGCAGCACAAGTGTAACTATGCCACTAACGAATGACATAAGAACCATAAATGTACTGTGAAATATGAATACATTAGTCTGGGTTATAGAAGTATATCCAAGAAAGTTTTCTCAACTTCTAACTACAGTGACATGTCTTACTGCTGTTGACCAGTTTTGATTGTGTCAGACTGTGGTGTGAACAAAATTTAAAAAAAAACTAATAAGGTTTTGTTTCCTAAGAATGCTTTTTAATTGAAAAAAATAAGCCATTATTTCCACCTCTTTATTTCTGCTTAAGCTTGTGATTTACTGGGATTTACATCACTTCTCTATCAAACCTAGTAGAAGTAATAAGTAATTAAACCTCATCTAACCTCACTTTCAGGCATCCGAGATCAGGGCTGTGCTTGGCACCCCACAGCTTGAGGTTCAGGGAAGCTAATCTCCCTGGTCCCCATTCGCTCCAAAGATGAGCTTAGAATCCCAAATTAGAGGACCTTGTCTGCCACTAAAATCAAGTCTGGGCTAATGGGTTCTAAGTTGATTATTGCCCAATTTATCACCTCCTATTTCCAGACGGGAAGCACATTTTACCTGTAACATTCATGCTTATGCGCCCGAGCATATATGCTTCAGCTTCCTACAGGAACTGCACCACCAGCACAAGCGTTGTACCGTGTAAGAAGCTTTCCCCTCTAAAAATGGCCTCATCTAGTGGAAACCTCTCAGCTGGGATCAACCATCCCATCTGGCAAGTGGCTGAGCTCACAGCGAATATTCTTTGCATTTCTGCAAAGGAACACTGCGGTACAGCTTTAACTGCGGGTATCTGCCAGAGCAGCAGATGTTTCACAAAAAACAAATTGTTCAGAGAGGGAAGAAAGTAGAAACAATAGAGACTTGGGCATAGCTTTAGGGCTGGTTTAAGCTGATGCCTCCAGTGGGAAGGTTCCCAGCCCTGCCTGCACCCCGCCAGCTGCAGAAGGGACTCAATCCAGATGTGAAAAAAATTTGAGGGTGGGACAGCAGAATTAGATTTTTACAGCACTGGTCACAGACTGTAATTTTGTTTGGAAGTATGTTTACTATCTTTAGTATCTCTTCAATGGTAATTTCATATCCTGGCTCCTGAGTAAGATCTTCATAAGGATATCACAAGTCTCTTCAGAAAGTAAGTAACAGTATTCATATTCTGGTTAAATTTTAGCTCACACGCTAACGAGTAGTCTATTTTCAGTTCCCCTTATAGTTTCAGGTGGTTATGGTACTTTTTATTTGTCCTAAACCATGGCAAAAGCACAGTTACTGTTCTAGGGCAGCTATCTGCTGTTAGAAAACCTCATCTCAGCTTTGGCCCAGCTGCAATTCAAGGCACTGCACAGGTTAAATTTGGCACTGAAACAAATCCTGAAACACAAAAAAGCAGCACTTAGTAGAAGCTTTCTGCTCGAAGTCTCCTACCACTGCAGGGACATTACTCAGACAGCTTACCTAATAATCTAAAATCTGAAAAAATAATTTTAAAAAAATGTGTTCCAAAAATGTCTTTGAGATTTATTGGTTAGAACTGATGAAGGAAATGGTACATTGAGGATTAAGGAGGAAGGTCCCCACAAAACCAAGCATTGCATGTGCATGCGCACGCACACGCATTAAAAGACAGCATTGGTCACAGCAGCTCCCTAGTACAGATAAATCATGTCTTCACCTCTGCACACCTCCACTCCCAGCTCAGCTACTCCTCATCTTCTGCCACATGGGTTAATATATTATTGCAGAGATCTGCAGAGATCTGCATTTGGAGAGAAGGTGAAGGCACAACCACAGCTTATGCAGCACCAATATTTACCCTTTTGATACTGTCAATGACCAACAACTCGGTGACACAGCCCAGGACCTCCTGAAGCACGGTGCTTTTGCTCAAATATACATTCCCATCACAAACACAATTTCTCAGGGCTTTTCCTGTATAGACATTCCTGTATTATACATAATAGCAGATAGAGATACAGAGATATTCCTGTACTACTACTGATCTCCTGGCAGCAGCCTACTGAAGTTTTGACCTCTTGGGGAGTAAGACTAGGAAGCAGAAAGTTATTTCTTCTTGTTTACTTAAAACAAGCAGTAGCCAGTCTTCATAGACACTGATGCCAACATGATGTGTGCAGCCTGAGCAGTGCTGTCACTGGGACGAGAACCTTCACACTCAAAGCTGTGTGATCATGGGGGCACAACTTGGCATGTCAGCACTGTGTTTGTGACCATCTATTTTTATTCCTTAGCAACAGAGCAGCTTTTGAGGTTGGGCTTTGAGTTTGGGTTTGTGGGGGTTTTTTTGTGTTCAATCTATATTTGGCACCCTGGGGAAATTCCTGAGTAGAAGATAGCAATTTTTAAAAGAGAATAAATGCTGGCACTCAAGCTTTGCTGACAGCAACACCACGCACCAGTTCTTGGTTAGTATGAAGTACTTGGACCTGAAACCAAGGGAAACCCTCACAAGGACCAGGCCAAAAGTCACAGCCATCACACTTTCTGCCTTTGCAAAACCTTACCCTGGCATAAGAACAGGAAAAGATTTATTGGGTCAATAAATCGGTTATTGTATCATGTGTAAACCAACATCTCCAAGGCTCTGAACTTTACTGTTCAGCAGCACTGATGGGTCCCACGATAGTTTTTGTCCTGTGGGAGACAGGACCTCTCAGCAATAGCACTGGCTTAAAGAGGGAGGGAGTGGGGGGGGGGCTAAGACATCAGTACAGTACAGCAATTCTGAACTAAGATACTGTCCTTACCATATATCATGGAATTATCAATATCCCCCAGCTCTCTACAGCTCCCAAGTAAACATGCAAATTAAATCCTGACTAGTCTACATGAGAAAAGCAAATAACACCTGATGTTTCCCCACTCTGTCAGCAACATGGCCTTAAAAACATTTAAAGAAAAGATTTAATCATGGGAAGGACAAAGATATCACATGGCTTGGTGGTTTCATCGGTTGTCATGGCAAATGAAAATCCCTGACTCTCCAACTTGTGTGTTTTAGAGGAAAGGAGACAACAAAAATGCCCTTTTTATGACTAGAAAGGAATGTTTTCCTAATAATCACTCATGAACCCACAGTGCACTATATATAAACAGCTGCTCCTTCCCAGGAAAAATGTTTGCTGTTTCTTACTGAGCAACTCTTGGAGATCGAGGCAATTCAGTCCCAGCAGACATTCAGGCGTGGGTAATGAGAATCATGTGCTCTTACATGTGGTGACTTCTTGCCTGCCAAAGAGAGCCTGAACTAGCCACGAGGGGGGTCTCAGTTCTGTGACAGCTCTGCCACCAGCTCCCAGGGGAGGCTGCCAGCACAGCATGGCCAGGAGAACCTGGCAGCAGCATGAGTCCCCTCCCCTGCTCCCACACTCAGCATCACTGTGTCATTTCTTGCCACATGTCCAACAATGCCTGTTTTTTTCATGTGTTCTCAAAGCAAGCCAAATCCACGGATATTTGGCTGAGTTTTAATCTGCCAGACAGGTAAAAGCAGCAAAGATACCACTGTGTTTGCTCCAACCCAGGCAATCCAAAGCACCTTGCCTGAATGACCAGCATCACACATTTGTTACAGTAGATTTTCTAAATATAGGTGGGAGATTTATTTGGCTGTAACTTCAACAACAGGTCCCCAGAGAGCCTGCTCTTTCCAGCCACATTGCCTTTTGGGTTTGGACGCATGCTAAAAATCTGGGAAGTTGAGGATATCCACACAGCACAGTTACATCACTCATTTCACCACCAGGTCTTAGTTTGTTGGTTTGTCTCCAGCCCTTCCCCTCCTGCAAATCTCTCTCCACTCCTGGGCTTCAATGCCAGACCGTTTGTCTAGAAGGAGCAACAGGACCCTAAGGAATAATGTTTATTGCACAATGTTGTAAGCGATGCTCCTCTGTGGGGTAGGTTTTTTCTGGCAACCCCATCCACCATGATTCCATGGGGGAGACCAGAAGTTGCACAACCTCAGATGTGTGGCTGGCTGGAAAGCAGCCCCTTCTGTAATGAAAGCTACAAGCTCCTTCCCTTACTTCCCCCAAAAAGCAGCTATGTATCAAACTGCACCACTGCACTCCAACACTGACTGTGTACGTACACCAAGGGCCACGTCCCTGGCCTCAGTCCACTTGCACTGCACAGCCTTCATTGTGACAGCAAACTGAACCATGCTCCTCCCCAAACCTCACCCACCAAACTGACCCACAATCAGGGATGCCCAAGCAAATTAACTAAAGGCAATGGGATAACACATGGATAACTAGTTTGGATCCTTTATCTTTTCGATATGAGGCAGAAGGAAGGAGATTCATCATCGTCCTCCCTGGCCAGGCTGTGCCTGCAGGACTGCAGGTGAGACACTCACTTTCTGATTTACAGCCTGCACATACAAAAAGAGCCTGCACATACAAAAAGGAGGTCACTGTGTATCGAGTACGAGAGAAACAGATTTCCACAATAACTTTTCAGCTGCAACACTGTGAATTGTATCACAGCTTCATACATTAACCCTTACCCACACCACAAAGATGAAACGTTGAGGCTGCTGAAGTTACTGGAAATGCAATCACAACCCATGTGACAAAGGAACTCTGCTCTTTCACCCAGGCAATAAGCCAACTATGCAGCAAACAGGACTTTTCCATGGAGGACTCCTGCCAGAGTACCCCCTCAGCATGCTGGTCCTGCAGCATCCTCTCCATGCAATGGTTGCTGGCTTGGTTTAGAGTCTAAAGTTTCTGGATTGCTGTGCACATGGGTGGATGTGGGGAGGGATGGGAAAGGGAAAAAGCACAAGCCAAAGGCGAATAAAAGGCAGGCTGAGAGAGGAAGGAAAACAGATAGAAACCCAAAACCAAGCAAGAATAATTATCTTTAGGTATTACAGCAGAGTGGGCTGGTACTGTTGGACACCACACAGTTTTACTGCTTTAAGTTGAAGGGATATGACAGAGAAGATATTTTTCATCCCAACTAGGAGACTTAGTCTCAAGGCTAATGCCAACTGGCTACACTCACATGTTTAAGATCTTGACACACAGTCCTGGAAGAAAGTGTTTCAGTCACAAAAAAAGACTGCATTACCAGCTTCTTAAATACATATATACTTAAATATTTTTCCTTAGGATAGAGCTTGTCAGAGGAGGTGGTATAAGCCAGACAGACTGCGCTTATGGGGGTAAGGCACATCTCACATTTGTTCATTCCTTGCATTTTCCCAGTTTTGCACAAAACTATTTGGACCGGCACCATTTGTGTTGTGGTTTTTTTTTTAACAAAATGGACAGTCTACCCAAAAACATTACTTGTAATTCAAAACTGAACATAAGGCATTTTCATTTAGTAAAATACAGAATTCCCTCTTCATGTTTCAGCTCCCCATTTATTCCACCATGCACAAGCACAGCCTTGCTGCCCCCCAGCACAGCACACTGCCATCAAGTATAAAGCAACATACGAACAACAGCTCCTAATTGCACAGCTAATTGTCATTAGATATAAAGAGATGTCATGTTTAATGGAGTCCATCTAAAGCAAAGACAAGACTTCCGTAGAAGTTCTATATTTATTTCCAGTCCTTTCTAAATGTATTTCTATACTACACGTGACTTGAGATTGGATATCCAGGACTGTACCATAGATCAGAGAACAGAACAGATTTTTGTGTGTGTGTGTGTGCATATTTATCCTCTTAGCAGAGAAAATAGGTGAAGACCAAGACCAGAAGTCAGAATATAAGATTTTTGGCTCTGCTTTTGATAGCTTGCAGGACAGATCTTACATGGCACTTGAGATTTTGTTCTTTCCTACCTAACAGTCATCAGCATTGCCCTGAAGTGGCACTGCAAGCCCAGATCCACCCATCCTGCAAAGTTCTGTGCAAGGAACTTGTGCAGAAGCATTATATTAACTCTTAACTTTAAAAGCAGATTTATAAAAAGTCACTTGTTTTCTCTCTGAAAACACAGGGTTTGCAATGACTTGCACAATGTTATTGCAGTCAGCTAACTCAAGCAAGAACACGTGAATTCCAGCTTTGAACCACCTTTTCAAACTACTCTGTTCTCCAACCTATTTAGCTTCTTTCCAGTGGAAAACTTCACTCTTAATGTGCACTACTGCTCTCTTGTAGCATAAGCACCTCAATGTCTCTGCAACAGTCACGTGCAGAACAACTTAAACTGAGACAACTTGAACAACTGGATACATGTACGATCAAAAGCAAAAGAGAAGCTGCTGTGGTGGTAAAGAATCCAGGCAGGGTAACAAGGCTTGTAAAACTGCCTTCATCTGGACTGAGGTATTTGCTTAGCTGGCAGTACTATGAATTTCTAGAGGTGATGGTGAAAGGAAACAAATAATAGCTGTAAAGATCTAGGTTTAAAAGGGAAAAAAAAAAGATGGTTTAAAGAAACTGTGAGGCAATTTCAGGTTAAGATTATAAAAGGAAGAAATAAAATTTATAGACTGAAAAGGCAGAGAAAACAGGAAGAACAGAAGGATATGGCATGAATCTGGGATAAGGATGTCTGGGCAGATGCTGCTGGAGCACAAAGGCATGAGTCCAGCCAGCCACACTCTGGAGAGGAGCATCCCTGTGCAGCACAGCAAAAAAAGGGCAGGAAAAATACTGCCTGGAGGGGAAGATGGGAAGAACAAACTGGCAAAAAACAATCTCTAACCCTGGACTGACACCTACAGCTACCTACAGAGATAAACTCAAAAGCTGTGGGGTTGCCTCTGCCAAAAGTTAGAAAATCCTTCATTTTTAAATTTGCAAAGGAGATTCATATCCTGGCAAGACTATGCGTTGGATCTGGGAATCTGAATTCAAACCCTGAGCACAAATCAGGTTTCAGTGCAAATCTCAGTGCCAGCCTGAACAACAGTCACTACAGCCCCAGCTAACACATCCATCTGTAACAGAACATGCATTTGTAAGTCACAAATAGACTTTTCGTTCACTGTCAAAAGCATAAAAGAACCCAAGGCAATCAGGGAAACATTAGGTATTAAAGGTCAAGTATCCTATTCGTGGTGCAATGCAAGTGGACAGGTTTTAAGTATTGTTTTGGCATAGAAATGTAGGTTGGCTTGTGGCACAGAAAAGTGCTCCACGTCCAAAAAAGCCTTTGGAGTGAAGAACTTCACCTCCAGTGGAGAAATAAAAGTTTTCACTGTGGGCTCACTAATCTGATGCTTTGGTTCACGGCTCTATTGCTGCTGCTCTGCAGTAGCCTCACATACTGCCCGGGGTTACAGCCGGCAGCTCCAAGTGCTCACTTAAATTGAGTTTCTTTTCTTGGCAACTAATAACCTCTCTTCCCCCCTCCCACAAGACGGAGCAAACACCAAGTGAGACTTCCCAGGTACAATAGTTGCAGATGAGGGTCACATGTAAAGCACCACGCTTGCATTTTTTTGTACATTTATTACACTTAAGCAGTCAGTGAAGACAGCACGTGCTCTTTGGAGCAGGTCTGTGTCCTCTCATCTCTGCCCCAAAGCCAGCAAAATAAGGTCTGAGCATGGTCACAAACATCCCCTTCACCCTCAACACAAATGCACCCTTGGACAGACCCAGAACCTGGTTGTGATAAGCATGTAGGAATTAGGAAGCCATGATTAAATTAGTCCTTCATCATGCCTTTACAACAACCAAAACTTCAAATGTAAAACTAACTCAAACATCAGCTGGTTATTTAAAAGCACCAGAGGTTACAGACTATATGTGTGGCACCTCTGCTTTGCACACTTCTTAGACTGTTCTTCCCCCTTTTGTTATTTGCTACTTGTTGGTACCTCAGTGTGCACAATACAACTTTTCTTTATACCAGGTTGTACAGAAGGTTGTATGCCTCCAACAATATAAATGAGTTGTGCTTTGACAGAATATATTACAATTTTTTTTGGTCTATTACACTGAAAGCAGCCTGTGGCATTTTTTAAAGGGTGGAGTTACATGTTGAGTGAAGCCTTTGAGTTGCAACTATTGCACACTTTCCACCACATGCATGCCCACTTGTACATCCTTTAAATTTTAAAGGGAGAGCAAGCTGTGCATAAACAGTATGTACATTTCCCCCCTTTCTTCATTATTAAGAGTAACTTCAAGTCTGTACCATGATAACACTTAAATTCAAGGTAGGCCAATGGCCAAACAGTACTCTGTGCTAAGAAAAATCACTTACAAAGCATTATTGTCCATCTCTGAGCACTCTATACACACAAGCAAGTCAGGGAAAACTAACAGACAAGTGACTTGCCCAAGGATAGAAATTTGGGAGTAGCCCCCATGGAAACCAGACCTAAGCCTTAAACTCTCTTTGTTGGACCATTTCATCTCTTCAACCTCTTTCCCACTGATATCCCAAAATCTGCTTTGCTTTTCTTTACTATCATTGATGATTATCTTGTCATTCTGCAGTCTCAATATCTGCCTTCCTCTGCTCTGGTATCATGCTATATACATTTTTGTCTTTGTCTGCCAAGAAAGTGCTGAGATTAGCTCAGTTGGTTAGAGCATGGTGCTAATAACATCAAGGTTGTGGGTTTGATCCCCATGCAGGCCTTTCACTTAAGAGTTGGGCTCAATGATCCTTGTAGGTCCCTTCTGACTCAGAATATTCTGTTATTCTAACTTAACTACAAAGGTGTAATAGGGCTGGTATTTTTCTGTGGGAACTATTTTTGGGCTATATTCAGGAAATTTCCCCTTTTAATTAATAAGTTTTGTATAAAAGCTAGAGCTACCAAAACAGACTATAATCCTTTCTTCCAGCTTCTCTTCCCACTCACTCCTAGGTGCTGGAGGAGAAGTCACCCATGATGACACAACCATTTCCCCATGCAGACAGGCCGCATCCACTGCTCTGCAACTGCCCAAATTCTCCCTTATCCATTAATGCCTTAGTGCCAGCTCTGCTCCCAGACTCCAATAGAAATGCTTTCTACCCTAATTTAACATTCTGCATTTAACATGCAGCAACTGAACTGGTCAATGCAAATATCAGGTAGCTGATACTCATCTAAGAAGACTTCAGATTTCTAGCTTAAAACAGACATCATCCACCTCCTCTTAAACCCTGTCCTCCCTTAGCTCACAGAACCGCCCTTCCCAACCAAAGCTTGGCCAACTGACACCTTTCCTGTTCATGCAGGTCATTCATGCGAAGAACTGGTTTAATCTCAGCTGGCAAGAGAGTTATTTCCTGATGAAGTACAGCAGCGAAGCTTTCTAAAAAAGTCCAGCATCCTCTCACATCTCAGTTATTGCAGTTGTCCCTCTCTAGCCACAACAGACCTCATCTTGGATCATTGGCATTCGCATTCAAAAAAAAAAATACTGTTAAAGCACAATTCTCCCAGTTTTCCCCATTTATATCTTCAAGGTTTCCCACTTTTTCTCTTTCTAAGGCTCCCCAACTCCTTGTCATTCCTTTTCACATTCATCTTACAGACTAGGCTACATCCCACTAATCATCCTTAAAGCAAAAGCAAGCCTGTCAACCATGCTCTTCCTCTCACCTGGTCAGATCTCCCTACAAACACCCACTAAGCCTTCACCGACTCAAAAATTTCCCTGCCTGTTAGCGACCGTAACCTGTTGTCACTCACCAGAAAGTGCTGAGCTCTACTAGGTGGAAACTGTTTTGCCATTGCACAGTTATTCAGGATACGAGGATGGGCTACGGGATGCTGCAGCAAGACACAGTGGCACAAGGCAGAACGAATCTTGCTTGAATGGCCGCTCTTAATTTAAAGCAGCAGGTCTCTTCTCCTGAGGCTTATCCCACTGTCCTAAATGGAAATGTTAGGCTGTTATGCCCATGCCACTCATCTTCCTCCAGGTCTGATCTACAAAGAATGGCAATTCCTCCTGGATCCATCAGACTGAGAGCTGATGGTGAGATGAAAGCATGTGGCTCAGGTTTCTTGTAAACAGAAGAGTAGGGAATTATGAAGAAGGATTTTAATTATGACACAGAATGTATTTTTAATATTTACGGGGATTTCTGTGACTGTTCAGAGGGACCCCTTCCCATGCAAAAGCAGAAGTGTGATGGACTCTTTTTTACTTTCCCAGGAATGCCCAAAATAGCCACTCAGAGCAAGAGGACAAACGACCTCAATCACACACTAAGGCATACTGGGACCCACTTCGAGGTTAGGCTAAAATCACAAATGTTCCTTTCTAAAACTAGAAGTTTGAGAGTGATATGTCAGAGCTTTGCACAAATCCCTCAAATGCCAAACAAGCTTGACAAAATAACCAGTACATCAGTCCTTCAGCTCCTGAGAACAGCCCACACGCCCAGCAACATACAGCTCTTGCACATGAGAAATCCAGTGAGTTTCAGCATACAGCTTTTTTCAATGTATCTCTATGTATCACAACACATATTAAAACTCAATTAACACATCCTGCCTTTAAAAAGGGCACACAAGTTACAAGCCCTTCCTTCCTTTCTAGGAGGAGACAGATGCTGATTACAGGAAGCAGTTATCTGTAACAATTCTCTTCCTAAATCATACCGATTGCCTTGCCCATTTGAAAGGTTGCATTTGCTACATCAGAAGAAAAAAACACCTTTATTATTAGCAACGTCTGAACCACTAACAGTCAAAATTGTTTACTTACTAGACACATTTTTTCTGCATAGCACTGCATGAATCCCTGTAACACCTTCCCAGACAAAGTGTCATTAACATGCAAATGAAAAGTTCATACTTCTCCTTGAGATGGCACACAATTGTAGTCATAAGTAGAGGTAATGAAAGGCTCAAAACAAGACAGGTTGGTTACACATGTCACAGTAATGCTTGCAAATCAGGCTCTCCTCTAATTACCACAGTATTTCCAGGAGGAATCGATTACAACAATATGGATGAGTGGGATCCTAAACCTGAAAAATGTACTGAATTAAACATTAATGCACTCATTGACTGTTATCAATATATATATTTAATGGACGGTATGGCCTAGCAAAATACAGAGCTGACAGGGTTCTAAATATCTAGAAAGACCAGAATCACGGACACAGAGGCTTTAAAATACCCCCAGCAACAGAACATACCAAAAATATAAATTCATCCACCAGGCTATAATTACACTTTGCATTTTGTTTTTATTGTAAGATTAGTGTGAGCACACAGCCAGGCAGGAAGCCAAGCCACAAACTGTGCCCTATTGACTGCTGAGGTCTCCATTAGGTGCTACAAACAGAAATACTCATTTGCCCAGACCAAGCCTAAAGATGATGCAGTGAAACCTCTTCTCCATGCCAGGCAAGCGTTGGATGAGCATTGCCAAACAAGCATCTGAATTCAACAAGCTCCCTGCCCCTTAAAACATTATACACACTTTAACCCTGTTTTCTTAGGAAAACAAGCTTTTGCAATCATCTAGCCTGACCAACAGGTTCAAAAGTTACCAAAGGAAACAGTGTTTCAGCAAAATTACAAAAACAACATAATTTCTACAATTCTTTTGATCACCAGGCAGCTGCGATGAGCCGAAAATCAAAATCCACACTGTCACTGACCTCTAAGTGGGCTGATCTCTGCCCTTGACATTTTTTGTTTGGCTGCAACTGGCTGATTCTTCACAACAGTGCTGCCCATCAAGAGCACACTTAGCAGCCATGCATTTCTTATCCAGATATTCCTATCATAGCTTCCAATTGTAACTATGTATTTTACATTATCCAGTTTCTGAACCTCTGTCTAGTGCTCCTGAGCCCTTGAAGATTCAGCACTCAGCAATCAGTTGAAAGTGCTCAAAACCTTTCCAAAACAGATGCTCCTGCATGGGACACAAAAACTGATGATTCTCTTTATTACTAAGTGATCTGACACCCTGACACCTGTGTCTAGTCTATTAAAGCACTAACTGCTCTGACAGATTACACTGTACCCAGTGGCACTGATTTGTCTTACCTGCCTTTGAGGAATTCACCAAAATGTCCAAGTTAGTCTTATACAAGGTCTGGCTTCCCTACCAAACATCTGAGACAAACATCTCTGAGCACTTCTGAATCTGCCATCTCCCTCCAGTGATGGTGTCTGGGACCTAAAATAACAACAATGTTATTTAGACAATGCAACTTAGGTGCCTATGATTCAGGGCAGAAGCCAAGGCTCCACCATTCACTGAACAAACCCAACCAAACAGAACAAATTCTAAGCCAACATCTTTGCAAAACTATTTACACTTTCTGAGAGAATTTAGGATTAATGGGACTTCAGCTCCAGAGTAAGTTATCTGGGGTATGCCTTTCAGTCTTTTTGATGTACAGGGCAAACTCCAAGCAACTGTGCCTCTTGCCTCCATTAGAGGAAGACTTTACACAGCCAGCTATACCAGCCTGAGGAACCGCTGAAATCACACTGTTGCATCCCAGTATTTGAATTAAGACATCCAGAAACAAACAAGCTCTGCAAGAAAAAACACCCTGTTGCTAGCACAGCTCTTTCTGCTTGACTGGAATTGAACCAATATCACAACACCGTGAGACTACAACAAAAATGCCATGTTTCACAAGAGAGTCACTTGATCTATAAGAATCAATCACATCAATGGTTAAAAAACAAAACAAAAAAAATCACAATTCAGGTAGTGTCTGTTTGTTTTCTTATTTCCCTCCCTGTGTCACCTCCACCACTTGCAGAATTACTTTTCTTCCTTGCTATCTTCTCACGTACAGCTGCCAGCTGCACTGCAATATCCATCACACAGCAACTCCCTGATAGCTGGTGGCTGCTAAGGCAGTATTTACACTATGGCTTGCATTACAGTTTATAAAATTCTTTGGAGCTCTTCCAAAGGAAGAGCCTCATGTAAATCGAAGTTATTAGTGTCATCTACAAGCTAAGTCCAGTTAAGAATTTGCTAGCACTCACTGTGGAGACCGCAGATCTTTGAAATATCAATCAATGTGCAGCAGAGGGGCTGAGTAATAAACTTCATTAGCATTGCTGGTAACACTTCTCTTCAGTAGCATACAATAAATCACTGATGAATATTCAAGGCATCCCTCTGAGGTTATCTCCATTTTACAGATGGAGGCAACCAAGAAACAAAGTTTAGAAAGGGCTTGCCTGTAAACACAAAACAGATGCAGAATTCAGTTATCTTGCCTTCAAAATACAAAATATGTAATTCTAGATGAAACTGCAAATTATACAGATGGATTTGCAGTGAAATTAAGGAGACTGTCATTCCCTAAAATCACTAATGGCTATTCCCATCCAAGTTACAGCACTGGTTACTCACATTACAGTAACACCTACAGACTGCAGAAAACTGCAGATTCTCACTGGAGAAAGTAGGGAGTAACAGATAGAAGTTCTATCTCAAAGACTTTATCAAGGATAATGAAATCCAATCTACACATAAAATACAGGAACAGTTATAAAGACAGTGATGACTCAAAAACTGCATCGGAGGAAGTGGACTAACCCTTCAGAATATCAGACAAACATCAATAAATTCATTAGCTAAGCATCACCCAGCATTGCCCAGGAGGTATTTTTATAACCTTCCTCTGTATCTTCAAGAACTGATGTCATCAAGCAAAATGAGAAATACTGTGAAAGATGTGCTAACAAGATGGAAAGAGTTTTTATGTAGTTTCACACATTTTCCAGCAAGAAGTTTGACATTTAAGCAGGGTGACCTGGTTACTAGTGGCTACTTTACAAATTGGTGCAACATGTTCACGCTGCAGTGACTGACAGCTGCAGTAAAACAATAATTCACACTAGGGTCTTCCTTCCTGTGGCAACAGCTTTTGTAAAACTGCAGATTTTAATGAGATACTTGATTTAGTATTTATTTCAGAATCAGCTTCCTTTATTCTAACAGAAATAGCCTCAGCCCACAATGAATGTTTTCTTTGGTTATTTCATTGTGCAAATCAATACTCAATTTATTTTGAATTTCTTCAGTTGTGAATTTCTAACTACAGGGGATTTGTTTTAAAGATGCCTTTATTTATTATTATTAAATACCAGCTAACCACCCACATTGAATCAGCCTAGGGACACTATCCCAAAAAGTTAACCTAGGAAAAAGATTAATTTTAAGACTGACTTATCCAAGCAGTTTTCCAATCCAGAGGCACAGCAGGTTAGCGACAACCCTGATATAAGTGAGATGGCCCTTGACAAAAGTCTGAACATTCACAATGACCAGTGTGAAGTTACTAATGATGGAAGCACACATCTCTGGCCATGCATCAGCTTGAGAAGGAGCTTTAAAAATTACCCGTACTACATTCGCATCTGCAGTAGAAAGCTTAGGAATGGTCCATAATAACCATGTATAATGGCACAGGACAGAGAAATCTCAAGTATCTCCAGCACAGCGATGTCCAACATGACCCAGCAGACACTTCTCACAGGCCATGCTTTTGAAGACCATTATGTCAGTGCTTCCTAATGACACATAGAGACCAGTGACCTGCACAGCCCTCTGCGAGTGCACCAAGACACAGGTTTCCTGCAGAACTGTGGAAACAGAAGTGCTACTTAAAAGGAAAGAAAGATTTCCTAGTAGAGGGAAACACTCTACATTAGCAAAAATCCTTTACAAACATAATGGAAATACTGAGAAGTACCTCAGGATAACAATATGGATATATTTAAGTTTGTTTTCAAATTGGGGGGGGAGGGGGAAGCAAAATACTTCAGAATTTGGGGTTAGTGACTGCTAAAAGACACTGTTTGTTTCTTTGTTTGAACATACACTATATCCCTGCATGAGATGGTCAGGGCATACCAACAGCAGGTCACACAACACAAGAGGAGACTTCATTCCCACAGATCCCACAAAGCAGTTTCCAGCAGTGCCTAACACTCATGCCTCCCTCTCCTAAATAGATCGAGCAGGAATCTACCAACATGGAATTAAGAGCTCAACTTCAGATTTCCCATTTGCCTGCTGAAAGTAAAGAGTTAACAGAAACCTGCATTTATTTGGGATTTTCTATGTGCACACAAACACATCAATCCAAGCAAAATGCTACTACCACATTTTAGAAATGTGAATACTGCTGAGTTGAAGAAAATGGGCACAGTTCCCTTTTTAGAAGGAACAAATTGTTCAGAACAAGGATAAATGCAATAGAGAAATCAGGCACCAACTCTGTTTCTGCAGTTTCAAGCTGCTGGTACATGGATACAGTCTTTACACAATTATTTTTTTTAACAGAGCCAACGTTGTTCAAGGATCCCCCCACAACTATCTAATGTTCTCAAGAGCAAATATTTACTGTGAGGATTTTTATATTTTCAGATATGTGAGAAATTAGAGAGTGCTACAATCTTTTGTCTTCTTGTGGCTACAGACAGGAGAACACCTCTTGCTCAAAAGGCTGGAGTAATTGCAATGGTGCAGACACTCGCTGCACTTGAGTGTATTTTAGATAGAAAACATGGAATTAGCTGCAAACTATGTTAAAACATTTCCTTTAGAGTGAAAGCACTTTCTGCAATTATGCCATGGAAAGTGGGATTACAGAGAAGAGCAGAGCCCAAACCTATCATCACAGAGGCTGAACTTGCCTCTACATCTGCAGTCAACCACATGCAGAACCTGATCCTGAAACCAGCCATTTCAAGGTCCTCAGCAGCCAAAAGACATATAGAAATCCAAAATATGCCCTTACCCTTTTGTGAGAGCTAGAGATTTCTTCAATCTTTGCTGGGGTTTAATTAGACTCATTACTGCAGGTTTATCCGAGTTAATACCTTTTCTCCACAGGACACACTGCACCATGAACTTCGAGGGAGATGCAAGAATAAAAAGGCTAATGTTACTTCTCTTAATCTTCTTCCTCATATGCAAAAATGAACTGACAGCCCCATAGCAATTTCAGGCTACCTGATTCTCACATCTAAAGATTACTTGTCTCAGGATGGAATAATCTGATGTCTCCAGAGGACTAGCAGGGAGACCAAATGAGCCAGAAAAGCTTTTTCAAGCCTACATTTACTTTTCAGGTATTTGTGTACATAGCTATAAAGAAAGAACAACTAAAAAAATGATTATTTTTTCAAGTGGCAGTTGTCCCCTCTCTCAGTTAATCAAGTACAGTAGCCATTAAAATAAAGCTTGAATCTCCAATGTTGGAGAAGATAGAATTCAAAACTTCTTCCACCATCAGAAAGCAACAGGACCGCAGAGCATGAACACCCTTTACAGGATTTCTTGAGGTCAATAATTCAGGTTATACAAGGTTGTGTTACCATGTTTTTAATTAAGGGTGTTATTTTAGGTAAATATTCCCATGCTGCAACCACGACTGTCATGAAAACACCACATGTTAGCCCCTGGATGCTTAAGAGATGGCACCATGAAGAACTTCTCACTAATTAGACATGAATCTGGCTTCCTTTAGAACCTTGTTAGATAAAAAGCCTTGACTGATCTATCCTCCATTTCTCTGAGTTCAGGCAATGAAATTTAAATCACAGAGAAGTGCTAATGATAATTTTTCAAGTCAGCTTTTCATTACTGAAAGTACGCTTTGCAACATAGCAAACCCCAAATCTCTTTTCTAATCCTGGCAATCCCTTTCAGTTGTTCTTTGATTGGCCGTAGATCTGAACGCTGGCGTTCACGTCTCAACTCATGATCTACGTCCTGAACACGGATCTGCGATTTTTCTGGAGGATAGATTTTTCTAGATCTCCCGTCACTTTTGTATTTATGGATGAATGGGTATTTATAGCAAAAGAATGACCACTGAAAAGACAGGAGGGTTTGACAAGTTCCTGTGCCTTAAGTTTCATCTGTCTCAGGGAAGAGCGCACATAGGTGGGGTGATCTACTAACCAGATACACATTATTCTACTCAGCATCTTTAATAACCTGTTTCCTATTGGCATCACATCTTCTTCAGCTAAGTCTCCCTTTATACCCATTTCTCAGATTCATTTGTAGTCTGGGGCTATCCAAGCTCTTAAAGGTTACTGCTGAACATCACTAGACAGAAGAAGAGCAGAGGAGGAAGGGGAGGTGGGGTGATTGCACTGGAGCAAGGAGAAGCTTAGGCAGATGGAAAACAAGAAGGGAGAAAGTGGGTGGGAATAAGGACATCAGCAGTCCCCCTTGAGCTGGTGCTATCTCAGTGGCAACATCCCACTGAGTAGTGAAACATTCCATATAACCCCATACATCTTTGTCAGGGCTGGAAGACATGCCCTGTGAGGAGCAGCTAAGGTTTTGGATTTGTCTGGTTTGAAGAAAAGGGGTGAACTCATTGCTCCTTGCAGCTTCCTGAGGAGTGGAAGTGGAGAGGGAGGTGCTGATCTCTTTAACCTGGGATTCAGTAATAGGACGTGGGAATGGTTCAAAGCTGCACCAAAGGAGATTCAGACTGAACAGAAGGAAGCATTTCTTTACCAAGAGAGTGGTAAAACACTGCAGCAGACTTCTTAGAGAGGCAGGCAATAGCCCAAGCCTGTAAATATTCAAGACATAGTTGGACAAGATGATCTTTTTAGGTTCCTTCCAACTAAAACTATCCTAACTACTTGATTACTCTGGAGAGGGATCCCATCCTTCCACAGCCAGGTAAGGGGGTGATCCCCCCTGCCAAAGCAATGAAAGCTCCTATTTTTGGATGTGAGGGGCTCTGTCCAAAATACTCCAGAAAGCACATGCAAATGATTGCTACTGTAGGATGCGAGACTCTCATACACAGATTAATTTTCCGCACTGTTCCCAACAAATTGGCATCAAGGCTCAGCACCAGCCTACAGGATGGTAGTTCCTTGACAATTCTCTTTTGCAAACAACAGCCTGGATTTATATGAAGAAATACTCCCACTTTAAATGCACACATGCTGCCCTTTGAGTAACTGGCTTTTTGCTTAATCAAAAAAGCAGTTTCAGTACCTTCATTGGAGAGGAGAAGCAGAACAGTGCAGCAGTGGGTTGGGCTGCCAGGGCCCTGCATGAAGTCCCTCCCTCCATGGACAGCATCTTTAGCAGGACAGACTTCTGTACACTTTGGCATCTCTAACACCTTTTTTCTTTTTTCCCTTTAAATTCAGCCTGCAGGATACACGCTTTTGAGAAACCATGTGCAAGTTCATCTTTTTTCATGCCAGCATAGCTTTTCCTCCACTTCCTCTTCTCTCTTTCCTTTTCTCATTACTCTTTTCAAGGTCTAAAGGAAAACACTATTCAGATACTTAAAGGTTACAGTTAACTTGTAGTTCAACAGAACCTAAAAGAAAGCATTTCTGCTAAAAGGAAAGAATATAAACAAGGTATCCTGTGATGTTTAAAAGGACAGAAGCAGATTTCCGTTAGACTTTACTGAAGATTTTCTCCTCTGTTTGTACAAGTATTCCCTAATTATCTCAGGAAACTAATAGCTAGGTTAGTTTAAATAGGTTTTAAATAGGTTTAAATTTTGCCTTAAGTATATTAGGGAAGAGTGCACACCTCTGCAGTGTAGCAAGAGGCAGTTACTCCAGGCGAGGCGAGATGACAAATAGCAATTGAGTCTCAAGCTGTTCACAACCTAAATATCCATCCTCAGCTCAAAGCAACAAAGGTCCCTAATTATTTTTATCTATGCAAGGTGAAATCAAATGACATTATTACACAAATCTCACTAATACCTTATGCAGGGACAATGTTTAATAGCACAGATTAGTTATGAAACTACTGTAATAGCAACAGACTTCAATGTGGTCTTGACTCTGTTTAAATCCTGACAATGATTTTAAGGGACAAGTTTATCCTTGTTGTGCCCTAATTATTTCAACATATTAGCATCTGAGGAATATTTGACTCACCTCACCCTGCCCCCCCCCCCCCCCCCCCCGCTTTAAATTCACAGTTTATGCACAGACCAACCAGAATTACATGGCAAACATGACAGATCACTTCTTTCCTACTCTAAGAGAGCCATTAAAACTAAAATGAGAATTTAGTTAGTTATTGACAGAATCACTCTGGGGGGGAGCAGGAAGCTAAATGGCTTGCTGCAAAATGAAATTGCGGAAACTAGAGAGTCAATCAAAACACTGCCTTAGGTCATCTCATCTGTCCTCCAGCCAAAGCAGGGTTGTTGCCGAGCATCTCTGCCCCAAGATCTCTCCAACTGAGCTGATGTTTTTGGTGTCAGAAACCTATTCATAATACAGGTGATGATTTTACTGTCTCCTAAATCTTCTGTTACAAAGTTAGACAAACATCCATACAAGCATCAACAGCTTTGTCACTGCAAGGTATGCCCCTCCTGTGCTACTTTCCACACTCCTGTCATGCCAGCCACATAGTTGCAATGAATCTCTTGAATTTTCACACTGCCTGGGTGGTTATTTGACAATATGCATGAACTAGCTCCTAGCACATTCCCCACTCCTCTTTCTGTACTCACCAAGAACAAGGCTTGCACTCAAACTGCTGATCCTGTCCTAAAAAAAAGATAATACGCTTTAAAATTAGAAAAGGAATTGATCTAGTTCCCAGGTACTATAATCTCTTTGTTGGCTACATTTTATGTAACCATAAGAAAATGCCAACAAATCTATCACTCCCACAACAAATCAGCTGCAGATACACCCATCTGGGACACACCACAAAACTTAGAGCAAGCACCTCAATTTGCCAGTTGATGGATGCCAGCTTGGCCATCCCACTGAGGACAAAACAAGAGCAGCTCCAGAGCTGAAACCAAGAGCTCTCTACAGCTTCAATCAGAGAGCCACAACACTGCAGCTCAAGCAGTGAGCAATACCGACCACCTGTAGCTGGGGCTGGGAAGACAGGAAGCACACAGCATAGATCTGCCAACAGAGAAAAGCTCTCTCACAGTAAGGTGACAAACAGAGGTCGTTTGCTTGCAGACACCCTTCTCCCACTGCCCCATTCTCACCTTCCCTCCCCATGCCTGTTTGGGACTGTTCAGTTCCTCCCCGAAGAGCCACCTTCAGCCATCCACCTCTTGCTTCAGGAACTTCAGCTGCCTTGCCAGATCCCAACTCCAGGCTACAGAAATCACTGTCCTCTCATAGCTCACCTCTGGAGCAAAGAAAAAAATTAAGCTTAAAAGTCAGCAAGTCTGGCCCAGCTCTGGCTCTTCCCAGTTCCCCTCATCTCATCAGTCTTTGGGTCCCTCTGTACATGAGGATGGGTGACACCCAACATCCCAGAGCAGCTTAAATCTCTTTCTGCAACAAGTTTTGGGCAATTTAATGCAGTGCATGGCAAATATGTGATGCTGATAAAACCAATTTGCAAAGATGCAACTTCTGGCTTTACTAAGAAGTCAATCATTGCCATCATACTCAGTTTCATTAAGAACAGGACTAAAATATAAGAAAACTCTACAGAGTATGACCATGAGACCACCTTGCCCTGAATCTCCCTTCAGAAAGTGGACACATTAGGGAAAGAGTAAAAGACTTGAGGAAATATTTAGTGCTGTCTTTCTGGGATATTCTCTTCAATTTCAGTAACTGGCATCTTGAGGATTTCTTGAATTACAGTAAACACGTTCATTGCATTTAGGTCTTTGCAGGACAAGAAAAAGGCCCCTTAGCTCATCTCTACTTTTTCACAGCAATCATTTATCTACGGAGTGATTTTCAGCTTTTGGTCTCTTTTTATGTGCTATATTTCAGTTGCTGCAAGGCAAAGTTTCACCTGAATAATAGTGTAGATTTCTGAGGTACATTTTTAATCCACCTCGTGTTATAGTATAATACAACTTTAAAATGCTAGCACACATTGTCACAAATCTTTCTAAATCCAACAAATGTAATAATTTTTGAAAAAAAACACCCCAAATGAGCATAAATAGCAATACATATTTGTAAAGATACATACATATGGAAAGATGAAAACAGAATATAAGATTGTATTACTTAAATACAAAATTCCAGGCCACGGGTTCCTTGCTTGTTCTCATCAATTTCTGTATCAGTATTTCCCAGAACAATTCCCAGTCTACACTTTCAAATTATCGCTTCATATCCAGTGCCTTCTATCCCAGGCTAACAAAATCACTGCTATAAAACTGCTCCTTTTACAGCCAAGATGGGAAACCCTCTATTAGATTATCCGTTCCCTCCCTTGTAAAATAAAGAGGAAAACACCATTCCAGGAAATAAAAATGTTTAAAAAAGACCAACCAAAGGCAACGCCTGCATGCGCTGTTGTTCTTCCCCTTTGAGTCAATAATAAAGAGGAAGGAAAAAAAAACCCACAGATAAAATAAATGCAAGGAGAAGATGTGGATGCAGCATGTTTATCTCACTTAAGGAGGGAAAGCTGTAAAATGCCATCCATTGCATACGGACACCCCAACACTGCCTCAGTGTTTACAAACACTTCAAGCAAATCAAACAGGGAGTTTCATTGTCCCCACTGCACTCATGTCACCCTCTCCCCAGCACTGCGATTCCAGGGAGAGCCCTGCCAGAGGACACACAGTGCCAGTTACACAAGAGAAGCGCAGAAGCAAATATGCAGCGGGGGGGGGGGGGAAATTAAAAATATCATCTCAGCTGCACACTCTCTTCCTACTCTCAGAACAGCCTCCAAGTGGGCTTTGGGGTGGATTAACTTTAAAGGGCACTGAGAAACGCTGACAGATTTGAGGCCAGCAGGACCCCTCTGTGTGCATACATTTCCCTGCCACCACTGCAAAATGGGATATCTGGGGTCCACCAGCAACTGCAGGAGTAATGTAGTAATAAAAGGGGATAAAACCTTCTGATGTTACATATTAACAAAAAAATATCCAGTATATTACTCTAATATCTTAGCATTGTTCAAGTAAAGATCTGAACTGCACCTCACAAACAGCAAGGAACAAGGAAAAAACCAAAAAGGCACAGTAAAACAAAGCTCTGCTGGACCACAGACTTTCTACAAAGTTTAAAATACAGTCATTTCTTATATATATGATAAAAGTAAAAAAGGTCAGAGTAGTAGTTTGGAAGTTGAAATATACCATCAGGCTGTCCAATCGACAATTTTTAAGACACAAACTCATTATGTGACTTGGAAAAGAAAGCTGGACCAATTGCAAACAGCCAGGATTGAGAGCCAGTTGGATTCAAATCTCCCCCATTTCCCTGAAAGAGGGGAGGCATAGAGGTGTCAAAACACTGAAGCCACACGATAGCACACACCAGCGCCCCCAAAACCATCCTAAAATGCACCCCGTACTTATTTTATCCTCAGGAGCCCCGGGTTTCTCAGACTTAGCAGGGCTTAGCGATAGCAATTCAAAATCCATCTTATTTTCCGCTGTTATCCAGTGCAAGAGACAAATAAGACAGGGCTCCCCGCCGGTGCCCCCGGTTCGGGACCGCGCAGCTTCGGGGTGCCCGGAGCATTCCGGAGTCGCGGGAGTTTCCCGGGGGCTGCCACCGGGCCCGAAAGGCGGCGAGGGGCACTCATCTCCCATGGATGACCCTATTTAGGGGGCTAGGGGTTTTTCCCCTTCCTTCTCCCCCGTTCCTCCTTTTCCAGCAGAGCCAGGGACAGACAGCGCAGCCCCGCTCGGCAGCGCTGCTCCCCGCTGGGGAACACACAGTGCGAGGAAGCGCATAGGGAGACAGGGGCCTGGCGGGGAGGGGGCAAAAGGAGAAGGAAAAACACACACAAAAAAGAGAAGAGGAGCGTAGAACTAACCTGGTTTGGGATTTTTCCTCCCTATCCACAAACATGAAACGAGGTGGGAGCCAGGAGCCGGTCACCGGCGACAGGAGAAGCGGCAGCCCGGGGCCGCCCCGCGGCGGGGATAGCGGGGCTGGGCGCGCTGCAGTCCCCGCACTCCCGTGGTAGGTGCTGCCCCCAGGGATGGGCGCACGGCAGCCCGCTCCCTCTGGGATAGGTGCTAGCCACCCACCCGGCGCAGGGCAGCTCTCCGGGATGGGCGCAGCGGGCTTAGGCGCAAGGCAGTCCCACTCGGGAATGGGTGCTCACTCCCCGAGCAGCGCAGCCCCTCGGGATGGTGCCGAGCCACCCTCGGGCCAGGATCCCCAGGACAGGAGCAGCGGGGCTCGGCTCAAATCAGCCCTCTCCGGGGACAAGGGCAGGGCCGCCCACGGTGCTGTGCAGGGCAACCCCCCCCCGAGCGGTGCAAGAGCAGGGCAGCGCGCCCCGGGCGGTGCAGGAGTAAGAGCAGGGCGGCCCCGGTCGGGAATGTAGCGGGAGCGGGTCCTCCCCGCCGTGTCCAGCGGAGGCGGCACCAGCGGAGCACAATGAGCGGCGACGCGCGGCGCGCCCCCGCGGCCCCGCTGGGCAATGACATCACCCCAGAGCCCGCCGGGGCGGGGCCACCGGCCGCCATGCCGCCTAGCCATTGGCTGGCGCCATCGGGGCACGGGGTCTTCTGGGTTTTGTAGTTTATCTGGAGGATCCATAGCACGGCCGCATACAGGGTGGGGACTCAATTTCCCGGCAGGCCCCGTGCCGCGCGGCCGCGGTGGGGAGCTGGAGGGGTGGGGAAGGAGGCTGTGGCGGCCGCCATGTTGATGGCGTGGGACGCTTTTGGCTCGGGAGGAGCGGCCGGGGAGCCGGGTTAAAATGTCGGAAAAGGGCGGAGGGTGGGAGCCAGCTCTTGGTTTGAGGGGCAAGCAAGAGCTTGTGTGCGAGGGGGTGAGGAAGAAGGGGAGGCTGTGGTTGAGGCTGAGGAGTGGCTGGAGGGGCGCGGTGGCGGGACCTGAAGGACATGGCTGGATGTCTCTCCGTGCCCGCCGGTTCTGGGTGGGGCAGCGCCTCTCTCCATGGCGGGAGAGAGGCGGGGTTAGGGGGTCTGTCCCGGGACTCGGCGAGGCCCGTACGCCCCGGTAGCGGGCCCTGTGCCGGGCGGGCTGCGGTGGGTGTGCGGCGGGAGCGGGCGGGGGTCGCGTTGAGGCTGCTGCGGGTCACGGCCGGGGGCGGTGCTGGGCGGGCAGGGGGAGGTTGCTCTGTGTGGCGCAGGAGCCGGGGCGGCTCCGGTGGCTCTCGGAGCTGTGCCCCTTGAGCTTTCCGGGGAGAGGGGTCCGTGCGGGGCTGTAGCAGCCGCGGCACTTGGCTGTGGGACTAAGTACGGGCTGGGGGTTAAAGAGTAGCGCTGGCCTTGGTGGGAGAGGTCGTCAAAAGGGAGTAGGCTGGGTCATGCCCTTGTCGCATACCAGGCTGCGTTGGCTGTTTTGAGGCTTTTTTTCAGGGTTGTAGCTTCTGTCTGATAATTGCACTAGTGGTGCTTGGTTGTCATAGACATAGGGCTTAGTGTGACCAGCAGGAGGAGCTTTGCTTCCTCCTAGAGGCAGCTGCCCTCAGTATGTCTGGAAAAGGGTAGGATTAGATTAGATATAAGGAAGACATTTTTTATTTCAAGGATGGTGATGCATAGAAACGGGCTGCCTGGAGAAGTTGTGGCTTCCTCATTCCAAAGCCAGGTTGGATGGGGCTCTGAGCAACCTGGTCTAGTGGAAGGTATCGCTGCCCACGGCAGGGGGGTTGCAACTAGGTGGTCCTTAACATCCCTTCCAACCCAAACCTATGACTCTGTGTCCATAGAGTCATATATCAGCCTTGAAAAAGCTGAGAGAATGGATTAGATGTTGTAAGGCATCTCAGCAGTTCACCTAACTTGCTTGCCCATTATCTTTGCTGTGCTTGCTGTCTGATGTTGGTGTGGCTTAGCCAGATGACTGGGTGCTGTCTTAGTTTCAGCATACCTCTGGCTGGCATCTAGGAGGTAGGCTAGAATTTTGACCAGCGGGGTTTAGACTTTATTGTACTGAACGTCATCCCTGCTTTTGCTAGGCTTTTGTGTTGGGGATTGGGAAATGATCTGCTTACCAAAAGAGAGAGTAATCAAAGCTCTCTTAGGCTTAAGGGGACTGAAGTTCCCTGAAACAATGTATAGAAGACTTTTAATGTAAAGTCGAAGGGAGGATGCTCAAGGTATTGCATGGCTTGTGAAATAATACCCTTTCTAGCTACAAGTGATTCCTGTGAAATAAAGCACTTTATTATCTCAAGAAGGTACTCAATTGAAAGGAGTTGTGAAGAGTTTTACAGGCTTGCTTGATGTGTTAGCTAAAGTCCAGTAGTGGTACAGCTCAGGACAGATGGGGCTGTGGGGTTTATTTCATACTTTGGCTCCTCTCTGAGGTAAGTAGGATGTATTTGCTCAGGATATTGCCTCACAATAACTACACAGATAGTGTGTTTCCCCCAGGAGACACTCGAGGGGGAAAGGGAGGATGTCATGAGATGTTCTGTGATGCATTTGCTTCCTCTGAACATTGCAGCCTTTCAAAATCTGCTGGTATTACAGCAATGTGTGCCATTCTTCTGTGGCTTTATATGCAGCTCTCTTCAGCTAAAGAATCAGAACCAGTTGCTTGCCATCCAGTAAAAAGTCTAGTGTACTATAAGTGCTTCTCCTCATGTCCAAGTTGTCCCATTTTGCCATATTCATGAGTAAAGAAAAAGAGAGGGTGGAATGCTCTCTTGCTACTGTACCTTTCATTAATAGTTCCATACATCTGAAGAATTCTGGATTACAAGTACAGCCCTTTTTATTTCTTTTCTACTTCTTTTTCCTCTCTTTGCAGATACCTTTAGATTAGGTGAACTGTGGGTGAAATAAAGGGGCAGTGGCATGATGACTTCACAGTTACAACAGTGTTCCACAGTAGACTTTAGCCCTATGCTTTTATCTGCACAGCTGATACCTGGTACTGATGGTAAGTATTGCAGTGGAATTCTAGGGTAGGCTCGATTGTCTTTTCTATAACTGGCAGCAGAAGCGTATGTGAAATCTGCAACCAGGATGATCTGCTGGTCTAATGACAGTATGTTTTGTTACTTAAACTGGTTTAGAAACAATTGGTTTTAAACCACCTGCAGTGGTTTCCCTCTCTCCCTCCGCATCCCACTGGAGTCAGTGCTGCTGCTCTGAGAAGTGCACCTCACTTTGCAGATAGTTTTTCTTCATTGTTTTTACCATTGTTTATACCTTATTTCTTTATCTGTAGATGCCCTGATGTCTCAGCAGAGAGTTCCTATAGCATATCAAAATGTAGGAAAAAGGAAATGACTTCAGAAACTACCCAAGTGAATGCCTGATACAAGAGACAAGTAAAACAGTTTTCTCTGTGTGTGTGGTTCACTTCAATCAGTTTGGGGTTGTCTGATACTTGTCAGTGTATGGATTTTACTCATTGATGACAACTTGTTAGAACTGTTAATGACAAAACCTGTTTTCTATGTGTCAAACTCGGATAGTATGTCCACCTGAAAGCACTAATGCACAAGTCTCTCCTGACCGAACAGATCTTAGTTGCAAGATCCACAAGAAGCTTACAGTCCTATTGCAGAAATAAGCATTTTCTTGGTGTTTCATATAAAAATATGCAAGGTGGTGATAGAATTGAAAGCTTGCCTTTGGCTTTTCTTAAACACAAAGGTATGCTCTACTTTAATGCTGTTAGTGGAAACTTACTCTGGTGTGTGTCTGGTCCTCAGCCTATGAAGCTGATATGTTTGTCTGTACTTGAACTACTATGCTGACATCCTACACTGCAAAAACTATGGATTTTCTTTGCTACTGAAGTGATTTTTGTCACTGTGGACTCAGGTAAGCAACCACCCAGTTTCCTGGAGACCTGGAGAAAGAGTTGGAAGATCCTGCAGGAGATGTGAGGAAGATAAGGATAATTAGGAATGTGTGATGACTTAAAGAAGAAATTGCTTAATCAAAGTTTAATTTAAGTTCATATGTAGAAACCTGTCTTTGTGTCTCAGCTTTCATTCTGACAAGTTTCCTCTAAATGAAAATGTAGAGGATTTGGATGCTCTACATTGAGCAGTCACTGGATACTGTGCTACATCAGCTCTGCAGTCCGCATGACATACACAGATTTCAAGATGAAGTGTACAAATAGATTATTACATAATTTTTAAGCTGTCCGGTGTTATAATGCCACAGTGTCAACATCCATGGCAGTGCAGCACAGAGAACTGTCAGGAGTTGTCTTGGTTCTTGCAAACTCACTGTCAGGCCTAACATAATTCCTGGTATGCACATTAGCATTAGTGGAATATAGTTTGTAAGGATTATTGATACCTTACAAGAGTACCTCTATGCTACTCTTGGAATGTGAGTTGTGTTTTAAAATCCAATTTTCTTAACTATCCCAGCTGTAAAACTTGGTTGTCTACAGTCCCAACTGCTTATTTCAAAGCCTCTGGTGGAAGGGTGTTAACTCTTTCACATCAAAGTTACTGCTCAGATGATGGAGGATGAAGAAGCTGCAATGAAGTTTGGTTGGTTGGTTGGTTGCAATTGTCTCCCATGGAGCTGTTTCCCAAAAAGTTATGGAGCTGCAAAATGAAAGGTGAGAGGGTGAATTTAGCTGGGTAGAATAGGTAAGTATTTCTATATCATGTTACTGTTTCCAAGTATATTAATCATAGCACAGAAGAATACATTGTGTTGTCTTGGTTCTTTGACAGGGAGAGCTTGGAAAAACAGGAAAGAGTTTAAATGTTTTCAATGAAATTGTGGGGAGGAAGCTGTTAAACCAGTATCTGGAAGAGCCTAGTATTCCTGCATGGCAAAAGGAGTCTGTAAAGCTGCTCTGGAAATAATTCTAGTGACTAATTATGAAGTGTAACCTTTTTTTTTTGTGTGTCTTTCAGCACAAGAAGAGTGCTCTAAGAGCAGTCAAGAACCTTTTCAGTTAGCGTGAACATGTTCTTCAACCAAAACGTGGCAGCAGTTCAATAGCAGTTACACAACAGGAAAGGGTGTGCAGGCTACTGCAAGTCCCTGGTTTCATAAGATCTGGTATCTGAAAGAACTCACTAGAGAGAAGAATGTGTTTTTTTCCACAACTTCTGTCTTGAGTTGAAAAGAGAGCTAATACTGCAACAGGAGATTGATTTTATGTAGATACTGGAGATGGTCATCACAATTTGCAGGACTTCAAAATGTTAGGACACTGAAAAACTGCAGGTAGTTTGAGTACAAGAGACTCCAGGGCTCCAGCTGTGGGAAGTTCCCTCTTCAGAAGGCACACTAACAGTGGGGAAAACTTCCTAAACACAAGGAGACTCAAAACGTTCTGTGGCTGTCTCTTAGCTACACATGGATATATCTCTTAGGGTGGGATGGTGTGACATGACCGCTGAAGACCATAGGGCTGTAAGCAGACCACATTTCTCTTACGAGCATGTGTGCCACTAACCAGTTCAGAAGCACCCCAAAAGCTTCAGGTTTTGTCACATAATAGTATTTCCTGGAACAATAGCTTTTCTTTGTCCACCTCACTCCTGCAAAGCCAGCTGGCTCATGGCAGCACTGCGGTGAAGATATGCCTTCCACACCCACGAGTTGCTGAAGACTTGCATAGAAAATGACTCAGACAGGCTCCAGAGCTGAGCATAAATATTTTGGCTCACACTGTTGTAGCTTTAAGATACACGAGTGCTTCCATGTGGAACCAGAAACACTCAGGCTGCGTGTTTAGATGTACTTTGTGTTTGCACTGCCCTCTGCAGCACAAAGCTCGATCAAGCCCTGTATTGCATAAAGCAGGTGGAGGTATCGTGCTGAGACTGTGCTTGGGGTGGACCTCACTCAGTTGCCACTGATCATGGAAAGGTCTATTTTTGTTGTGTAGGGGTAAACCTGAGTTGGTAACCGATACTGCTCAGCTGATGTGTGTCTGTGCCAGGCGAGCAGTCCATGAGCTGACAAATCTTTGACCATGGTACTAGCTCTTAATACTTTCAAAATAATAAAAAAGGGGGGGGGCGAGGGGCAGCAGAGGATTTTTTTAAGGGTCACATAAGTTCTACTGAAATTAAAAGCTCACTAAAAATATCTTTGTGGAAAGAATACATTTTAGGAAATGATGATTCCTGTGACGAGAGCAATGTGAGCCTTTAGTTATGGCAAGCCTCCAGTGCTGTTCCTTGTCCCTGTTTTTGTGAGGTGTGGGTGAAAAGTGAACACAGGGAGAGTGAAAGCCATAACCAGAGGTTAAAATTTAATTTTAGCAACCATAGTTTTAAGTCAAATGATGCACCATTATTTATTTTCTTAGAAAATCCTGCAACTAAATTGATAGGCTGGAGTCTCTCATTATGCGTGCAAGTGTTCTCAGGTTCTCCAGCTATTTGGGTGCAGTGGTGCAAAATTTTATGTTGCTTCCTGTATGATTCAGCTTAAAATACTAGCTTAGGCAGGTGAGTACCTAAACAACAGTACTGCAGTCAGAGCACTCCTTAGTGCACACAAACCATTTCCTTTGGGTAAGTAATGCCGCGCTGTGAAAAAGCACACAACTTCTGGGACAGCAGCATTTGATAGCGTCTATACCAGAATTCCCTGGGTTTGCTCTTTTCCTTGGTCTCTTTACCCAGACTTTTAGCTTTTCTGTACATTATCACTACCTGACTCTTTTCTACCACCTCATTATTTTTGGGGGGGTTTTTTGCTATTTCTTTTCCAAGTGCCTCTTCCTGAAAAACTGGCTACCACAGTGAGTACCACAGTTCCTGGACAAGTTTCCGCTCACATGGTTTCACTTGCTTTATTTTGTTATTTACATACAAAGTCCTAAGGATATAATTTAGTGGACCGCTAGTGAGTAGCTAACATTCATGTCTTGACTGCAGTCTGCATAGGTCAGGTTTACACAAGCCTCCTTCTTCATGAATTCACTTCCTGTAAGCAGGACTAGTGATAGCTCAATGTAGTTGAGACGAATCCCAGCATGAACAGAGAGCTGGAGTAAGATGTGGGGTTTTTTTCCTTACCAAGAGTACCAATATATTTTCCTCTTATGGAACTAATTCTTACATGCGGGGAGTTGTATGTTACCCCTGCACACATAGCCAAATATAATTTTATATTTAATGGCAGAGTAGGTCTGCAAAAGAGAGAATTAGGTATTAAAATGTTCCACGTATAATAGATGAAAAGCTAATCCCAGTTTCCTCCTGCTACCAATGAAATTGGCTGCTCTGCCATAAACTCTTGCTATGCTAATATGATTTACTGCTCCACTGTGATAATGGTGAATGTTGCTCTCTGGTGAGGACAATGTGGTGGCAGCTGTTTCAGAGTGATGAGCAGCGGCTTCGCTGTACATGCTCTGCTTTAGCGGATGTCAGCTAAAACAGCAGTTGCATCCCCCAAGAGTTAGATTGTTGCTGTTGTTAACCTTTGTAGAGAAACACGCGAAGTACAGGCAGGTGCAGTCCTCAGGTGAATTGGCAAGAGGGTGTTGCACAGCCAAGTGGGTACTGTGTCTCACCAGGGAGGAATGGCAGGGATGAGCTTTACTAGCTCATATCACTGAGGTCCATTTGGCCTCTTTCAAATTCCTGCCCACTGAAAGCTCCTCTGACCTCCAGGGTAGATTGTGACTGGAGTAACTGCTTTCTCAGTGCTGCGTCCTGGAAAAAAGGAGGTGATGAAATGGAGTTTTAGTAGGCCCAATGAAAATAAATGGATTTTCTTTTCATTATAAATAATACATTTATACAGTAATTTATAAATATTTTTGTAGTGTAAATACATTTATAAATACATATCTGGAAATTGTGCATATATGTATATAAAAGGTATATATTTAAATATATTTGTATACATTATTGTATAATAATTAATAATTTAACACTTCATAAAATACAAATGAGTCAGTTGGGAGAATCATGGAAAAGTAGAGTAGTTTTGTCTTGCTGACAGACTCCTGGGATAGAGAAGCTGTTTCCTCTTGAGCACAAATCAAACATGAAACAACAAATACAGTTTGTGTTAATTATTTTATTAAAATGTCCAATCACATCTGTCTTTTAAACTCTCATCCTTGAGAAGGTTGTTTGGTTGTGGATTAACCTTGTCATGAGTATTGAGGCATGTGACATGCTTGGCTATGGAACCAGGTATGTGTGGGGTCTCACAAGTTTCTGTCAACACTTGAGTGTTGTGGCTCTCTGAGATGGATAACATTGCTGCCATTCAGAGTGGTGTTGCAGCTTCATTTGCACGGGTTTGATGGTATCTCGGGTATCCCAGCCCTTTGGTATAGGCAGTTCTCCATTATCTGAAGGTAAGTTTAGGTACAAATCACTTCAGCCAAGATGCTGGGTTTGGAAGATACTGGGTTAGGAAGGTGCCTGCTTCATTCTGTGGTATGAGTACCACTCTTGGGTACTGTCGATGTACCAGTCTTATTCCCCCCAAAGGAAATGTGCTCCCTGAGCTTTCCCTCTGCTATGGTAGTGCTTTTATGTGTGCAGTCTCCAGGTAACGTTCACCTCTGTGCAATGCAAAGGGATGGCTACTCCAGTCTTCCCTGAATTTACTGCTCTGCAGTCAGTCACATAGCAGGAAAAGCAAAGCATTATTTTGTTCATGTCCACCATTGACAAATGGCATTTGGTTTTTGTCATCATTTTGTTTCTATCTAGGTGTGTGCCAACACACAGGTTTTCCATGCTTCCATTTTTTTTCTTTTTTCCATCTCCTTGTCACCCACACATAGTACATCACACTCAGTATTTAGTGTGAGAAGCCCTAGGATAATTATCATTTGTTAACTGTGAAGGTGGTGGTTCTGATGGCTGCAGAATTCCAGCTATTGCATCCCATCATTATTAAGAAGAAAAAAGAAAGCTTGGAGGAAAGAGCCCTGCTTTCCTTCTTGAATCTTGGGGCGGTGGGGGGAAGGAGAGGGGACAGATTAATAACACTTTAAAAGTGGACAAAAAGTGCTTTTCCTGTGCTGAGTTTCATATTTTTAACCTTTGCATTTTGAAATTTCAGAGTAGCACTTTTCGTTTCCTAAACTGATGACACCTGAGGAAAAACAGATCTTTACAGCCAATTGCCTCAAATACTGCAAAGACATAAGTGACATTTTGCACATGCCCTGTAAGTGCAGACCCAGTGTATTGCTGGGAACCAACCTGTCACAGTTAAAATACAATAATGCAAAAAGCCATCGGCAGGCTGAGCAAACCCAGCCCTTCTTACATGTTACTTCTACAGTGTTCTGTCTAAAAACTACTATCCTTTGGAAAACTAGCTGACACATTTTAACGAGGAGAATCAAAGTGCCTCTGTAGGGTTCCCCTCATTTTAATACATTCATAATCATAGAAAGATTATATTGGAAGCCATCTGTAGATAAATGTAACTTCCTGAGACAGCTTAAACTACTGAGCCATTTTCATATAGCCCATTTGTGACATCATCAGATATGTTCACATTTCTGAGGCCAAAATAAAAGGTGGCTTTGTGTTAGTTATTTAGAAGACACTAAAAATCATAAAAGGAGCCCTGAATTTAGATAAAGTGAGTGCATGCAGGTGGTTACACAAGTCAGTATTCAGGCAGTGTTTGTGGTTTCTTAGCTCACCAGTTTTATCTACAGAGCAGCAAAGAGAACATGGATTGTGTTAGCAATCTTCTCCCATGTGGCAGACACTCGTAGGCCATGGCTGTAAGTTGGAACCTGGGCTGGATGCAGCTGTGAGAGGACTGAGGGAATGGCAGAACCCATAACACTAATGGGCACAGAGAGGGTGTCCCTCGACCTTCTATCTCCCGAGCTCCCCACCAGTCGCGTCGCACCTCTGAAGTCTTCAGTGTAGCCAAATACTATGTGGCGCTGCAAAATGCACGTCAGAGATGTGGATCTCTGCTGGTTCTGACACTGGAGAGGCAGCTGTTGGCAGACTGTACCGGTGAGTCTCTGCCAGCAGAGGGTGGTTTTAAGACCGTTTATGTATTGCTTTAATGTTTAAACACTGTATGGGCTGAATATTGAGCATGATGACCTTACTGCTTCCTTTGTTTCTTAATACTTCATCTTTAGTAATTGTAAGAAGAATCTAGAAAAGATTTTTTTCATTTTTTCTGTTGTTTTTGTTTGTTTGTGTTTTTTCCTCTGGCATCATTCTTCCAGGTAAGAATAACCAAAAATAACTAAATTTAGGAAGACAGGTTTGAAATAATGTTGGTGATGATTTAGAACTACTTTAGCCTAGGACCAAAGTACTTGAAATAAATAATCGAATAAGTTGTCGGTGTTCTAGCATTTATTAGGGATTGAAACATAAGCCACTAACAGTGAATGGAAGTCATCTCGCTGAACTTCAGATACCCAGCAGGTGCCTCGTCTCAGCGTGGGCTTTCCTTGCACTCTGCGGAGAGGACTGCACACATATCAAGGTTGATTTCAACACCTCTTATGCTAATTCAAGAGTCTTAAGTTTACAGAACACAAGCTAGCAGAAGCCTGATCCCAAACAGCGTTTGTGCCTGTATTATTATCATGTGGAGTCACACTATGCATGACAGTTAATGACTAGATAGTTAATTATAGGAGTAACTTATACAGGAACGGGCTCAATTCTTGCGCCTGCATTGCAGGGAGGCAAATTTGTCTCTTGAGATGTCTTTTCCTTTCTGTTGACTACAGAGGGAGCAGAGGTTAGAACAGCTCAACATTAGACATCTGACCTACACATCTAGCTGAGGTACATCTCACCCGCTGTGCCTGCAGGCTGCTGCTACTACCATTGGGTAATACTCTGCCTCCTCTTTGAAGGTCTGTACACACTTAATAGATTTTATGGATCTGATTTCACATCCAAGGGAATAAAGTGTGACAGTTAAAGCCATGTAACTAGTAGATAGTCATTAACTTTTCTGAAATCAGTAGAATTCCCCATGGGACCAATTGCACATGTATAAGTAGTTCAGACTGTCGTTGACTGGAGACCTGTTGGGAAGCTGTACATAATAAAAGGTAGTAGTAAATGATAATGGAAAATGCATCATGTTCTAATATATAGTGATTTATATTCTGAATTAGATGTTCTGTTGAGAATTTTCCTACACATTTTTAAGTAGTTTTAAAAGGTTTGAACAAAAATTCAACAATTTCTGTCCTTGATTTCCATTTATTTACCACTTGGAAATTATTTTCAAAATGGAATTTCTATCTAAAGGTCTTTAATTAAAAAAAAAAATCTGAGTACCAGCAATCTTCTGAACTGTTTTGAACTACTGCAGAAGTATAGCGCAGATGAGGCCTTAGTATTTCCTAGAGTAGGTAAAATTCCTCTCTGTTTGCAGAAATAGAGCAACCTAGTGACTAACTCCAGCAAAAGATCAGAGAGGCATCTTCCCACTGGCTACAAACTGCAGATAACCTCTTGTTTTCCCTTCCACAAAACACAGGCAATATCAAACATTAATAGGATTCACATCTTCCTCATCTGCAGGGATTAAGCTTTATGAACGTGTTTCCAAAGCCACATGCAAGAAGTGCGTTTGATGTATTTAAAGACAGAGAAATTCCTCAACAATTATTAAGGGATTAGAGGAAAAGGTTCAGGAGGATAAAAGAAGGTTATTGCAAACACAAGGGTGTATGCATGACACCATCATACTCTGTGGCTCTTCCAGAAGTTTCCAGTCTACAACAGACTGTAGAGAGCCTTTTGCAAGATTTAATGTGCCCAGTACTTGTGCTCTGCTTAAGGTTAATAACATGGAAAATCTTATGATTCCTTGCTGTAATGACCTGTTTGTATACAGATAGGCTTTCAACTTATGGAAATGCCCCATGGTTTATGAAATAGCCTCTTCCTGTTTGCAATGATGCAGTGCAATATTAAGTCATCTCTAACCTTTTACCCTTCCCTGTACAAGCTCTTTGTTGTTTGCGACCTGGCCCTTGAGATTTGGACTGATGGTGCCAGAAGCAGTTTTTACTTGAACTAGTCCCAGTTTTACCAGCTTTGGATGAATTATTGCACTTTCCTAGGAAAAAGGTTTGATCTACATCACTGCTGATTTGAATTGTAACAAATTGCTAAAAAATTACCTGTGTGTAGTTTGGGTTGAAATAATGAATTCTTGATTTTAGGGATTAATTGCATTTCCTATATGCACCAAACTCTCCTTCCATAGAGTAATGAGTCCAGGGACCAAGAAGTTCTGGATGCAGATGGAAAGTACATACTGCAGTGTTCCACCAGATTATATTTTCCTGTCTTTTGGAGAAAGCCCCTAATGCCAGTGAAATCTCAGCAATATGACACCTGACCCTTCAAGGGATGAAATAGAGTAAGTGAAAACATAAGACCTTTCATCAGGTTTGCACAGTTGGGTATTTTATCTTTTCTCTACAGCATATAGCAGGGGCTTAGGTAAAGCAGGCTGGATGGTCTTTCTAATTCATGGGTGGTTAGTTTATTTTGACTCTGAAAACATATCTTGGCTGAAGAGCTGCATTTCTAATGGCTGTGCAGTGTGCTGGGTGTCCTGCCAAATAGCTGGGGACTGCAGCACTATGTTGTTAATTCCTTTCTGCCAGTGAGACATTCCTGTTCATCTCTTGGACAGTGTCATAAGTCACTTATTGGTCTTGCCTGTTGCTGGACACAGCTGATATGGTGTGAACTCAGGCATAGTGTGTATGCGAGTAGCCATCGTGCCGTCCTAGAACCAACTCAATTTAGCTATTATCCTATAAAGAAAGATAAAAGAACATTGAACAAGCCAAATTACATTGGTGGGGTAAAAGCTTTGAAATGCAATGACTTTAGATATTGACAACTGACAGTTGCTTCATCAAGGCACAGAATTTTTCAAAGTATTTGACAAGGAAAATACAGATGCAACATGATGAATTTTCTTGTGGAACATTTTAATGGATATGCTCAGCTTTCCCAGTGGGATCTTACTTTCTTAGAGCAGAGATTAGTCACCATTTACTTGATTTGTCTGAACTTTCTGCCAAAATCAACAAGGAATGAATTGACAGGACGGACTTTAGAAACAAGGACGTTGTGACATGTTTGAAGAGAACGCATGCTCAGAGGAGGGTCTAATTCTGTTTCAAAAGCAGCTTCTTATCAGCAAAACAAGCTCTGCTCTTTCCTGTGTGTGTCTTGTCTCTGCCTTGCAGCAATGCTGAGAAGATGTTTCATCTTGTGGGAAGCCAAGGGAAAGCGATTTACTAAAGGCAGAACAACTTTGCACATGCTATTGCAACTCCAGTCATTCTATTGAATTCAGCTAAGACAAGCACTAAAACCAGCTGTGACTGAAAGGATTTGAAGTCTTTGCAGTTACTACAGGGTCTGTTCTTCTCCTGAATGAACACATCCTGCAGCTTCTATGACAAAGGGAAGAAGTACATACTGTACAGCACAGGAAAATACTACCCTGCTCTGTGGTCATGGGTGACATGGGGGAAGACAGGTCAGTCTCCCAACGCAAGTCAATAGGGCAAAACTTCAGTCATTGAAAAATGCCATTTTTTAATACACAAAAATCAAACTTTGCAACAGAGATGTGAGGCAGTGCACAGAGCAGTTGTATCTTTCAGAAATCTAACTGAACACAAGTAGCCAGGAGTCCATGTACTAACTTAAAGCAGCAATGATACCACTTCTCTCTCCATTCTTCTCCTTGCTCTTCCCAGAAACACTGCAACCAAAACTGACAGCACACCACATCTTCCCAAGCCTCAATATTCACTCACACATAGAGGAGAACATGGGAGGCTTTTTAAAATCCCCCTGACAACTGGTACAAGAAAACTGTTTAACTATTAGTGGAATGTCCTCTCATAAAATGCCAAACAGTCTTGTGTTTTTCAGGTCAAAAGCTAACAAGATGAACTGTGAGCTCTTATTACTTTTCTGTTCATCCACAGTAAAAATATAGAGTGCTTTAAAAATGTTGAGAACATGACAGTGATTGACAAGAAAAGAAGGCATGTAAGGAGATACTGTGCAGAAGAAATTTTAATTATTTTAATCATTTTTGTAAAACAAAATTCATACTGATAGAGGTTCTTGCATTTGCAGTGTCAGCCACGAGCCAGGGCTGTTTTCTCAACCAAGACACTTACACACTCTGCCTTGCACCCTTATGAAAGAACACCTAATTTGGTAAAATCCCAGAGTGACTTTAAGGAGAAAGAGCCTAACAAATTAAACAGCTGCTTGAACCACTTATGTTTTAATTTTTTCTCAGTGAAAGCATGTCTTAATTTTAGTGTGTCCAGTGCATGTGTGAAGCTGTTTCCATAATTTTTATTATTGGAGTTCATATGAGTTTTATAATAGCTGGTAGCTGATTTCTAATCTCACATAAAGTAACAATGACACACAGAGAGCGGTAGTTGTAATCACATTAAGTGTGTCAATAAGAAATTAGCAAAATTGTAAAGAAATTTTAACTGACAGCATGAGTGAAAGTTGATCTAGACCTTGGGTAGTGGGTTATGGTCTGATACTAAGGGCCCTAGTATTGGATTTATTGTATCATTAAGCCATGGTCAGAGAGGAGGAGAGTGAACTGTCTTTTACAGTTTTTAAAAACGAAAGCATTCTGCCACTGCTACATTCCTCAGTGAAAAAGCCAGTGCTATATGAAAATTGCTGTTGGAGATGATTCAACCATCATCTGTCTACATGTTAAATCTTCAAAATACCCTGTGTAACTGCATAGAGATGGCAAAGAACAACATAAAACATGTACTAATGTGGAGATTTAAAGATATCACACAAGCATTTGTTTAACTGCATTTGTTGAACTGAGTGTGGGTACAGTTCTTGTCTGCTTGGATCATTTAGCTGGCCAAAGACCAAAATTAATATTCCACAGCCACCTATGCCCAGTAATGACAGAGTCCTCCAGTGACATGTTAACTGTGTCAATGAAATATTAGCTAAATAGTAGCTGGGTTTTTCAGGTTATAAGAAAACTAGACCTTCATTTAATTCCAAGATAAGCTTAAAAAAAATTACTTTTTTCATTATGTGATGTGGTTATCTGCTGTGGTAACTTGGTGACCAGATAATCTGAATCTGCTAATTTATTGATTTAACTGAAAATGGAGCCGAAATCATATAAAATATAGAAAATTGCTTTGTTTTTAATCAGTCTGGTGAAATTTTAAGTAAATTAGGCAAATGTGCTTTGTGAGATTCATGCGTGTGCATTCACCCTTCTTATGCAACCCACACATGGGACACAAGATGTATTTAATTCAGCAGACCACAACCTGGGTCACAATCTGTGAGGGCATACAGCTCTGGGGTGAAATCACCAGCCTCTTGCATCCATCTCCAAAGTGACTGCCTACACCCCGTACATTACACAGGCTCTAGCATCCCCAATAAAGTGACCACAATAGATACTTATCTTCCAATACTGAGAATGTAGCTGTTTATAGATCACAAATATGCTTATGTGCTATGGATTTGCTAGCATGCCTTCATTTACCTGCGTAAGTCAACACAAGACACAAAATTGCCAAATATATTCACCTCTAATGAACATCTACCTAGACACACAGCAGGTCTGAAACAGGACAAAGGAAGCAATTACAGAGCATCCAACCAACTGCTAGAGGGCAAAGCAGCTGCAGCTATAGGGCCTCCTGCAACTTGGAGGGGTAGTGCCTGCTCTCTTCATGTTTACTATCTATTCTGTCCCCTGGAACATGGTTTATAATAAAACATACAGGGTGTTGTTTTGGTGCCAGGGAAGATGCTGCCTCTGTCTTGAAGATGCTGCAGCCATGGCTGGACCCTTGGAAAGGGTGCAACATACTTTTCTTTGGTGCAGTTAAGCATCATGAGTTGGGTGAAACATCTTAAAGATAGGATGGGACAGAGAGAAGCATTTGAAAGAAAGAACCTGCCCTGCAAGGAGTTAATTTAGAAACTTTCTGTTCTGCCTAACTTGAAGTGTTCTCTATAGTTGGGGGTTTTTTGGTGTTTTTTGTTTATTTTAAGTATTCCTTTATGTTTAACAAAATCTGATTTCTGAAGTTAAGAGCTTTGTGTTTTGCAACAATTGTTTCGAGGGAAAACTGAAAGTAAGTCCACCTCAAAGATCTGCTGACTCAGCTGTTAATATAATTAAAAATGTTTATTACCTCTGAAATGAGGATGTGCCTGCCTTTAGGTGTCTTGCAGGATTATAATGTGAATTCCTTAGTTAATTGCTGAAGACGCTGTTCCTCTGCCCTATGCTTAGTGCACTGATTTGCACGCTTACAAGACAAAAGCAAATTGCAGAACAGAGAGATTTGAATGTAAACCCATTGCTAAACATTGACCTGGAAGCATCAAGTTGTTCTTCTGATCTTTCACATTTACAGAAGGTGAGTACAGAGGTAAGGAGCAATAAAAGGGCAAGGCAAATGAGAAGGACTCTAAAGCACCTCAGCAGAGCTAACCTGTTGGGCTAATTAGTCACTGTGATTTTCACCCTTTTAAATGCTTGTGTCTTTGCACAATTTGCAGCATGGAGCCCTTTCTAACAGATGCAGAGCTTCAACAAAGCATATTTGCTGCTCCTTTACCTGTCCATGAGCTAGTGCATGCATTTTGCAGTGTTTCACATAATGTGGGTGAAACAAATAGGTACCTTTATACTTCCTTGTACCTGTGATGGAAGCAGCGAGAGGGAAAAGGCAAAAGAAGAAGCCAGAATTTCTGCTATCAAGAAGAAAATGCAGAAAGAGAGAATCTAAAAAGATTTTATTTGAGCAACCTATTAATGTGCCTGCTTGCTTCTGAGTTCTGCTGCAGCTTACCAGCTCATCAATACATATATATTCTGCTTATCTGCTGTATTTACTTGGTGACTGGATAATTTAAACCTGCAAATTTATTGACTTAACCGAAATTGCAGCCTAAATCATATAAAATACAAAGGAGATATATATATATATATATTTGGATTATCATGGGTCAGTCTTATTATGGGGCTAGATTCTCTCTCCTTTCACAGCATTGAATTTCAAAGCATTAGAAACAGAAATACATGACTTTTACTCTTTGTCTATGTATGTTTAAAATTATGTCAAGATACCCAAACATGGTATTGTCATATATAAAGCCAGCTCAAAGCAAGAACTGGCTGTTACCAGGCCAGTAACATGTCCCAATTCTATCTCACTTGGCACATCTCCAAATGCTGATTCTCACAGTATATCCCAATATACCAGAGAACAGTTCGTTAGTTCATTATGGATTGTTTATGATCGACAATATTTACTGTATGTACATTTTGAACTAACACAGTGCTGCAAGCAGACAGGGATATTAGGCAGCTATATGTTCCTATACTATGCAGATAAACTGTAGTTGGAGCTATTTTCCTACTAGCAACTCAGGCAAATGGATTGTAAAAGCACTTGGGTATTAGCCTAGGACTTTTATGATGGTTGTGGAAAAGAACATTCTGAATACGGTAGTGTCTATGGAGTCCTCAAAAAGATTGAACTTAGTTTGGCATTTACTAAGGGAAAGGCAAAGGCTTTAGGCACCACCAGTATGGAAGAAGTCACCATGCTCATATCACTTTGTCTTCCAGCTTGGGGAACAGGCTGTCAGGCACAGATCTGCTGTAGGGCACCTCTTTCAAGGCCACATTCTCTGTCCCTTCCATGTCCCCCACACCAGTGTGCCACTATTGTACTGATGTGACTGATGAACAGGGTTACTCAGACCATCGATGAAAGAAGTGCTGATTCATGAGGACCTTGTGCAGGACCCCTTGGGCAGGGTCTGCAGGGGTGCCATGGCTTTACGTGGCCCTTCCCACCCACCCTCAGCCACTTCCCACCTCCTCAAAACTTCTGCAGTACAGCCAAGAGAGCTTTCCTCTTCAGTATACTGAAGTGATTACTCTGCTATAACAAAAATAGGATTTTTTTTCCAGGAACTGTAGCTAAAGGCACGTGTATGCAACTGTGAAGCCTTGGAGATCCTCTGGAGATGGATGCAGGCAGGGCAATCCAGCTTGGAAGTCCCCCAGAGCAGCATAACAAGTGTATAATCATTATGTCCTACTTATTCTGGTCTTGTATAAGATGAAGCTGTGTATCATATACTTAATATTAAATGGACTGAAAAGGTCACTTGGTTTCTCTTTAATTCTTTTAATCTTCTTATAAGATACAAAATAGGCTTAAGTCAAAAACTGTTCTTTAATGTAAAGGGTTGAGGGGGGTTGTTGCTCACTTGGCATTTTGTGAGGATGACAGCTGTCCCTTAGAAAGACTGGGTTTGCCAAGCACTGATACTACTCCCCTGATCAGGTTTATGCCTCCTTGCTCAATATCCATAAAGATTTCTAGGAGACAATAACAATCATAGCAGTAGGAAGAGTCAGAATATAGTTAAACCTCCCAGCCCACACACAGTAACAGGAAAATCCTGTTTGAAGAATCAGGGAATAGCCTATTCTGGATAACAAGGGGTAATGTGCTGATAATGCTGCAGTCCCCCCACCCTCTGTGTGGTTACTCCAGCAGCAGAGTCCAGCCCACTGAGATTTAACATTTTTTTATATTATTTCATATAGGACAGCTGTACAGGGTGGGATAAGGAGAGAAAGGTTTCTTGAAAGTGCTTCTGCAGTTGAGGTAGCAACAATGTTATTTCGTGAACATACAAACTCAGGTCACTGCAAGAATAATTTGTTTTCTGATCCATGCCTGGGTTTTCTTGTGCACGCTGAAACCTAGAGGAGGAAGAGATGTGTTAGTAGGGAGATGCATAGCAGTGCAACCCACCCAGCATGGGAGTGGGAAAAGAGAGGGTGTCTGTTTTGCCTCCTACTCAGGGTCTCATGAGTGTTAATGTTGCTGGAACCACAGCTGGGTTAAGTGAGAGTTAAAACACCATCCTGAGACCAGATTTGTTCTTCTCAAGAGAAATGCTGGAAACCTTTTGCAATACAATACAAAGATTTTTCATTGCAATACTAAGCTGTTGTTGGGCTAGTAGTGTAGGCTGAACCCTAAAATTTGACACTTTCAGGCAATGAGAGGAGATTTTTAGCCAAGAATCACAATATTTCTTCCCAGAAAAATGCCCCAAGGAGCAGTAACCAAATTCAATTCACAAGCTTCCTTCTAATCTAAACTAAGAGCTAGAAAGAAAGACACCTCTTACCTTATCTACTGACTTGGGGGAAAACTACTTTACACCTCACTGCCAAACCATGCATTTTCTGATGGATAGGGTTCTTCTGATGAAAGAGAATCTGAGCTTTGCTTTTAATAAAAAAAAAAAAAACACAAACACAAATAAACAAACAAAAAAAGAAAAACCCCAAACAAATGTATATTTCTTAAAATACCTTGTATATTTTTTCCAATATTTAAATGTCTTTGTGGTGGTTTTATTCCCCATGATAGGTAACAAAGACATTAGCAATTAGCAACATCAACTTATCTGAAAAAAATCTTATCAAACCAATAGAAATCACTGTACGGGTAAGCAGATTCTTGGAGAGGAAAAAAGCACTGAAAATGTCTACTTCAGTAGGGCTTTTGTCTCACATAACAGTCCCATAAGCCAAGCAGCTGCAATTTCTACAGGGGTGCAAAACTGGTTGTGTAACTCTCCTCAGAAAATATTTATCAGTGATTCACTATCAGGACAGAGTGATGTGCACCTGCAGGCACCCATCTCAGGTCTGCTTCCATGAAGACATCAGGGAACTGTTCTTCTTCAGAGCTTGGTGTTTACATTCCCTTCCCCCCCCCCCCCACTGATTTTTACAGTGGTAGTGCAAAGATCAGATGCTTCTCTGTTAGTCAGGTCTGCATGCACTGTGAGCATGCAGTAGTGCAGGCTATAAATTCATTATGTAAATCGATTCCAGCATTTCTAGTGGATTCATTTAAGGTGTGTTACTCTAATATTGTCAATAAGAAGTAGGATTTGAAGGGTTTGGTCTTTGTAACTAACAAATTAAAGGCCAGTCATCTTCGGTTCCTTCAATTTGGAGCAGATAAAAGGTTATTTGTAAGCATTTGGAAAACAACAAGGAAATGAGTAGCAGCTACCATGAATGCATCAGGTAGAAATTATATCTGGTAGAAATCGCAATCAAATTTCTTTCTATGATAGGCTAACAAGACTCATAAGCAAAAAGCTGTAGATATAATTAGATATGTGGACTAAAGTGAAAATTTTGTCTTGTGGTGCATTTTCATAAACAAACTCGCTAAAACCCCTACAGGGTCAGCGCAAATCTGGTTTCATATATTTTCACCACAGAAAGGTGGCTACATGTTTTTATCCTAGTTTTTTTCAAAGTTTTTCTAACAATGCACATCGTGAAATAGAAAATACATGTGTGAAATTTGCTGATAGTGCAAAAGGGGGAAGATTGTGGTTATAATGGAGGATGGTGAGCAGTTGGTTTTCCCAAAAGGATCAGAACACACCTTCTACCACCTGCCATGCTTTGCAACTGTTGCCTGTGGCAGAAATATCAGTTGCATGGATACGCCTGGATTAGGTCTTTACTCTGATGTGGATCCATTTGCTGTTATTATTTGGAGCAGAAACCACAACCAGAAGTCTAGAGCTTTCCAGTCTCTTTATAGTTTATTCCACAGAACTGGCAGGCTAGAAGTATTTCTAAAAAGGGACCTAGGAAAAGTAGATACATTCTCCCACACCAACTTCAAAACATTTAGTAAGTGGATGCAATGCACAGAAGCATCAAAAACCCCAGAATGTCCTGCAATCACAAACAGCTGTGATGAGAAAAGGAAAGGCAGGAGGGGCTGTTAATTCAGATAGCAGCTCCCAGCACAATGATCTGGCATCTACAATCTCCAACACATGCAGGTGACCACTAAAGGAAGACACATGACATGTTGTTGTGGTTCAGCCCCAGAAGGCAACTAAGCACCACACAGCCGCAGCCGCTCTCTTACGTTCCTACCCCAGTGGTAATCCAGAGGGTAAAAGTGAGAAAACTTGTGGGTTGGAATACAGACAGTTTAATAGGTAAAGTAAAAGCTCTGCATGCAAGCAAATCAAAACAAGGAATTCATTCCCCACTTCCCGTGAGCAGGCAGGTGTTCAGCCATTCCCAGGAGAGCAGGGCTCTATCACGTGTAATGGTGACTTGGGAAGACAAATGCCGTCACTCCAAACATCCCCTCCTTCCTTCCTTCTTCTCCCAGCTCCATATGCTGAGCATGACACCATATGGTCTGGAATAGCCCTTGGGACAGTTGCAGTCAGGTGTCCTGGCTGTGTCTCCTCCCTGTGCACCCCCAGCCCACTTGCTGGTGGGGTGGGGTGAGGAGCAAGAAAGGCCTTGACTCTGTAAGCACTACTCAGCAGGAAGGAAACCATGCCTGTGTTGCCAGCACTGTTTCCTGTACAAATCCAAAACACAGTCCCATACCAGCCACTGTGAAGAAAATTAACTCTACCCCTGCCCAAACCAGCACACATGTAAGTGCTAAAGGACTTTTTATCAGGCCACACTGTAACAGAAAGAAAAGGTCAGTCTATGACTGAGGCTAGGCTAGCTGCAGTCACATTGAACACTAATACAACCTAAATATTATTTAATTATATGGAATTTACTCACAAAATTCTTGGGTAACTCGCTTGGTAAAGGTGAATGAGACCTTGGCTCATCCAAACACTGCCGCAGACTCCCATCTTCCAATATTAATTGACATTTATCCCATACTTATTGACATCCATCCTATTTTTGTTGACATTCATCCCATATTCTTTGAAAATAGTTGTAAAAGGGGATGTTGTTGTTGCAGAAGGAAGAGTTGAACTCCCAGAACTGAACAGCAGAAGCATAGTTGAGAAGGAGATGGATTAAATACTGGATGGATAGTTTGCACAGGTGGGAAAAGTCAAGAGTGAGAAGGGTGTACAACTTGCATGGAGGGAATCGTCTTGAATTTGTATGTAGAAGTATTATAGTAGTCACATCAAGTTTTAATGAGCAGTTCCAGCACCCTGCATAAACAGAGCCTAAATGTTGTAGGTCCTTCACTGTTATGGTTACCCAGTGGCATCTGTGCCAATGGCTGCCCGTGGGTAGGGACAGCCAGACAAATCTGAAACACCAGGGAATCCTTTCCAGGTTAATTCTGTGGTGTTACGTGACTGTGTGCTTTATCAGTAAGAAAGCCAGCTGCCTCTTTGGCTGCTGTACTGCACTGAGGGATAACTGGGGGAGTGTGATGTGATGTGATAGGAGCAGGTTTAGTTAAATGAAGAGTCTTTTCCATTATCTCTCTGAAAAACAGTTGACAGTCTTGCTGGTGTTGCCCTGCTCAAAAAAAAATTAGGCTCTGAAGCAAAATGTTTCCAAAATATAATATACTTTCTAACATGCCTTTAACTCTCTAGATATTAGTTCTAACTAATCACAGCTGCTTTCCTTTGAGCTGCCAGCTTGCTTGTAGGGAAGGCACAGAGAGCTGGCCAGTAAAAATGTGAATTATTTATGTTCCTGCTGAAAGCATGAGTCTTGTCACTAGAGCCTTGCTTGATTGAATGGATCTGTAGAGACAGTTTCTGTAGCAACCCAGAACCTTGCCCAGCAAAATGTCATCCAGTCACAGCTAGCAGAGAATGGTAATAAATATCTGTCTGGGTAGCTGAGAACGACACAGAAGTGCCAGAATAAAATATTATCTGGGTTTTGAGTCCTCCAGTCTCCCAAGACCCACCAAGATGTCATTTCAGAAGGTGAGCTGGTAGCATGTCAACCCAGGTATCCATAACAATTTAGCTGTGACAACATGAGGTTTCAAAAGATTACGCAAGTCTTCATGGGAACTCAGCAAGTCTTTAGAACCAGGACACTGCTGCAATCAGGCTCTTACTGGTAACCCGGCTATTTAGAAGCATTATAAATAAGGATGTGGTTCACAAAAGCTCACTGTCACATCTTTGGGTGCTATATCCACATACCAAATGCTAGGTTTGATAACACTATCCATAATGTTTCTGAAATCTGCCTGTGCTGGTTTAAAAGTAAACCAGCAGGAGAAATGAACCCAACTCAAGAGAGATTTTAAGTCAGTTACAATTTACTAAAAAGATTACAATAAATACAGAGAAAACTGGTTTTAACCCACAAAGACAGATGTATAACCCAGCACCCCGGGACAAGAACAGAATAGTCTTCGTTAGCCCCTGTGCTGAGCACCACATGGCTCCCCTGGGTGCAAAGTAAAAGGAAAGAAAAACCTGTTGCTCTGGATGATGGCTGCAGTCCTGTTGAAGTTCTGGTCCTCTTCTGGATTTCCCAAAACTCCAAGATTATATCTGGTTGGGTTCAGGTGGGAATGTCCAGTACTTCCTCCAGGGCTGGCAGTTTCACAATAGGTGATTTAACTCTGTGAGTCATGGGATATTTGGGAATCTTTAATAGACTAGGTCATTGCAGCTGCCTATTATGCCAGTCTTTTGTGGCCCATAAGCAGAGTTGCCCCCTCAGGCTGGGTGTGAAGGTGCTCATGCCTCCCTGGAGGGGAGTTATCACAACTGAGTCATTGGTGTGAAAATAAAGAAACACTTCTCACAGAGTTTTTAACACCCAGCTTGTAAGCTGAGGTGTCAGGTGTGCCCTGGGCAGCTGCTGCAAGCGATCCATTATTAACAGTCCATCAGAAATGACACAGAGGGTGTAGAATACACAGTTTTGGTTATAACCACATAGTGATAAACTGGTCCTGGCCCCTGTAACTAGGACACTGCCTTTTTTATTTTCCCCCACAGTATTTAGTGTAGATTGACCAAGGCAGGAACATGTAGACTCAACAGTTCCTTTCCTATTTATTCTCAGCCTTTGATCTTGGCTCATTGCTGTTTGAGCCTTACTGTAAAGATGAACCCATCATAATGAAAATGTTACAGAGATTACAAGATGTCAGGACTATCTTGCAAAGCTTTGAAGGGCAATATAGGTTAGTACATTTGTCTAGACATACTAAACATATTTTTCAGTATGTCAGTATTTGAATTTTTCCTAATTATCAACTGAGCAAATGATCCTTTACTAAATGTATTTATCACACCTTGAGAATTTCTGAGGTTGTGAAACCCTATCTATATTAGAAAAGTTACAATATCCAGAATTTTTTAAGTACTGAAATGTTAGTAGATGGTTCCTTCATCAAGCATCTCCAATTCATCTCTATTCACCATCAGATACTGGAAAAATAAACTGAAATTTTTTGTGCTTCCACAAATCTGCAACTCCAGCATTTCCTGCATTTTGACCTTATGAAGAAAACTAGGCTCTTCACATTCAGAGCAACCTAGGTGCTTAGCTCTAAACAGGAGATAATCCTGTTATAAAAGGCTTGTGGTTACTAGTTCAGAGGTCACCAGGGTACAACTCTAAAGGTGAATAAAAGTGAGGGAAGCTGTGTGAGACCTGTGTAACCTAGACAAGGAATAATCTGGCTGGCACACGATGGAGGCTTGGTTTATCTTTAAAAGTTTTGCTGATTTAGCAATACCAGGACTGAAACAACATTCACCAATCAATACAGCTATGTTGGCTGTCAAAAAGCCACAGGTGTAGTTTCAATGGCAAAACATCCTTTGCAGTTCTGGTATAAGCAATAGACAGTTAGAAAAGCAATTTAAATTGGATCATGCCTCTAGGAGGGTTTACCAGGTCTTCTACTGTAACTATATTGGCAAACTTTCTAGTTAAGGCTGTTCTACAAATCAGCTACTGAAGTGTGTGAGGCTGATGACAGTGGAGCTGCTTTGAAGGCTTGACGAGTGTATAAAGCTTTCCACCCCTTGGGAGGCCCACTGAGAAACACTGTCTACTTCCTTAAGAGAATCTTGGCTGGAGAACAAAGGACTTCAGCTCATATACAGAGGGGTAATTTACATCTCATTAAACCAATATTTAAAAATCTACACTGTGTTTGTTTCTTTAGTGTCTGTGTTTTCCTTTTCCTAACATGACAAAAAAGATGCATTTTCAATTAGTTTTTTTTTTTTATTTTTCCAGAATGAAAAGCAGCAAGAACATTTCTGGGTGCCTAGAGATTCTTTTCTTTTTCTATCCTTGCTTAGCTATAAAGCAGCTTAAAGTAATTTAATGAAAGTTCCCAAGAAAAATAATCTCAAGCATAAACAGAAGTATGAGTATTTTCAACTACAGATGTTTTGGAATGTAATAAAATCTTGAAAGGCATGTTTCCTTGATATATTTTGTTATATAGTACTATAATTTCATGACTATTCAGCAAAACATCTTTAATTACCAATTGCTGGTGATACTCAAGTCATGTGGGCTATACGTGGGTCTAGTCTGGAGGCTTTTTAGTGGGCTTTATACCAGCAAAACCCATAGCTGCATCTATTAAAAAAAAAAAACCAACCCACAAACCAAAACCCAAATATCCAAATTTTATCTGACAGCTATGTCAGAAGCAATGGGACTGCTGTAAGAAGCTGTAAGAAGCAATGGGACACAGCTGTACCAGAAGCATTTCTAAGTGATGCTTTCAGCAAAGCTCTTCTTTTGCTAGGAGGTGGTTTCAAGAACACACGTATGAGACATGCTTACGCAGGCATAGATAAACTCACACTCTGCACACATTGCTGGTACAACACAAGTCCTGTAATAATAAACAACTTTTCATTAGAGTGCCCAAGGATAGACTCAATGGGCATTTCTGTACAACTCCTAATGAGTTGTTTCAAAAATTGCTTAGAGCACAGAGCATTCCCACAACTCATCAGCATGGAGACCTCACGGGCAACTTCTTGCTAACAACCTGTAGACCTTGCTGAGGTACCACTGGCTTCACATGAAGACTAGTAAAGACAAACTAATAATACACTAAAACACTAGATCTGCTCAGGGACACTGGGTGTACTCAGCCTCAGGAAGACTGTGTTCTGGAGGGTAGCAAACTGTTTTGCATCACATCAGTCCTTTCCTGATCAGTAAACAGCAAATCTGATTTTGAGGGTGGCCTTGGACCACATGACATCTTCATCAAGGCAGTTTTGCTTATATTGTTGGGTTTGCTCCTGTAATTAGTACAAACAAGCATTCTAACTTACAAACAGAGTGGTTTGAGGAGGAGAAACATTTCCCCGCCCCCACGTTTTTCCCCTAGGAGCAGAACAGTATGTACTGTTTTTGCTAAATAAACTGGATGTACATTATGGCTTGATTCCTAGTACATAATTAATATTATTAATGGACAGGGGGTCTTCAAATAGCTGCTAATATTTATGCTGAGAAGAGGCCTTGTAGTTCCAGCTTTGGTCAGCCAGACACAGAAACTTTAGTTTTATTTTCTTATCTTGTGGTGACACACTGTAAAGGTGGTGTGTTCAAAGTACAGTGTTTCAAGGCTTACAGGAACAAACATGAATTTGCAATTCAACAGGCAAATAAAAGCTGGTTTTGCATTTCGTGTCCCTGCCTTCCCTGTTTCTCAGAAAGGGGATACAAACATGAAGACAGAAACTAAAATATATTTGCAGCTGGATAAAATGACAAACAGCCACTTTTACCAGAAGCTGGTCAGGTTTTCGGTTTTGCTATCTTTCCACTATATTTGCAGAACATATATCCACATATATATGTAATTTACACTTTAACATAATCTCATCATGTGTTTTTTCAGTGTATTTTAATGAAGCATTCACCCACTGCCTGCTTTCAAATGCTGACAGTTCCCCACAGTCACTAAGGAATAGGCAATGGGGGGAGGAAGGAATGGCTATACCTGAAAACGCTTTGCAAGCAAGTTCACTTAAAAGAGATACCTTTGGGCAAATCTCATGACTAAGGAAGGGCAAGTTTTGTTTCTTTTCTCTCTAGTTCTCCTCTGTTAGTAGCTCACTCCTGTGGCTCCTGGCTCTGTTTAGACCTCGAAACACCGGTGTGAGGGGGGACTACTTAAAAGGTGGAAGACAGAAAGGGCATCAGAAAAACAGGGAGGGCCGGGACGCTTGCTGAGGCGGACGGATTACAGAAACAGAATAGTTCGGGTTGGAAAAGACCTCCGGAGATCATCTAGTCCAACACCTCTGCCAAGGCAGGGTCACCTAGAGCAGGTGACACAGAAAGTGTCCAGGTGGGTTTGGAATATCTCCAGAGAGGGAGACTCCACGACCTCCATGGGCAGCCCAATGCTCTACCACCCTCAACGTGAAAAAGTTCCTCCTCATGTTGAGGTGAAACTCTTTGTGTTTTAGTTCACAGCCACTACTCCTAGTCCTGTCACTTCCCATCCAATAAACAAAACCTACTGTTCCTGGAAGCGGCCGCTTCGGCGAGGAGAGCGTTATGGAGGCTGAGCCATCGGCGGGCGGGGCCGTGCTGGCCAGGGAGGCGGGACTGGGCCGGGAGCATCAATCAGCGCTGAGGGCGGCACGGGAAGGCGGGAGGAAGAGGCAGGGCGGGACGGGAGCGGCGGGGCCGAGACACGCCGCCAATGGCGAGTCGGGACGCGAGTGCGAGAGCGGGACCTGAGCGCAGGAGCCCGTCAGTGGGGAGGAAGGGCGGTGCCAGCCAATCGGAGACCGCTGTGCTGACGGGCGAGCCAATGGCGAGCCGCGCAGGCGGGGCTCTAGCCAATCAGGGCGCGACCGGCGAACAAAAGGGGCCCTCCAAGGCCCTGGCCCCTCTCCCAAGCACAATTTCACATGACGCAACGGCTGCGGGAAGCGGTTCGCGAGCCGTGCCCGCCGCCGCCATTTTGTGAGCGCCGAGACTGAGCCGGCGGCGGCCGGAGGAGCGGCGGCACCAGCAGCGCAGCCAACGGGAGTCGCGGCGCGGAGGATGCGGTAGAGGAGCCCAGCGGCGGCAGCGGCGGGGGGGCGGCATCGGCATCGCTCGGCGGCGGGGAATCGCGGGGAGGGGGCTGTCGGTCGGTGGGTCGGGTCCTGGTCCGAGCAGCATGTCGGCCCCGGAGAGCAGCGCTGGCAGCAGCGAGGCCCGGGAGGACGCGTGCCGCGACTACCAGTCGTCGCTGGAGGACCTGACGTTCAACAGCAAGCCGCACATCAACATGCTGACCATCCTGGCCGAGGAGAACGTGCCCTTCGCCAAGGACATCGTCTCCCTGATCGAGGCGCAAATCGCCAAGGTTTTTATATTCCACCGACTACTACTCCTACCTATACTGCTGGGGGGACCGGCCGGGGAAGCGGGATAGGGCGGCCTAGGGGAGGTCAGCGGCAGAGGGGGGCGAGGAGGACAGGGGGACACAGCGGAGCCAGGGGTGGGCGAGAGGGCCCGAGGGCCCGTTAATGGAGCGAGAGAGAAAGGGAGAAGCTCGGTCGGAGGCCGGGCGGGGTGAGGAGCCCGGCGACGGGGTGGATATGGCTGGGCTGGGGCGGCGAGGGGGGCTCAGAAGGTAGTGCCGGGGAGGGTCCTGGTAGTGAGGGGGCGAGTAGGGAGAGGATCTGGACGGAGCTGGAGGGTGTCGGGGGCTCCGATGGGTCCAGGAGGCAGGGGTGGCCGTGGGGGGAGCAGGCGGAAGAGGGAAGTCTCTCCCAGCTGGGATCAGGGTGTACGGGGCGAGGCGGCGGGGAGCGGGGAGGGCTCCTTATTCCATCGCTAAACTTAAGGCTGCTGCTTCTACTGCCCCATTGCATAGGGAGCAGGGGACTCGAGGGAGGGGAGCAGCCCCCACACCACCCTTTGGGATTAGGGAAGGGTTTGGGACTCATCCTAGGAGAAGCTGCGAGATGAGGGAGCGTGGCTCGCGGTGCGAGCCCCGTGTAAATAGCAGGCACAACATGGCGGCCCAGCAGTGACTGGGCAGCTGCACCTCCGCGCCCTTGGAGCTGGGTTTTCCCCCTATATGGAGTCAGGATTCGGTGTCCGAATCTGGTGTCTAAACCCTTGGATTTAGGCGATTTGGACAGTAGGTGAATGTTGCAATCATTAGAGAGGGCCTGAGTCGGGAGGTCTCGTGGAGGGTTGGGTTTTTCTTGGGGGGTAGTTTAAAGGGAAATAATATTAAGTTTATAGAACGCAAATTGTCCGTTTCTGAAGGGCTAAATATAGTGACCTTTAAGTATCAGTTAAGGCCATTTACCCAGTGTGGTCCCTGTGAGAGATTAATTGGGGGGTGGGAGGCATCTTTATCGTATAGAAAAGTTTGTGGGCCATCTTCTCCGGATAGAGAAGTGGTGGTGGGGTTGTTTTGCTCTGACTGATTAGAGAAAATTCTGAGGGCTTGGGATAATCTCTTTGGCTTTCAGATGATATGTGCCCCGAGTAACGCTAGTGTTGTGTGCATATTTAATATATTTTGGCTAGAGAAGTTTATTGGTTGAGGATGGGGAAGAAGAAATTGTCCCTGACTGTAGAAACTGCAGCAGCCTGTAGGATCCTAACATGGCGTCTGAAAGGCACATGATATAAAAAGGGAAAGAGGAGGCTCCCTCTGAGCCCAGCCCAGGCAGTTGCTGACATCAGTCAGCCACTACACATGGATAGGGGTTTACAGCACCTTTCTAATGAGCATTTTGTAAGAAAAGGGTTCTTCTTTCAATCCCCCATGGTGCCAGTCACCCCTCCCTCGTTGTTTCCCTTGCTCCCTCTGATCTCAGGTGTTAAAAGGCTTTTTTCCTTTGGCTTTAAATCGTGGTTTATAATGGTGAGAATTGTACTACCTAATGAGGGGGGAGGGAAGGATCTCCTAAGTTACTTAATCTATCTTTCTATCAATGCAGGATGTCTTTTTAGTATGCACAGACCTCTTCCAGTCTAGTTTTAAATGCTGCCAGTGGCTGAGTTTTGCCATTCCTTGGGGAGGTGACCTCATAATCTAATAGCTCTCACCATTATATCTCCTAAAGGGCAGTGGATGTGTATAAAATGATTTGTGGTGAATAACAATGCTGTCATTTTTTTTTTTTTTTATTTCTGGGTGATTTAGAACCTGCCCTGAAGTGTGGGGGTTTTTAAAAAAGATGTCTTAAAACCTGTATCAATGGTTAGTTTTGCCTAGTTACTGTTTGTGACTGTAGCTTATTCAAGGCAAGTTTTTAGTTGTTTCTGGGAAAGTGATCTCCTTTACTAAGCCACTTTTTAAAAAGTGTTGCCTGGAGACAGTTTGTTTAGTGTAAAACTTGAGTGGTCTGCTTTACAATTAAATAAATGGTTCTGAAATGTGTGACTGGTATTATAAAATTTGTAAATAAAAAGTGTGAAATATGTATTTGTCTTTTTATTTACCACTGTATAGTGCAGAATTTGTTTCCAAGACCCATTTTGTATACAAAGTTGGTTTTTTTTTTTAAACAAATTTTTGCACAAGCTTGTGACTCGGGGTTCAATTGCCAGATATTATTTTAAACTTGAAATCTTTTAGGAAACTAATAAAAAAGAGCCACACATTTCCAACAATAGCTTTCCTACGTTATTTGAAGGGACAGTGGGAGTTTTATAATGAAGTCTTTAATATTATGCTGATGAGCTCAGAGTTAGTGTTCTTCTGTGTTCTGGTGATTATGCGGCACCTCCCTGCCTTTTGATTAGTGTCCTGTGGGATCTGTCTTGTTAGAGGGTATTGCATAGACCTCCTGAAAACAAAATACTTTCCGGTCTGGGATTCCCTTTTGTAGCTGTTGAAATACATGCTAGATACCTTGACATAATAAACATTTCCAGAAGAGAAGACTTAAATATTCCAGCCATATTTAAGTCACAGTTCTTATGATGTTGATGCCTGAATAGCTTACATTTGAAGCAGGGGACACTGCTAAGCTTTTAAATCTGTGCCATAGTTTGAAGTAGGCTTCCTTAGTAGATTACGATGCTTCCGTGTATAATTGCTTTTAACTGTCTGAAGTAGGATGAAAGGGGCAGTTAAACTTTTTTATAGTGCTTTTGCTACTAATGGTTCCCCAACTTCTCAAACTTGAAGCTTAGCTGAGTACTATGAGCTACTCCCATACATGGGTGAAATGGAAGAATATAAAATACCGTGTGAGTAGCCATCAGGCATAGGTACTTCTGAAACAGCTCTTTGTGTCTCTAACATAGCTGACTAAAAGTCAGAAATGGTTCGCTGTCATTTTTTCATAAAGGAAGGCATTTGGAACTGGAGTAGTGTTTTTAATGTGCCATTGTGCAGACTACTTCAAAGAAGAAACCAGTATTCCACAGACATTTTAAATAGCTCCAGACCCACAGTCTTTGATTTGTGAGACTAGAGCAATGCCTTTTTTCTAACACTTGCATATTAGGTTGTTTACAAATCAGTATTATGTCATAATGTAAGATTGGCTTTCAATGTGCTGCACTTAGTTTTACCTAACTTCGCTGATTTTTCTGTTGTTATATGTATGAAAGGCACCACCTGCCTCTTTCTACCTTTTTTTCAATCTGCTCAAAGGCAGTGCGACCCCTCTGTCCCCCAATTAACAAGGAGTTCTGCCCTCTTCAATAATAAGTTTCAGGTTATGGTAAATTAATACACCTCTAAGAGTGAGGAAACACTGTGATTTGCCCACGTAAAATCTTGTTGAGTGGGTACCCTTCTGTGAACCACCTCAAAAGGGAAGGAATTAAATCTAAAATAGTGCTCTTCTACACAATTGTCTGGATAATGGGGCTGCAGAGTAAGGTGTTGTTAATTAACCTAGTAGCCTATCCTGTTTAAAATGAGCAGTATGTGAAGCTGTTCTGGTTTTATCCTTACTGGATGGTGAATGGGACTTAGAGTATTACAAGTGGATGCTCTTCTAAGGGGATCATGGTCAACACACACAGCTTGTGTTGTCGTCCATGTTGTCCTCTTCAGCAAGCCTGCGTACTTAACTGATGTTTTCTGGAACTTTGCTGTGCCTTCTGCATTGTGAAAGCCACTGGTAGGCATTAAAATCACTTTATTGGTCCAGTAGTGCTTTCTGTACATTAGAAGTGGCTGTAGCAGTCCAGGGTCACCACACTTCTATCGCACAAACTTGCTTTGAGTTTTGAAAAAGGATTTAAAAAAACCCCAGCCAAACCCCAGCAACAAAAACTGAGCCTCCTCTTGTAACAAAGATGTGTCCAGAGTTTGAAGACTCCCGTCTGTGGAAATGGTGATTGCAGTTCCAGAGCTAGTCTGTGCACTTACCTGGTCGACTACATGATTGAGTTTTTCCTGGATTTTGAACTCTGTTCTGACTGCATCTTTGCATGCATTCTGGAAATCTGAACCGTCACCACCTGCAAGTGCCGAGAGAGAATGGGACTCCTTGCTCTGTCCATTTGGATTACAGTGAAATAGTTGCAACCTATTCTGCGTGTAGCTTAAGAAAAGGCTGTGATGCTCTACATATACTCTACAGCTACAAAAGTTCACTAATTTGGGCTATTTGCCGGAAGTCTAATTTGTGTTCTTTGAAATCCAGAAAAACACATCCAGGAGGTTTTAATTATAAACAATTTTTTAGAAGTTCCTTGAAGTGCTAACGGTGGTTTCCTGCTTAGTTACTTTCTCAAGTGGAAGGTTACACTCGGTACAGTAGTGGCAATACTGTCTTGGGGGCTGCTTTTTTCCTCTATTTTTTTTCCTTTTTCCAAGGCTTTGTCATGCAAACAAAATAACCTAAGGTGTTCCTTTTTTTTTTTTTGTAATTGACCCACTGCATTATACTTTGAACTGAGTGTCCCTTTTTCAGATTAAATTTTTGTATAAACAAAAAATCCCACCAAATCCCTTGGTGTTTATAGTGGCAACCAGAAAGAGAGGTGTGTATTTCTGGGATTGGTAATCCCTTTATTTGAAAAGGTTAAAATATGTTTTTGTTGTACTAAACTTCTCAGTTTCTTCTTATTACTCCAGGCTCCTGCGTCAGAGAAGCTCCCCGTTATGTACCTAATGGATTCCATTGTCAAGAATGTGGGAAGAGAGTATCTCACTGCATTTACTAAAAACCTAGTTGCAACATTTATTTGTGTATTTGAAAAGGTATATACATTTTCAGAAAAGTACTGTATTCTAAGCAAAGCTTGTTCCTGGTAAAATAAATACATGCTTTCAGGTTTGGGTTTTCTTGGGTGGTAAACTAAATTTGATTGGTTTTTATAAATCTCAGTACTGTATACTATGAATGCTTCTTTTTGCTGTCAAGCATGTAAATTACACGTTAGCTGAAAGATGCAAAGTATTACTTAATTTGGTTTATAAACATCTGTAATTTTCCTATCCAGGCAAGATTTTACTAGCAGTATTTTGGTTATCGATTGCTTACCTGGATGGACTTTTTGTAATGTATAGACCAATTAATTATGAATTGTTGGTTTATTTTTAAGATAGTTAATAGTCTTTATACCAGGAATAGACTGAGAATCTGTTGTGGATTTCTCAAAGCTTCTCTCTCCTATAGTTAGATTTGTCTGATTTACATAATTCACATTGTGCAGGATGAGTGCTTAAATTGAAGTAGTACTGACACCTGGTTCTTATTCATCTGAAAAAAATGCTGGGAGTGTGGGGGGGAAAGGGTCTTAGAATGCATGACTATATTATATTATAAATAGGTGTTTTAATTTCATTCAACACTGAAAGCTGCTGCCATATCTTTTAATTTTGGCTCTTAATCTTTAAACCCAGTGAAGTAATTGTGCGTATTCCTCTGTGAGAAACTCAAATCAAAGTCCAGATTTTGAAAGGCTGGACTTGACTGGGTTTAAGTTGGATCAGAAAAGAAGGGTTGACTTCTGTGGTTTCTTGTATGTTATAAGAAAGTGGCATCTCGTATGAGTGAGATGAATGGAGCTTTTGCATATTTATCGTTTCCTATCAGCAAGGATCTGAGATCCCAGTATGCTTTATATATGATTTTCAGATATAAAGTGCATGATAAAGTAAGGAATAGATTGTTGTCATGACTGTAGAAGACATATAAACTCCTTTGTTTAGAGTAGATAGGTAGATTTACTTGTTTTTTCAGTTAAATTGTAAATGCTCTTATCCTGAGTTGCGTTTAATGTTGCAGCTGAGTGACGCCCTGGATCATAACTAATCTTCAGAGTTTTATATGTTAACACTCATTAAGCTAACTAGAGCTATTTAATGTGTACTGAATGAATGTGTAAAGTGGCAGTCATTTCTAATAGCTTAGTTGTTCGTGTTAAAAGGTGTAAGTAGAATTCCAGCACAGATATTTTTAGAAATTTCGTTTTATCAGTAAATGGTCACTAAGGTATTTTTAGACACTTGACGAGGTCAGAAACTTTGTGCTCAGTCATTTCTGCACCTTTTTGCAGTGAACTTCGTACTCTTATTGAAAATTGTATACAGGCATACTTCAGTTGCTAAGTATTAATTATTTTTATTGAAGTTCCTGCTCTTCCCCAGAAGAATCTCCAAACTTTCCAGACTATTCTATGTCTTGCTGTAACATCTTAAGAATAAAACTTCAGCAAAAATCACCTACATAGGCAATACTTAAATGATTGAATTGGGATTTTGACATTAGAACAGCTGCATGTATTTTGTCCTCTAATGTTTTTCATTTATTGTTTATTGAACTACTCAAGTTATGAGATTAACTAAATTTTGCTTTACTGTAAATTTGTCAATTAGGTGTCATGAGATAATCCAAACCTAGTTGTTTGTGAAGAGATAAAATGGGCCTCTGGTCCTACAAGTATGCTTTGTCTGTGACTCACAGATGGGTCTAATTTTGCAGTCGAACAGAAATAATAATTAACTTCATTTGAGCTAATACCCCTTTTATTGCATTTATTAAAAAAAAATCCTTCAGTGACTAAACAGCTGAGTAAAACACCTTTTCTCTTCAGAGTTTGTTTTTTCTTGGTTGGTTTGTCATTGTCATACTCCATTCAGCACAAACACTTGAATAATGTAATATCTCAAAAGGCTATTGCCTTTCAATATTTTTGTTACTGTATTTTTTTTCCACAGAAATTGGGCCAGTAAAATGAGAATTTTGCTAATGGAAAAGAAAATTCTCAGAGAATGGTAATACAATAAAACCTTCAAATGGCCTTGAAACAACAATTCCACATTTGAGCGTCTGTTACTGATCCCATTGGTAGAGATGTATGATCTGCACTGATTATAAATTCTGTGTAGCAAGTTCAATATGTTAAAATGGCAAACTGTTGATAGAAATAGGAAATTAATGAAATCTTAAGTTCTACAGAAAAGTTAAAGAAATTGTTCTATATTAACTTAACAAGCCATAGAATTGTTTTATTGTTTTAGGTGGATGAAAATACTAGGAAAAGTTTATTTAAATTACGCTCCACATGGGATGATATTTTTCCTTTGAAGAAACTATATGCACTTGATGTCAGAGTCAACTCATTAGATCCTGCCTGGCCAATTAAACCTCTGCCCCCAAATGTGAATACTTCTAGCATCCATGTGAATCCTAAGTTTTTAAATAAATCGGTAAGTTTTTCTGCCTGCTGTAAGAACAGATGGTAATACATGTGGTTTTCATTGTTTGTATACTGCTTTTTGACAGTTTAGTGTATTAAGAATTAAGTGTCTGGCCTTTGTAGACAGGTAAGAGAAATTTATGAATTCAGAATATTTGAAGGGTTTATTTTTTTGTATTTCAAAATTATATTCTAGGTTTTGGAACATTGATGAATTTATGTTAAATGATGTACACCTGTCACAGCAGGCAAATTGTTGTGGGGCAAAAAAACGCGAATTATAACTGCTATACAAACTAAGTCCCAGATCATAACACTGAAAGAAGATGGGTTTAGTTGATTCCATCAGGGTTTTAAATGTAACTTTTTAAATTCTGTTTTTAGCCAGAGGAATCTACTGCACCTACCTCTGCTGTCACTTCTGGTGCCTCTACTCCTCCAGCTGTTCCTGAAATACAAAAGAATTTGACACAGGAGCAACTGATCAGGCAGCAATTGCTTGCAAAGCAAAAGCAGTTGTTAGAACTTCAGCAAAAAAAACTAGAGCTGGAGCTGGAACAGACTAAAGCACAGTTGGTGAGTAGGATAGTTGAAACTTTCATAGTTGGGTCTCAGTTTCTTTTGGACAGTACTTGGCTGTACTGTTAAGTACAGCATATTGTTTTTTCCTCATATTAGGCAAGTGTGGCTCTTTTGGGACTACTAAGAGCAATGCAGGGGAATCTGGGGTTCCTGAACTGTTTTTGTTTTCTAAAACCCTTAAAAATTACAGGTAAAAAAAAAAAAAGTGAAATTCCTCGTTTTGTTTTTAACTTCTCTTCAAAATGATGACTGTGGTCCTCATCTTCCACCTCTTCTTGTGTCTCACAGCAAGCCTGGCTTTCTCAAATATATTTATTCTTAAAGAACAAGAGAGCCTGTTGTAAATAAAGTCAGTTTCCTCACTAGGTCAGGTTGGTTTGATGCTGCCGTATAGAGACAGTGGTTAAAGCTGTATTGTTTTACATTCTTAGTTGAAAGTCTTGCTATGTTGACAGTTGACAATACCAAAATAAAGCATATTTGAAGTGTAGAAGTCTGAAAATAGGGATACTTGGCAGCTGAGTTGCCTAGAGCGTGTGGTTTATATAGAAAAGCCAATGCTGTAATTAGAATGTGCGCCTAAGTTACATATTTTGCAATATTGATTTTGTAGTACTGATCTTGCATTATATTTGAATTTGATCTTTTGTAACGATACTGCATTATTTTAATGCTTTAATGCTTTCTCTTTGGCGTGATATCTTCACTCATGACCAGTGACAGGACTCAAGGAAATGGCATGAAGCTAACTTAGGGGAGTTTTAAGTTAGATATCGGGAACAGGTTTTTCACAAAAGGGTGCCTGAGCACTGGAACAGGCTCCACAGGGAAGTGGTCACAGCACCAAGCCTGTCTGAGTTCGAGAAGCGTTTGGACAACACTGAGGCACGTGGTGTGATTCTTGGGGTTTCCTTTGCAGGGCCAGGAGCTGGATCCTGATGAGACCCTTTAAACTCAGCATATTCTATGACTGCGATTTAATGTAGAATAATAATGATCCATTAATTAGCAGTTAATGGGTCATTTTCAGTTAAATGGCTGGATCTCATAACTTTCAAGACATTGCTATTGCAGTTTTGTATTTGAGGCAGAATATGAGCACCTCTGGGTGGGAGTTGTGGCATGCATATTAATGATGGATTTTTTCCAATTTCAGGCTGTATCTCTTAGTGTTCAGCAGGGATCATCTACTATAGCTTCAGTTCCAGCACCTTCCAAGCAACATATGTCTCCCACACCTCATATGACAGTTAAACCGCCTCATCAGACTGCTGTGCAATCTGAAAAAAACAAACCATCCCCAAGTCCTCCACTTCATGATATTAAAATAGTAAACAGGGATCCTCGACTTAATAGGATGGGTCAGCATTCTTCACATACTAAAGATCAATCTCATAGGAAAGAATTTTCACCGAATGTGACCAGCCAGTCTGATACCAAGGCAAACAAAACAACACAGGGTGAAAAACAGAACTCTACAAAGTCAGAAAAATCAAGAGCAAGTGAAAAAACACAGAAGAAAGAACTTGACCAGTCTAAAGCAAAATCTAAGTCACCATCCCCTTTGAAAAATAAGCTACCTGATACTAAAGACAGTAAAAGCCAGGAATGTGAAAGCAGTAAAGTGTCTGACATAAGTAAGCGGGATCCAAGACTGAAAAGACATCTTCAAGATAAGTCGGAGGGCAAAGAGGAGGAGGTCAAAGAAAAGAGGAGAAGTACAGAGAAAAAGGAAAAAGAGGAGCATAAAATATGTGAACATAGACCAGTGGGGAGCAGAAATAAAGTGATTAATGGTGCAGTTCAGAAACAAGACATAACTACAGAGGAGTCAGAAAAACAGGGTGGAAAACAGGGAAGATCAAGTAGTAGAAAACGGTCACGATCACGCTCCCCTAAGGCACGGTCACCATCTACACATTCTCCAAAAAGAAGAGAGAGGAGATCACCTAAAAGAAGACTTAGGAGTTTATCTCCTACTTCATCAACTCCTAAAATTGGCAAGATACGTCAGATAGGCACTAAGCAGTCTCACGTTGAAGAAGGCACACAAGCAGCAAGAGATGAAAGAAGTTCTAATAAGAGAAATGTTAAACAAGAGGTGCGAGATCCAAGGAGAGTGAAGAAAGCCCAAGAGGAAAGACCCCAAGAAACAGCCACCCAGCATTCTACAAAAGCTTCTCCAGATCCAAAGGAGAATGCAGAAAACTGGCAAGGATCCAAATCAGGCAAGAGGTGGAAATCTGGTTGGGAAGAAAATAAAAAGTAAGTTACTGTCTTTTAAACAACTTCTGTGTGAAGTCGGTGGAAATTCTCCCGTTGGCTTCAGTATAGTTGGCTTTGGGAGGCAGTGTTCAGATTGTTAAAATTGATAAGTTTAACTTGTTTCTGCTAGTGAAATCTGGAAATGATGCATACTTAGATTCTGAGGCCATAGTGATGTTTTGCCATGATCAGTTCTAGTAGGAATGTAACAATTATGTTCTGAATAAAGACATGATCTGTATTTTGCATTCTTTCTTTCAGCTCACAGCAGAATGATGAACACCAAGGACTTGGTAAATCCCCTCACCAAAGACACAGGGAAAGCTGGCCCGCTGGTAAAGGAATTTTATCACCCCGAGCACCAAAGCAGCAGCACCGTTTAAGTGTGGATGCCAATTTACAGATTCCAAAAGAATTGACATCTGCAAGCAAGAGAGAATTACTTAAGAAGGTACGTAGAAGTATCCCAAGTATGGTTTTCTTTTCTTCTCTTTTTGGAAGTCTAAACTTTAACTTTATGTTATAGGCCAATGACCGCTTAACATCTGGTGAAATAACACAAGATGAGTTCCTCGTGGTAGCTCATCAGATTCGACAGCTGTTCCAATATCAGGAAGGAAAGCACAGATGTAATGTCTGGGATAGCCCTACAGAGGAAAAATGTGGTTTGAAAAAGAAACCTCTTCTATCAGATGCAGAATTAACATATTATGAACATAAAGCTAAACTAAAAAGGACACAAGTTCAGCATTCACTGTCAAGGCTTGATCTGTTGGATCCTGAAGATATTTTGGATTATCATGTACCTGATGCATTGCTTTCTGGAATAGAATGTGAGCAAGCAAAAGCCAAGCGTGGAGTACAGTTTGACAGAAAAGAACCATTTGCAGAACGATCAAGGAGACACTCTCCTGTAAGTGGCACTACGAGGCCTTTTGCTGATAACCTGTCACCACTTGAGAGTCGACGAAGACTTGAAGAACAACGTGCTACTAAAGGAGCAAGAGGTTCCGATCCTTATGACAGCTGGGCAGAATCAGATGAATTTAGAGATGCTCTCAGGCAACAGGGGAAAGGCACAACAGAGTTCCAGAAAATTGATGGGGATGCACTCTGCAGGTTTGATAATCGTGAAGAAAGACAGCTTCTTGGGCAAGCTGGTATGTGATTTTGCTTTATTTTGTATTTGTTAAGTAATTGGCAACATTTTAGTGCGTGGCTATCTGACTTGTTCTGGGTTATTTTAGGTGTTCGAGAGGAACCAAGATCACCATTCAGTGAACGTTTCAAAAGAGCTAGGTATGAAGATCCAGAGAAAGCACCATTTCCAGACAGTCCAGGATCTAGATTTGGAGGTATTGAAGCAAAGCAGAGGATAAGTGCACTAATGGAAGACAGACCTCTGTTTGATGGCTCACCTAGACCAGCTGCTGCAAGGGTTGGAGTAGATGGACAAGGAAGTCCTTTTGTTGATGGTCCTGCTGCTGGTTCCAGTTCCAGAATTGATGGGCCACCTGGACAGGCTGCTATGAGATTTGAGGGGCCTTTGGTGGGGGCAGGTGCATCTCAGTTTGATGGACCACTGGCAGGAGCAGGAGGAGCTGGAGCCCTAAGATTTGATGGGCCACCAGGGCAGCTGGCAGGGGCCCTGAGGTTTGAAGGACCCCCAGGACAGGTTGGTGGAGGAGGTCCACTGAGGTTTGAGGGACCTCTTGGGCCTTTGCGGTTCGAGGGGCCTGCAGGGCAGCCTGTAGGTGGTCCTAGATTTGAAGGATCTGGAGTTGGTCTGAGGTTTGAGGGTCCCCGTGGTCAACCTTCAGGTGGTCTCAGGTTTGAGGGACCTCATGGTCAACCTATGGGGCCTCGGGGTCAGCCAGGGGGTGCTCTCAGGTTTGAGGGACCCCATGGTCAGCCCTTGGGGCCTCATGGTCAACCAGGGGGTGGCCTCAGGTTTGATGGGCCACATTTGCAGCCATTGGGGCCCCATGGACAACCTGGAGGTGGCCTCAGATTTGAGGGTCCACATGGTCAGCCTATGGGGCCACATGGGCCTTCAGGTGGTGGGCTCAGATTTGAGGGGCCACATGGGCCATCAGGTGGTGGGCTGAGATTGGAAGGACCACATGGTCAGCCAGGTCTAGGTCCTAGGTTGATCGATGGACCGGTGCACCAGGGAGCTGGTGGACTTCGATTTGATGGTCCTCTGGGTCGGGCCGGTCCGAGATTTGATGGCTGTCATGCAGCTGGATTTGATGGTCAGCCTGGACAGCTGTCTCTCCTACAAAGATTTGATGGAATTCATGGACAGCCTGGTCCAAGACTGGGACCTGGTCAACAGGCACAAGCAAGATTTGAAACAGCCATACCTCAAAGATTTGATGGACCTCACCAGCCAGCCTCTAGATTTGACTTGCCCCTTGGCCTTCAAGGTGCACGTTTTGAAAATGTAGCCAACCATCCTGCCTCAAGACTAGAAATGTCACCATATGGACAAGGTGGTCCATTTGTTGAACATCCTGGCCAGGGCTACAATGGACCAACTCATGGAATGCAGTTCCAGAGACCTGATATATTTGATGGTTCACCTGGACCAAATTTCAATGGGCCAGCTGGCCCAGGAGCACAGAACTTCCCACTGAGAGCAGCTGGACATTACTTCGATGAAAAAGGTCTTCAAGGTCCTCAATATGGAAATTTCAATAATATGCCAATGGGAAGTAATCAGGTAAGAATTGATTGCATTAAATAGTTTGCTTGCAGAAGTACTTTTGTGTAGTCAGTTAGCAGTTTTTCTTCCTCTAAAAATTGGTTATTTTTCTGAAGAGCTGGCAGGCTGGAAGCCATTATCAAGGTAAAAAAGTCATTAGATAATTTAAGAAGGACATGCATTGCTATGTTTTAAGAATATTTTTTTAAGAACTAAACAAAATCATGGATGTTTGCAATCACTTCGTAGTTCAGAATATGACAGTGAAATTATCATATTTCATTTTGACATGAAAACAAAACCAGGTAATTGGAAGCCTTTGGTGTTTTCATTAGACTTCAATAAAAGTGAATTCTATATAAAGCATGAAAGATAATGTTAGTGAATATACATGATTAATTTTTCTAAGAGGTGTGAAATCAGAATGGACCAAAATAATTCTATTGTCTTTTTGCAGCTGTTAGTACTGTTGACAAACCAGTTTATTAAATAAATACCTGTAATTTGGGAGAATTGAGAGAGATAAAGCCATTGTTGAACATTTTTGTTCAACTTCATTGTTGTCTTTTAAAATTATCTCAGTACCAGCTTGCTTCATCAGTCTGTTGCCTGTTGGGAGTGCTCTCTTCAAGTGTGTTATAAAAACTTTTTCTATCTAAAGTGTACTGTAGCTCATTTGCTGAAAAATCTTGCTTTCAAGATGTGTGTTTTTAGTGGATGCTGGTTCAGTTCTTAGATGAGAATTAATCATGGCATATGTTATTAGACATTTACTGGTTCCTTGAATTTCTTTGAGTTTTGGTGAAAAGGAGCAATTTAAAAGGAAATGCCATTTTTTGAAAATGTGATCGAAGGCTCAGTAAGTAGAAGAAAAGGTGTGTGGGGGGGTTGCAATGTTAGGCAAAATGAGGAGGGGTTCTGAAATTTTCCTAGTGGAAAATGAAAATGTGGGAAATATTATGTAGTAGTTTGTGGATCTTTCAATACCAAACTGACACAGTTCACTCCTGAAGGAGTTTAATATATGTAAAATTATTGAGAAACATGTAGAAGTTAATAATAAAATGTAAAAAGTAAGGTTATAATTGCATTATTGTACAAAGAATACTTACATGTTTACTTTCACAGGTTTCTCTCATGTCTGCTCAACCAGGACCTTATGGCCAAGGTCAGCAGTATTTGCCAAATCCTGGAAGTTTTGTCCAGAATCCTGCAGGTGTGTAACTATAATTCCTTATATTTCTTTTGGATTGTTCTGTTTGGTGGTTCTGCTGTGCTAGGTCTGTGCGGGCTAAGAAAAGCCTCCTCTTGGTGGCTGTAGGTGTGATTTCTGTAGCACCTTCATCTCTTAAGGGACTTCTCTCAAACATTGAAGGCTTTTGTTAGGTTTCATTAACCATGTGGTTTTGCTATATAGTTCTGCTGGAAACCCCCCCCACATTTTTGGTCTATTTTTCTGGAAGGCACCAGTCTGTGTAGGTCTGGCTGCATTTGCTAGGGTGTGCAAACATTACCAGTGTATGTGTGGTTAGTAATGAAAAGCTTCTAAAACGTCATAAATGGTTAAACTAGGTGATGAAGTAGATTAATTTTGGTGAAATATTTAAGCATAAAATGAGGACAATATTGCATTTTAATAAACACTGGCCAGTAGATATCTGCGTATGGATAACCAGCTTAGACAGCACTTCAGAACAGATTATAAAGGAAGCTGTTGCAAGGGGAAAAATTAGCCAAATTCTACACATAAAGCAGAGGGAGTTGATAAACAGTTTAAAAAAAAAAATGGAAGAAATTATGGCAACAGGAGAATTGTGTTGTGAAATACACTGATGAAAGTGAAGTCAATTTCCGATGCTAACCTTTTACCTCCTTGAACCTTGGTGTTTTTCCCCAGGAGCCCTTCCACATTCATATCCTGATAACCATCTGGGACAGGTCGATGTCAATGAATTGTTTGCTAAACTGCTGAAAACAGGGATCCTCAAATTATCAAAAACTGATTCCACTTCAGCACGTATGTAGATTCATTATGTTCTAACTATTCAGTTTATCCAGCTCAAGTGTAAATCTGAGTATACAAAATTATATTGTGAACTCCTGTGGATTTTTTTAAGCTGAACTTTATTTTTGGGAAGGAATTTAATACATGTGATGGAGTAAATATGTAGTATCTTATTTAATTTGTACACTTCAGCTATATAGACCAGTCAGTTTTGTCTTTGGTGCTGTGCCTTAGTAACTTGTTCTTGATTATAATCAGGTTCTTTTCAGCTTCTGAAATATTTCTTTGTCTCTGAAGACTGAATTTCAGTGCCAAAGACTGAGGTGAAATACTGTTTTCCTAAATTGAAACTCTGACTTGGTTTCTTCTATGCTTTTTTAAAATAATGTTAGAAGATGACTGACTTAGCTGTTGCACACCTGTGCTTTAACATAGTCAGATTGTATTTATTAGTATTTGAATAAAAATAACTTTCTGGAGCACATAATTTTTTTCTAATGATGTACAGAAGTTTTGATAAAATAATATCTTTATGCTTTCTAGAAGCGAATGAAACATCAGCCCAGCCAACTGCTGAAGAAGAAGATGATGATCAGAATGAAGATCAAAACGTTCCAGACCTCACTAACTTCATAGTTGAAGAACTTAGACAGTACGTATAGTAGAATCAGTTAACAGTAAGAATAACAACATGGCAGTATCTAGATAGTTAATCCAAGACAGTTGAAAGCTTTTAAAAGATCATCTGTTACTTTGTGATTAAGCGGATCTGCGTTGTTTGATGTCAACCTTGTAGAATTTTAAAAAAGGAAAAAGAGGGAAAATTAACACGAGAAAACTTACCTTTACATAAAGGTGCACGTTGTTACTTCAGGTTATATGTATTGAAGCCCATATCTTGGGCTGCATCTAAAGATGTGTAACAAGGAGGTCAGGGGAGGGGATTCTAATCTTCTGCTTTACTCTGGTGAGAGCCCACATGGAGTGCTGCATCCAGCTCTGGGGTCCCTGGATAAGGACATGGGCCTATTGTGAGCAAGCCCAGGGGAAGGCCACCAAGATGATAAGAGGGCTGGAGCACCTTTGCTATGAAGACAGGCTGAGAGAGTTGGGGTTGTTCAGCCTGGAGAAAAGAAGGCTCTGGGAAGACCTTATTGCAGCCTTCCAGTACCTAAAGGGGGCTACAAGAAAAGCTGGAGAGGGACTTTTCAAAAGGGTGTGTAGTGATAGGACAAGGGGGAATGGCCTTAAGCTGAAGAACAGATTTACAGTAGATATTAGGAAGAAATTCTTTACTGAGAGGGTGGTGAGATCGTGGAATAGATTGCCCAGAGAAGCAGTGGCTGCTTCATCCCTGGAAGTGCTTAAGGCTGTGTTGGTTGGGGCCCTGAGCAGTCTGGTCTAGTGGAAGGTGTACATGCCCATGGCAGGGGGAGCTTGGAGTTAGATGATCTTTTAGGTCCCTTCCTACCCAAACCATTCTATGATTCTAATTTTACCACTTTTGTGGTAGCTTGTAAACCCGAACCAAATGCAGGCATTACTATTTATGCACCATTAGCTTAGAAAAGCTAGTAGGCATGAAACACAACAATAAGGTGTTTCTCTTGAGTCGTTAATAAAGCCCATTTTTTGGTTTTTTGAATGTTTAAGTTGATGGTGCTATGAAATTCAGGAACAATGTAGTCATATTGTGTACTTTAACCTTGCAGTAGATTCATGCTTTCTCCTTACTGTTGTAGACAAAGCAACTTACTGAGAAACTTCTTACCTTTCTCTTTATAAAGAAATGTTAAGACCCTTTTTTATCTCTTTTTTTGTAGGCGTTATGATAGTGTTATAAATCGACTGTACACTGGAATTCAGTGTTACTCATGTGGAATGAGATTCACTACGTCACAGACAGATGTTTATGCAGATCATTTGGATTGGCATTATCGCCAGAATAGGACAGAAAAAGATGTTAGCAGAAAAATTACACACAGGAGATGGTACTACAGTTTAACAGTAAGTAATGCAGTATTCCTGTTGATAAATTACAGGCTGCAATGTTTTACTTTGTATGTGGTGTAGGGTTGCAGCTGAAATTTACATCATCGCAGGAGTTGGCCTATGGTAAACAATCATGTCTTAGATACTTCAAGTAGTCCGCAAATGCCTGTCAGAATACAAAAGGCAGTTTTATGATGAACAATGAACAGTTTGAAGCTGTTTAGCGCACTGTTTTCATTCCACTGAGAACAGAATGGAATTCAGAGGGTAGTGGATTTTTTGGAAAAAGCTTTTTTAAAGTGTAGCGTTGTCAGAAAGCGTGCACTGTGCTAATGCCGCATGTTTAGGAGCATTTCAGTTTTAACGAAATAAGATTGATTAAATACGATACTTCGAGATGTCTGAGTGTGAATGAAAACTTTTTCCTTAGGACTGGATTGAATTTGAAGAAATAGCAGATCTAGAGGAGCGTGCTAAAAGCCAGTTCTTTGAAAAAGCTCATGAAGAGGTTGTGTTGAAGACACAAGAAGCTGCGAAAGAGAAGGAGTTTCAGAGTGTCCCTGCTGGACCAGCTGGAGCGGTCGAGGTAAGTTTCAGCTTGCCTTTATCAGTTCTGATACCAAGAGTCATCTGGTTCTTCAAAGGGATGTACTGCATTCTTCTTACTGTATGTAGACTGAAATCTTGTTCTTGGGCTTTTGTGCAGCCACTCCATAGGTCATGTATTTGTGTATGTAATGGTTGCTTCCATGGGCAGATAGTATTATAAATCACCTGTAGTTAAAAATAAATCTACACCCATTGGCATTCTGTGGTTTTGGCAAAACTGAAGCAGGTAAAGAGTGTTAATTTGCTGAATGTTTCCATGGTAAGAATAAGGAGAGCAAGTGATTTTTCCTTTGATGGTCCTTCATCATTCAAATAATTACTGGATTTACTGGGGTTTTGATACTTTACACAGAAGTTCCTTCTTTGGTAGAAGATGGGCATTAGGAGAAAGAAATACCACAATAATAAAGTAACCAGTAGAGCTTTTTGGCTCTATTTTGGTAGATGAATTGGTGTACTAATCAAATACAAATGCTGTTAAAATTGCAATTCAGTTTTACATGCTGAGTCTCTAAGAAACTAGCTTTCAAGCCATAAAGGTCTTTGTTTTAATTTTAAAAGGTACGTTTTGTGCTTTGTTCTCCAAGTTGATTATTTTTCAAGAAGTACTAAAAATGTTAGTACTTCATCTAAAAGTTCTGCCTTTTTTGACCTGAGTTGCAGGTTAAGGGGAAGAGAGAAGATAATGCCGTAAATAAAATGAATTAAATCTCTGTAGTGTATTGTCTTACATGACAATAACACAGCATTAGATTGTTACAAAGTGCTTTGCAGACTTCTGGCTAAAAGGGCAAAGCTTACCTTTCTCAAGTGACAAGAGTATTCAGGGCCAGATGGTGATCGTTCCTCTGTCTGCAAAACATACTCAATTTTTAATTAAGGTTTTCTCAAGTGATCTTTAAAGTGTGGAGGAAAGATCATGTTCTAATCTTAATGTATTTATCTTAATTAAAATAGAGCCTTATGTGACTCTTACTAGGTTCTTGAAGTTCACATGTTCGGTAAATTGCAATAACTTCATTTTATCTCTGCTACTCCAATAATTTTTCAGAGCTGTGAAATTTGCCAAGAACAATTTGAACAGTATTGGGATGAGGAAGAGGAAGAGTGGCACCTGAAGAATGCTATCAGAGTAGATGAAAAGGTAATCTGATCTTATTTACATATGATACTAATTTATAGTAAAAAAATCCAAAGAAATACAGGTAAAAAAGAAAGGCGGGTCAAGTGCTCTTTTTCGTCTGAAGGATTCCCATCATAGTTTTCCTGGCTTTGAAGTACATAACTATCCCAGCCTTCAGAAGTGCCTGAAGTCGTGGTGTGGGCTCACTAGTCCTGGTATTGTTGGTATGGGCTCACTAGCCTTCCCTTATCCTGCAGAGCTAAAGGAAAAATGGATGTCTTTATGTATGGTTATAGGTATTGGTTCAGTTATTTCTGTATGCAGCTGTACACAAATAATTCCCAATACTCACCAGGCTTCTTTAATTCACAGCACTTACCAGGCAGTATGATAACTTTTCCTAAATAAACATCACAAAATCTTTTCCCAGGTATATTTAACATCATACTTGGCCTGCTCAGACCATAGTTTTTCTAGATGAATTGTGTATTAATGTGTAATTGACAGTGTTCTATTCATTACCACTGGTACTGCTATAATTTATTTTTATGTATTTAAAGATATAACAATTTTTTTTCAGATTTACCATCCATCTTGTTACGAAGATTATCAAAATGTAAGTGAATCCTTCTTCATACTTTCTGAAGCATTTTGCTTTCAGTTTGTTTGCTCGATCTCTGACTTTGTGGGGAGCACAGGTGTTCAGTGTACTGCCCATTTCTCTTGCCTAAGACTTGGAGGCCTTGGGTGTGGCAAGTTTATAATACAGAATTAGCTAAGATGCATTTTTGCTTGTGAGGTACCATGACAGCTTGTGTGCCACAAAGCAAAGCCATGGTTTGATGGATTTATTGTTGAGTAACATACGTAATCTTAGGAATTTGTAAAAATCAAGTAGCTGGGTGTTGGTGTGTGTGATGTTTTTAATGCTTTGGGAATTACAGTTGCCCTGAGGGCACATAGAAGGGAACAGTTCATGGTAACGTGTTAAGCATTTCATCACTGCTTGGTGGTAACTTTTCAAAGGAATTGGAAAAAAAGCAACGCTATTCAAAATATAAATTTGGTTTTTTAGGAATTCGGTAAGGCAGAAGTTTGGCTTTTGAGTGCCTGTCCATCAACATGTTTGCATTTTGAAAAAGGGCAAAAGGGATGAAAAGCTAAAAATTGTCATTTTAATGTGCTAATGCTACTTTAACTTTGCAGACATCGTCATTCGATTGCACACCATCTCCCAGCAAGACTCCTTCAGAAAATCCACTAAATATAATGTTGAACATTGTTAAACAAGAAACAGAAGAGTCCTGTGACTCACCTAAAATCAAAGAAGAACCTGATGACACCCCTCCTGTCTGTGCAGAAGAGAGCACACCCACATCTACAGATATAAAAACAGAACCTGAGGAATCTGTTTAAATAAACTGAGGTATGATTTTTTTTTTAACAGAAGAGCTGCTGTATTAATTCTGGAAGACAAATACTTTTTATATGAATAAAAATGTCCAACTGAGGCAGGGCCTCAGGTACTGTTTGGTTAATAAATACATTTTTGTATTTGAAATTTCTTACTGCCTGCACAGTTTCAGGTGTCATTGTGTGAAAGTTCTGTAGATGCGTGAAAATTAAATGGTATATGTAAAAATGTAAAAAATTTTCATTTGTTGAAATGTAAATTATAAATAAAAGATATTTTTGCTATATATGGAGTGTGATGTTTATGCACACCATCAAATGAAGAGTGTGTTTCTGTACTTTTTTCAGTTTAAAATTAATTAAAATGAATTTTTGCTTAATATTCAAAAAAACGAAAGCAAGTCTCTTCCTTCAGTTATCTGATTAGGTGGGTTATCAAGGGAAGGAGTTTCTCAGACAGACAAGCTTGGATTTTTGTCTTTTTAAACTTATTTGAACAAACTTACATATCCAGATGTTTAAAAAAACAATTACAACGTCATCAAAATAATAATAATAATAATTTAAAAAAGTCACAAAAAGACAGTTCTGGGTAGAAGGGGACAGTTTAATAAACCAACTGGAGTGCTTGATTGTGGTGAACACAAGTGCCAACAAAAAAAATTAACAAACCAGGATGCCTGGTAGTTAAGACATTTTTAATGATTTTTTTTTTCCATTAGTCAAACACATAAATTTAAGAAAGCTGAACACTTTTCTTTACGTTACAGGGGGGAATGAATGTAAGAATGCTCATTTGAAACATGGTTAACATTTTCTTTTTTGTTGCTTATTATGACTGGACTTAGATGGTAAACCAGATATCCTGAGATGTTAATATTTCTTAAATGTTATAAATAAAATTAAGCATAGATTTGAGTGTGAGTCTCTTTCTTTCAATAATGGGTCCATTGGCTGGTACATTTGTGGGATTGGAAATAATCGTAGTTGTGTGTTTTAGGACAGTATGTATTTGTTCCATTCACTCTGCTATGTATAGTGCATACTTTTAAAGCTGCTGGGAGCAGGGCAGAAGTACTAAAAGTAAGAGAGCAATGTCACAAGTCCTAGTGTGTTACTCAATTCCTAGTGTGTTACTCTTGCAGTAGGGTTACTTTGGAGTCAGAAATAACCAGCAGTGTAGGTGATGTTATTGGCTGCAAAAACTTCTTCCCGTGTTCACACCCAGGCTTCAAGCAGTTTTTAAGATGTAAATAATACTTTGACACTGGTATTAAGGTTGTAGTTGTAGTGAGTGTGCCCTGTTCTAGATACCAGCCTTAAAAGTGCTATTCAATTAGAGATAGTCCAGAGGAACAAAAGTACATGATAGATCAGGGTTATGTCAGTCCTTAGGGTGGTGTGTCTGGCTGCTGGCTGTGCTGTGGGGAAGTTACTCAGTGTTGTTGGAAGTTCTTCCTGGAGCAGGGTTGTAGCCTGGCCCACTGGCCAAAATGATGCTTTATGTCCTGGAATACTGTAAACTTCTCAATCACACCAATTGAAGTTTGGAGGAGACTGAGCAAAGACGTGATGTCTTTAACTATGTACAAGGCTGTTAGAAAAAGGGAAAAATTATTCTGTCTACTAGAGAGTAAACAAAAAGAGACCTATACGTTGCAGCAAGAGGCTTTAAGACAACTCTAATGACGAGGATAATTAGGCTCTAAATGTACCTCCCTTGGTCTATGTAGTTATCACTGCACACCTGTAAATCTGACTGGGCTCATATTGCCTCCAAGCAGAACTCTGGAAATGCAGGGTCCTTTCTGTCTCATCAAAGGAACCCAGCTTCCTTCTGGGCACCTTCTGGTTTTGGCTAAGGGAACTGAGGAGCAGGCGTGTCATTGTTGGGAAAAAAGTAAAGGGGATTAAAGATACAACTTGACTGGAGACTGATCGTGCAGCGGGGAGAGCACAGGTTAAATACGTCGTGGTCAATGTATCACTGGGAGGTTCAGAGATGAGAACTGGTACTTGTTACCCTTCTCCCTGGGGAATGCCATGAAGGCACTAGCCCAGGGCTGCCTAGAGGTGCAAAAGGCCACCATTCTGCGGCTACAGCCATGCACAGCCAGCTGCAGTGCAGCTCGCACGGCGGGACCCGTCCTGCTCCCTGTCCGCGGCACCGCGGCCCGGCACCCGCCCCTCTCCCGCCCCGCCCGCCATTTTCCTCCCGCGGGAAGGAAAGGGAAGGGCGAGCCAGGAGGAAGCTCACGCGGTGCCCATAGCAACGGGGAGGAGGAGGAGGAGGGACTGTGCTGCGAGGGGCCGCTGTTCCCCCGCTCCGGCTGGTGAGACTGCTCCGCCCGCGCCTCCTCCTCCTCCTTTCCCTTGCCCGGGGGCGAGGGGCGGCCCCCGAGTGGCTCGGGGTGGGACGGGCTCGTCCGCGCCGCGCTCCCTCCGCTCGGGTTCCCCGGCGCTCCCCGGTCTGTGGCACAGGGCTCCGCCGAGACACACGCACCCCCTATGCCGAGGGTGCTCCGATATCCGCCAGACGCGCGGGGAAAGGCGGGGAGCGGCGCTGGCCGGCCGGGCTCGCCCGCCCTGCCCCCGGGCGACTGAGCTGGGCTGGGCCGGGCTGGGCTGGGCTGGGCTGGGCTGGCGGCTCCGCGGCCCTGGAGCTGCTGCCAAAGGCGAGCTGTGCGGGATTGTCTTTGTGTGTTGCGGGAACGTCGCAACACCTAACAGTGCCTCTTTCCTCTGTTCTGTGCCATGTTCTTCTTCCCTTAATCTCTTTAATTGAATTTTGGGCAGGTACTGATCTCAAAATCCTTAGTTAATTTTTTCCACAAAGTTTTCTCCTCAGACGTCCAGTGTTTGATGCCTTTGATACCTTCTTTTTTTTTTTTTTTTTTTTAATAGAAATTGTACGAAAATTGTGGGGCCTGCCCTTCACTTTGAAAATCAGTATATTTTTTTACAGAACTGATGTTAACAGCTGTTTATTGAACTTCAGACCCAGGGCTGCTGCCTTTGTCTTGTGTCAAGCAGCCATGCAGCCATCCACCCTGGGCATCTGTCTCCATGCAGCTGCAGGTCTCCAGAGGGGGAGGGGAGACAATATTTCTTCTGCTAGTAGACCTTGTTGTTTGCTTTCTTCTGGACAAAAAACAAAAAAGGGAAAAAAAAAAGATCTTGAAGTTGCTGCGCTGTAACATCGTGTTAAACACATTAGTACTTTGCCAAGTAGTGCAATCGGCCAGATCTGCCTGTGATTTAAAGTTGTATAATTGGGCTGCAATCTCTAACCCTCACTTGTTATAATGAGAAATTTCTCCCTTATGGGAAAATTATATCCTGGTGATACTGTTTCTTAAAAAAACCCCAAAACCACCAAACAACAAAAAACCCAAGCCAAACAACTCAAACTACAAAACATTCTTAAATATTATTCAGAGACATAAACTAGATGACCTCCCAAAGCCCCTTCCAGCCCTACATATTCTGTGTTTCTGTGCTGCTGCTCTTTGTTCAAACAGTATTTTGCAGGATGGAGTCACAGTTTCTAAGTGAAGCAGTGATGCAGCCTGAGGAGCAGGGGAGGTGGAAGTGGAGTTACACGGACTCAGAAGATTGATGGTGTGTTATAGCACTCCTGTCAGCCTGGAGTACTGAAACAGCTTCAACCATTCTTTCCTCTCTGTTACAAACCCAAATCTGCCTGAGCACTACTATCACACTACAGAGCACGTGAAAATAGGCACTGGTAAACTGCACAGGCTGCTTTTAGTGCTTTTTTACATATATTAGAAACATGTTCATGCAATATCACGTTTATATTATTTAATATTTTTTACCTCAAATTGTGTAACAGTCTACTTCTACTATTTCTTCTCCACAGGTGGAGAAGCTGAGACACTTAATAACTTAAGACCTACAGTTTTATGCTTGCTTGACTTGCAAAACAGTAGCCCACCTCTTCAGGACTTCTAACAGCGTGAAACCTAATCAAACAGTGTTAGTACATTTTGGTACTGGAATAATGACTACTGTAGAAGGTGAATACTAATTGGTTTACCTTCCTTTCATGCCTGGCTGTCTGAAGCTAGTCCCCTCAGCCATTAGATCCGCTTACATCTCATATTTCTATGTACAAGTTTTGTCAAGATATCAAGATGTTGCCAGGGGATTTGGATATGTAACTCCCATTGTTTCCAGTCATGTAGTTAATCAGTGGAAAAGCCTGAAGGGAGGACATAGGTTATTTGATTCCATGGCCTGGTGACAGAATATTTTTTTTTACCCTACTGCTTCTACATTTAGAGTTTCATTCTGTGCCATTGAGGTCACTGAAAATGTTATTGACTTTGGTGGGAGCAAAATATCAGACTGCTGAAAAGTGAGCTGTGACAGAACAATGCTGTAATTCTATCAAGAGAGCAACACAGGATGACTAACATATTGTACAAAGAACTGCCTTTAATTTTGACATCAGTTTATCCTGAAGATGATCTGTGTAGCTGAGTCAAGAGCAGTTACATGGTATGCTCACTTGGTGAAGGCTCTGGTGCCCTCCAGTGTGATATGCCATGCTGTGCTAAGTCCTTAGGCAGCTGGCAGCAGCATGTGGAGCACCTGGGAAGTGATGGCTGAGAGCTTGTTTGCCTAAGTGAGAAGCCTTCCTGGTGTTATATTTGTAAATGTGATTAATGAAAGAGTTTGTGATGCCCATCCACAGTTTAAGAAGAGAGACAGTTTTGGGGTGAACCTGCTCTGGCACTTGCTAACATGGAGTATCTCCACTTCCTGCTCTTCCTGTGCTTCTTGTCATCTTTCTGCTGGGTTTTACTCTTGGGCCCTTTACTGGGGCTGAAGGGCCATGCGTGTCTCAGGTTTCGGCATATTGTTTTGTTCCTGACAAACAGCAGTGACTTAGGAGTTCCACTGATATGAATCTCAATCATATGTTACTCTGGACATTTTAGCTGGTTTTGTGAAGCTATCATACAGATGTTTCTTTGATTCATCACTTATTATCTATCTCTTATATGTTGCTGATTTAAGCAACTGACTAATGCCCTTTTATTGTTCCTCACTAGTTGTCGAGAAGAAGCAAAATTATACTAGTGTGCATGAAGCAGTGAAAGCTGGTGATGTAGAACAGCTTGCATTGATGATTAAAAGTGGAGCTGGTGTTAACGAGGTGGATGTAGTCCACAAATTCACACCCTTGCACTGTGCTGCCCACTCTGGAAGTCTGGAGGTAAAACATTACATTGGTGTTTAGTCACAGCCAGGTTTTTGTAAGTTCATATTTCCTTCTTTGGGAGAGGCTGGACACAACATTGCTATCTTGAGTCAAACTGAATCAATAATCTCTGGCTGCTTTTCTCATTAAATATATTCACCTAGAGCAGAAGTACAGCATTTTAGATTTTCTTTTCTTTTTTTTTTTTTTTCTGAAGCCCCAGGCATTTCACCTAATCAACTTTGTCAGATATTACTAAATCGTTGATTTTCTTACTCATCAAAATGTGACTTATGGCCTCCCTTCCAGACTCATGACCTCCTTTTGTCCCTGTTGTGTTTTCCTCTTCTCTTGAGAGACCTGGAAAATCCTACAGAATGTGTAAAATGTTCTGAAGGTGATTGAAACAGATAAAAAGTGACATGAAAACATGTTCATTCTGTTTACCAATGTCCTATGCCTCGTTCTCTATAGAAGTAGTCTTAATACATTTTATTTTAATAAATTAAAATGTTGAATAATGATGAATAAATCAGCAGGTGCTTGCATGAATGTTTTGAACTTCCAGAAAGGTTGAACTGCTGTATTCAACACAACATTGCTTTTCTTCTTGTAGCCTTCCTGTTCAGTCTTCATAGCAATCTAACCTTGAAGCAGCAAGGCCATTCATGTCCCGAAGAAAAGCATGTAAAGTTCTTGCTAAACTCAAGAAATAATAATAATAATTCTGCCATGTAGAGAAACTGTCAAGAAAATGATAATCATCATTTTGTCAGCCCCAAAACTGGATTGCTTATCCACCCTTTTCTGCCTCTGTAAATTCTGTCATTTTTCATTTGACTCTTCTACTTTGCAGTTGATATTTTAGACTTTTTTCAATTGTCTGTCTTCTATTTGTTTCTAAGCTCCTTGGTAGAAATAGTGGAGGAACCAGAGCTGAAGTATGGCCTGAAACAAGATAATAAATTATAATAATATATAATAAAAAGTTTTAACTGTCCCTCTAACTGTCTCTGGATAGTCCATAAAGCTTTCCATTGCAAGCAATAGTATCTGCTGGAAGAAGTGAATAAAACAAAACTAGGCCATGGAAGAGTGAGAAGAGAGATGGGATTACATAGACCTAAGGAGCCTAATAAATTAAATGAGGTTTTGAATTTAGTTCATGGTATTTTGCCTACGAGCAATTTTAGCTGGAATTCATGTGAGGATGTTTGCATTGTTTTTTCCAATGCTTTTACCTCACGCCATGTGAATATTCTCACAGATTACGTTTTAAATCTGAAAGAGTAAAATTAAGAAGCCATACTATAAAATCAATGCTAGAGTCTGATTTAGTAGGTTATTTGCACATTTTGTACCCTTGGGTGAAACCTGGAAAGTATAACTTACCTGTAAGTTTCTAATGCCCAAATATCTGGCTAAGGCATGCTCTGGGATCTCATTTCCATAGTGAAGTATTCCAGTACTGTTTTGAAATGTAACATCGACAGATAAATTCTAGTTAAAATGTGCCTCAGATACATGGTATGAACAGCTAAATAAAAGCTGCTTTGGTTTTGGTTGAGCAGTGCCTTCACTGGTTGCTCTGGCATGGAGCTGACACAACTCATGTGACTGTCAGAGGCTGGACAGCGGCTCACCTTGCGGCCATCCGAGGGCAGGATGCCTGCATGCAGGTATGTGTAAATATTCACTCTCAAGCAAAAGTATGTAGGGCAGACCTTAATTTTGGACAAAGTCATTATGCAGATCAGTTGAGGAAGCTCCTAAGGGAGCTATGAGTAGCTAGCTCATCTTGGTGTCTTGGCATCTGGGATGAAATCACGCATTTTAAAACCAGTGCACTCATTTGCACTGTCTGTAGAAACAGATTATTTTGTGCAGTGCCAGGACCTTGAGGTCAACCCAGAGTTATCCTGCTGATCATCGTAACCTGTTCGTCTAGGCAGTGTTTGATTTTTCAGCTTGTGAAGTGAACTTCTGCTTTGCATTTCTTTTAGGCTTTATTAATAAATGGAGCAAACACAGAAGCTCAGGATGACCGTGGGTGCACGCCGGCACACTTGGCTGCAGCCCACGGGCAGTCCTACACCTTGCAGACCATACTGAGAAGTGGAGCGGTGAGACACTTCTACCTGCAGTGCCCTAGTGCAGAGACAGGCTGGTAGCTTTTCCCGAACAAAACTGTCCCTAGCTTAAACTGAGATTTAAGACTGTGGATTAATTACTGTTGGTGAATTTATTTTTAGGGTAAATTTCTGTTTTTTAAATTGTAATATACATTTAGGAAAATGATTCAAAAATCTAGAGAGAATCATAATGGCCAGTCTTCGTGAGCGAAGATTTGGGAAAGGTCATTAACCCTTCCAGCCTGCGCAGTGGATTTTTAGGTGAGACACAGCGTGCGCTGAACTGAGCCCACCCTTTAGTCCTGAGGTTCATCTGCCGGGGCCGAGCAAAGCTTGGACAGTGGCAGTGAGGTATTATTAGAGAGAATCAATAATGTAAGTAAATCACATTCCACTGAGGATGTCATTAAATGAAGATCAGGTGCTGGGGTGGTGGTCATTTTTTGCAGTTGTACAAATCTTCTATAGTAAAGGAGACATAAACTTAAAAAAAAAAAAAGAAAAAAATCCAGTTGCATATTTACAGAGTAATGACATATTTACAGAATAACGACTACAGGTCGTTATGATACTAAAATGTGTCTAAAAATGCACCCTTTATAAGTGTATTAAGTAAAAGTGTGAAAAGTCTTGGAATGGGAACTGCATATATGGTATGAACTTTGAAAAATATTATTTGATTTGATTTAAATAATATAACACAATGAATAGCCGATTACTATATATAAAATTTCTCTTGTGTCTAAGATTCAGAAGTGAATGAATTAACCTGCTGCTTTCATTTTAGAATGTAAATGTTTCAGACAGGAATGACTGGAAACCTGTTCATTATGCTGCTTTTCATGGTCGTTTGGGGTGTTTGCAGCTTCTTGTTCGATGGGGAGCATGTATCGATGATGTGGATAACAATGGAAACCTTCCAGGTATATCAGGATAAATCATACGTTTTTAAGCCTTTGGTTTGCAGTTGTTGTGTTTTTGATCAATTGAGCAAATTTCAAGTAATGCACAGCAGCAACATTTGCTATTTGATTCCATGCAGTTAGCGTAGATAGTCCATTTTTCTCATGATGGGAGAATTTATTAAATCCAAAGTATAGTTCTCTTGTTGACAGTATCCCATTCACCTCTTGCTGCTGCTGGCAAGGGTCAGAGCTCATGGGTGCTGGAGTAGGGAGCAGGATGAGCCTGATTGAGAGCACTGCATAGTGCAGCATCTCCTATGTGTGTGATAGAGCAGGTGTGCCAGTGGAGGTCACAGGAGATGGGTGGGTGCAGCAGGAGGCAGTTTCAGCTGCTAAGTGCTAGTTTTTGAATTTGTGCCAGGCTTTAACGGCTGTGCCACTGTGATCAGGTTATGGTGTGTTCGTCCATCTTGATTTGTGGAATACTGATCTTTCTGTATTGTCTGTAGTATGTTCTCTTTTCATAAGCATGAGCGTATTCATTTTAGCACAAAAAAATGGACAGTGTTTATTCCTTGCTCTTCATAGTTTCTCCTGTGTCCCTCTGCCTACCATGCCACTGCCTCAATATCCTCTGTAAGCTGAATGGTATTGCTCCTGTCTTGGGTTCTCATTGCATCCTTTCCCTTTTAGCATTTTCCTTCTTATGGTTTGTCATATTATTTGTTGCAAAGACCATATTTTTTTCCTCTATAACTTGTACAGAGTTCTCGTTTTAAATCCTTTCTTAAAATCCTTTACCCTCTATTAAGAGCTACTTACCTAGGAAACGGAGAGCTATGTTCTGTTTTGCAAACCTAGGTCTCCTTAGAAGATATGAGGCTCCTGCATCTCAGCAGGAGATCTGGTGCATTAGCAGGAAGGGGTCATGATGTTAGGCACCCTGGTGGCGGTGTAGAAGGCAGCTTTATTTGCATTTGGGAACACTTCTCCCATAACAGGCTTCTGTGGAGATATAGCAGATGCCAGCCCAGTTCTACTTCAATGCTCTGTATATACTGGTTAGTAGAGAATTGGTTATGTTGTATTTTGACATCCTACAGAAGCTTGATCTTCCAGCCTTTGTTCTCTTTCATTTGATCATATTGTCATCCAAAGGAAAGAAAAAGCTTTGGAACATGGCTCATAAAAGATTAGTAGAAGTGATACACTGTACAGACCAGCTTTGCCTCAGCCTGTGTAACAGCGAAGTGAACTTAGATTATCTTTGCACACTTCAGCTTCAAGATTAGCTGAACAGTGCTATAATTTTTCCTAAGAGAATACAGAAAGAAATTTTCTGAGGTTGCAGTGCTGGACATCTAAAACTTAAAAACTGGCTGCATTTTTTGCATGTGTGTGTTGCAGCAGAGGGTCTTATTGCCTTTGCTAATTTGCATGCTAATTTTTGGAAGAAAAAAATCTTGTGGCATTCAATGTACAGAATGGGCTGTGATTATTAATTCAACATTTCGTTTTCTCTCTGTATTAATTTTTGGGCCACATCCATATTTCTTTTATTGCTCACTAGTCAAACCTATTATAAATATTTTTCTCACTCTTTTTTCACTTGTGGCTTTGAGAAGGGTGAGTAGCGTTAGCCTGACTTAATGAAAGGCAAGATAAAACACAGAGAAGTTGCGATACCAACACCAACTAACCACTGCCTATTTGTGATGCCTGAGACAAGGTTTTTAAAAGTTCTTGGCGCTAAGCTGCATGTTTTGATGTTACTGTGTTAACATCACAGTACCCTTTGACTTTAGTCTCAACTGCAGGTGCTCAGCATGACTGAGGATGGGATGGCACAGTTACATGTTGGGTACTGGCTACTAAGACACACGCAGGTTAAGCCACCTATGAAAAGTTCCTTTATGTGTATTCCACAGCATTCCACTGAAACTGTGCAAAAAGACTTGAACAGAGCACAACTCTTTAATCTATTTTCCCCTTGCCATCTTTGCAGAAAATGTTGAACTTTTTTGATTGCTTTCTGCACAGGACAAACATCTGATAAAAAAGTTTAATTCCAAGAGGTGAAGTTTTATCCTGGAGATTTTAGGTATCTGAAAATGGATTTGTAAGGGTTGAGTCAGTTTTTCAGTAGCTGACTATTAATCGGTACTTACCTTTAGCATGGTACCTCTTCTTTTCCCTTCTCCCTGAATAACTCACTCACTGAATAAAATTCAGACAATGGGAAAAATGGCTCTAATTTCAATAAAGCTCAGATTTTGAGCAATCATCTGTATCAAAGTATTGTCATCTTGCTGTAAAACCAATATCCATCACCTTTTAGAGCAATTATGCTCTGGGAAGCTGTGAATGGTTTGCTATAGAGAATTGTGTGTGCCCCAAATGAAGTGACATGGTTTTTCTAGATCCTGGGTACATTGTTTATTGACTATGAAGATAGTGGGATTCTTACCTGGAGACAAACTAATCCTTTGGCCTCTAGAACATTAGCCAGCTTTTACAGAGCATTGTCATGGAGAAAACATAATAAGCATTATTTGGCAAGTTCTTCCCATTAATGGGACTAGAGAATAATTACTCATTTCAAAATAATCAGCCTGTGTTTGGTACATCTTACTTTCTTATAGGCCCAGCACTCTAGTAGTAATAAAAAACTAAACCTCTTCATAGCCTGAAGGTCAGGTGAGGAATGTACCTTTGAATGCTTTACCCAACAAAGTGCATGTCAGTGTCCTCCTTTTGTAGTTGGGGTGACTGAGGGTGTGATGCAACTTGTTTGTGGTGGCACAGTAGAGGTGGGCCTAAAGCAGAAATGGGCTTAACACCTCATCAAGGACACCGCTTGCTGTTGCTCCATTATGGGTATCCCAGGACAGCGAGGTCAGACAGCTGCTGAAGACTGAGATTTGTGTTCATGGGGAAGATGAGACCCCAGCAGTGCACTCTCTTAGCTAGTGCCCAGTGGTCTGTTGGGAGTGTTGTTTTGTTTCCTACAGTCAGCTTTGCCAGGGAATCTCCTTTGCAGATCCTATCCTTGACATCTTTCTTCTACCGCCTTTGCATAGAGCTCATCTCTGTCCTGGATAGGAGCTGAACATGCCCAATTGAACCGAGGCTGCTCTTACTTGTTGTGCAGTGCTGGATGGCTCAAGTGCTGGTGGATGATCCAGATCTAACCAGTGGTGAGAGCACTGCTTTCTCCATGGACAGCAGGGCTCTGCTCTAATACACTTTGTTTCACCTTGTGCTGTAGCCCACCTGGCAGCAGTGGAAGGACACTTGCATTGCTTTAAGTTCTTGGTTGGGAAAATGGCCAGTGTCACACACACGCTGAAAGCCAGGAATGACCAAGGAGAGACTCCAAGGGACTTGGCTGAACAGTTCTTTAAAGATAATATTCTGCAATATATTGATGGTATGGAAAAAGAGGGGGAGCATCCAGAGGCACAGGAAGGTGAGTATGGATCAAGATACAGTTAAAATAGGCATTATAAATAATTCCATAGAAATGCTTGATTCTGAAAACTTGTGTGAGCAGACGTGTAACATTTTAATTATCAGTATAAGGAAGAACTTCTTTTTAATGCTTACTACATTTACTGGTAGCTAAAGGCTGGGATACACAGTATGATTTTATAAATGTCTTAGGTTTATCCGTGATCACGCTGTGTTGCACTATGAATACCAAGTTGTCCACGTTCTTTTTAGACTCCAGCAAAGATCCAGAAAAACTGTATAATTTTCATTAGTTTGCAGATCTGTCTTCACAGAATCTCTTACTTGCATTGAATAGCAACTTAGCCTGAAAATGTCCCACTGAAATGAAGGTTATTTGCTAACTAGCAATACTATGGTAGTCAGAACAGCCAAAGGATGCAAATGTGGCAAGGTCTCTAAGGAGAACCCTCAGCAGAACATGGATATGACAACTGCACCTTCACCTCTCTACTTCTGGGAACTTACTGTCCTTATCTGCTAGTCTTTTTTCATTATGCATAAAAGTATATTGTCTGTAGTCCCTGTCTATAAAAGATAACTAGAAAAATCAAATTGTCTGTATGAGTATGAGAAACAAAATAGTTTATATATTTGGAATTCAAAACAGGCAAATTACTCCAGTTACCACCAGTAGTACAATCTCAATCGTAAAACAAAGCTATACCTGTTACTTCAGGTCTATGAAATTAATTTCTTAACTGTGTGAGGTGCCTGTAGTCATAACCAAGACATGTTTAGTCAAGTCTGTGGTGAACACTGCTAGTTACACAGCTGCATTTTGCCAATTAAGGTGCACTAGCCTCCTTAAATACAAAGCATCCATACATAAGTTGCTATGAGAGAGGCCAGCTGTGAGAGACAAATACCAACACGTTTAGTAGAATTACTGGCATCTGTTTGGAAACATGTGCATTTCATTTTCAGTTTTAGCTTTCCCAGCTCATGATGCTGCTTTCAAAGGGGACTTGTTAGTGCTTAGAAGATTAGTGAGAAGTGGAGTAATCAATATCAATGAGCGGGATGATAAGGGATACACTCTCATGCACAAAGGTCAGTAATTACAATCTGTGTTTCAGCTTGTTACTGTTTGTTGCTGACGTGTTTACTTTGTTTTTCAAGTGGCTGCTCGTCAGATAAACTTCATGAAAAACAGCATCTCATTTGTGAGGGCTCAGAAGTGCAACCCCAAAAAACATATTTGGTGATGTATTTGTGTGTAGGTGTCACTTTAAAGACAAAATCACCAAGCTGAAGTCAAGAAAAAAGAGTTTCTAATAGAGAGGTATCAACATCTAAAAGGAAAACTAAATAGTGGGATTCTTTGTTTAGCCTTTTTTTTTTTTTTTAATCAGGCAAAATGTGGGTTTTAGAAACGTCTGTCTGATCAGGTATAAGAATGGTCTGTATTGTGGCCTGGGCCTTTATTTACTGAACATAGCAGTACTGGGGGGATGTTTTGTAAAAATCACAACAAAATGGGGATGTTTTATAAAAATCATAACAAAGTCATTTGGTAGGGTGCTGCAAAGGAAGGTAAATTTCGGGTATCTAACACCCTGACATGTAGTGGAGTGCTAGCACTACAGAAAAAATAATCCTCTTGTGTTTGGGGTTTCATAGTAATGTCTGAAAGAGAAAAATGGGAGAGGAAAGAAACAGGGAGGCATTTTTGTAATATACTTTTACCCCTATTTCCCACATTTGTTTTTGACTAGATACAACGATAGAATTTTAAAAAACATAATTGAAGTTCTTATTAAAAAAAGATATGTAGTGATTTTAAAATGTTTTCTGCATTTTTTCCCACTTTCTTTTCTTGGAATGGTGCTAACCTACAATTGTTTCATCCCCAGACTTTACATCCTGATATTGTAATTTCGATTCCCTATCTCAGTAAGAAAACAAATATAACAAATATCCAAAAGGGAGTGCTATCAAGAAATTAATTTACTCTTCCTTGAGAAAAATAGTGTACAGTTTCAACTAGACTTGCCAAATATCATCTTCCATATGTAAGACATCGTTCCTGGCACCACCTGGTATGGGCAGTGGCCATGCCAGATCATATGACTGGGCTTGTGTGAGGCTGCTGCCGAGAAGTGTTGTCTTGAGTGTCTGCCCTAAGAAATGATGCACCTACAACTCCAGCACAAAGCCCTGCTTCTCTCCTCCATGAGACAGCTTTGCACACCACAGGTTGGGGCAACCAGCTGTGTCTGGTACGTGGGAGCCTAAAGCCAGGGAGAGGTGACAGCACTTTGCTGCCAAACTAGGACACACAGGCCTTACTGCAAGAGAGTGTGTCTCATGCTCAACAATGGAACTGGGCAAGTTTAATTTAACTTGTGTCCAGGAAGAGCTGCCAGTACATTTCTGGAACTAGAAAGAGTCACCAAACCACGCTTCCCCAAAACTGTGTGTACCCATGTGATTTGAGCATCTTGACACATAGGCTTCTCTTGAAATAGTATCTCCCCCCTGTGGTGTCTTAGAGAACCCAACCTCTGGCATGTCAAAGAATGACAAGAGGAGGACATTTTAGGTTTGAAACCCTACAGTTGTATATAACTTACTTGTGTGCACCTTCCTTCCTTTAGCTGCTGAACAGGGGCATATCCATTGCTTACAGTGGTTGATTGAAATGGGAGCTGACTGTGACATTACAAATGATGCTGGAGAGACTCCAAAGGATGTAGCCAAGAGGTAGCAGTACATATCCTGTAGCTCTGACATTTATTTACTTACTATTTGTATATCAATATCATGTCAACTTTGTTGGAATTAATCCTGATTTTCATTGATGGAGAAAGAACAGATCAGGCCCATGAATTCCAGCTCTGAGTGCTAAGCAAAGCTGTATTGTAGCTATGAAAGGTTTTACTTTTTCCTTATTTTAATTTTCTTTTCAGCAAGGTCAGACAAAAAAAGGAAAACCAGCTGATCTGAAAAAGGCGAGTTGTGAGCCAGTCTGGTCACAGTTTGCCGTACAAAGTAATTGAGAAGTAGTGGAGGCCAGCTGATTTTTGCATTAATAAAAATAATGCAGTTTCTGATGAGATTCAGTTAAGAAATCCTGCAAAGGAAAAAGATACCTCTGATGTAGGAGTCATTGCCATAAGGTTCCATTGAGGCAGAGCTCACACTGTTAAGAATATTACAAAAAGCAGATAGATAGCTGCTCATAGTGTGTGTACCAGTGCTTCCTTTAATCCTGAAACCCCTCTGATAAATGAGAACATGGACAGTTTCAGAGAGTTTCTATCACACATGTGTTTCCGGATGATGGGCATATTTCAGTGTTGGTTTAACTGTTCTCTGTGCAGATGTGCCCATCTGGCAGCTGTGGAACTTTTGATACCAAGAACTGGAGACAGTAACTCTAGTGATGAAGAACTAGATGCAAACAACATAAAGTTTTTTGAGAGACATGGTGTGGAAGGGAGTACAGATAGCAAAGAAGATTTAACCCTGGATGAAGCGGAGAAAAGGAATGCACGGAGTAAGCACTGTATTCCCATCATTCCTTGTTTGAAAAAGTTGATATAAAGACATTATAGTCATAGTTGCACAGTTCCTGCTAACTACTGGGACCTTTCTGTTGTAAGATGTGATAGTTGACAGGATATCTGTACTACTGAGCATTCAAACAAATTGTGGAAAATTAGAAAGCATAGCGGGGGGCAATCAGAACATAATTGTTACACCACTTTAATCCGTGTTGGTGAAACTATATTGGATTGCTACTTGTTTTTGAGATCTCTTTGCAGTGTGGGTGTCAGCTGTAGCTCAGTATTTGCTGAGCAGTGTGATTTCTGCTCTGTGTTTGTGAGACTGTTTTCCAGACTATTGGATTCCATCATGACTGCCTTGTCCATGCATTTTACCTACCTGGAGAACTCTGTCTTACAGTAAGGGCCTATCACAAGATTCAAGAACTTCAGCAACTTCTAGAAATTGCCTACAGCAACTACAGACAGCTGGGAGGGATAACTGAAGAGGAGAGGAAGATGAAAAGAGAAGAAAGGAAAGCTGAGAAGTAAGGACATTTTGCCCTCCTAATGTTTAACTTCGTGGAGCCCATTTTAAAGCCTTTTTTAAGGCTGACATACACTCAAATTTGCTTTACCCAGTCTGTTTTTTCCAGTTGCCAGCTTTAACCAGGTCAAAAAGAAATGGGCTGCAGCAATTTGTCTGACCATTTCTAAACTTCTACCACCAGCTCAACAGAAGTGCTTGATAGGTCTTACACTTCTTGGGCAAGATCATCTATTTGGCCTTCAGGTTTTCCTGCAGTGTATGTGCAGTAGGTCTGATAAGTCCTGGCTGTTTTGTTTCCACTGAGGATGCCAAAGATGTGTATGCACTTTAATAAACCTGAAAAAAGGCATTAGTCTTAGCATGGCTTGCATGGAAGTGCATATACAGCAGAGATTATTCAGTGACCTGCTACATTTCTGTGTCAAGGGTAATATATTTCTATGCTCAGGAAAGCATTAGCTTGTATCCAGATCACAGAAAAAAACCCAAACTATAAACAAATCTGCCCTTGCCCATGAAGAACTATTCATAATGTCTGTCTAATTCTCAGTGTCTCCTTTAAATCAAAGGGTTCTGTTAGACTGGTCAGGTGATTTGATGGACAGACTGTCTACATTTCAAAGAAAAGTCCTTCTGAGTATCAAAGATTTAGAGCTTAAAGAATAATGCAGCATCCAAAGACAGGCCTGTCTCCACCTCTACCTGTCAAAGATTTGGCTACCCACAGATCTCAGTCTCTGTAGATAACCACCTCCGTAATCTCTTTGGACCACCCCAAATCACTGTCTTTATTTGGTTACCGAGAGGAGACTTGTCCAGAGGGCTTGTATGCCATCATGAAGGCAGCAGACTTACCAGTCAGTGTAGATCTGGAGCATGTAATAGGTGTCACAAATTGCCATTAAGTAGTTTGTTTTACAGCCATATCTGAGCCAAGAAACTGAGGACAGGATTTCTTTTGGTTCCAGGTCACCCTTTGACTCAGCCTAGGCTGAAAGTCCATCTTTGTTAACTTGATATGTCTGCTATAGCTAACAGATACCTGCATCTGAGTTAGTGACCTTGAGCTCCTTTTTAGACTTCTGTAGGCACTTTCAGGGCATAATTAGACACGTATTTCAGGTGTGATTCATCACTTCTAGGAGTGTCTCTCCTGGCTTCAAAGGAGGAGGGTGACTAGCTGAGGTGTTGATACCTATGTTGGAGAAATCTGTTTTTAATGATGGAAAAGTCACTGTTGACTAAAGGCATACATTAGCGTTCATTTTGGATAGAACAGTGCCTATTAGAGGGCTCTGATGAGGCTCTATAAGGGTCATTGCTTTCTGTGGCATAGATGGCTAAACTAGAAAAACTGTGAGGCTCTGAAGAGTCTTTCTCACCTGTGGAGGCTGGAAAGCATACCTAGCCCCAGAATATCCTTTTCAAATGGAAATAGTGCTTCTCAGCATACCTACCTACCCTTCTCAGGGTACCTATCTGTGGGTAAACACCAAGATGCTTGTAACATAGGCCAGAAAACCTATTACTTAAAAATATTTAATGACAACACCATTTTGCTTGATTAAAAGCAGGAGTTGCTACTTGGGAAGGCCACTGTAACAGATTTTGAAGATTTCTGCTCTATTCCATGTTTTCTGGCTGTAAGAGGCCTTGTGTGAACCATTGCACAGTGCTTTAACCAGGCTGCATTGCATGGAAAAAATTGCCACCATGTGTGTGCCACAGAGTTTTGGAGCTGTGCCTCTTTAATTTGAAGTGTGCAAGAAGTTGGCTGTCCCCTGAGCACTGAGCACAGGGCACTCTTGCAGTGTCTTTAAGGCTGGTTTGAGCCCATGAGTCAGGAATTCTTCTCTCCAGGAAATGCCTCAGCGCTTGATGACAGCTTTTTTGCCATGCTGTTTGAATCCACAGGACAGATGTCTCCCTTTTCCTTTTACCGATCTTCCGTCTTTGTAGTTGTGCTAATTCATCCTGATTTAGAAAAGAGCCGGCTCAATTCCAGATGACTCAGTTGCTGAGGTCAACTGCTGTTAGAATATATGTGAATCATGTCTCAGCTAAACAGTTTGCGGAATCTCAAGTAATTAGGAGCTGTTCTGGATGTGACCAGTGAGATCTTGTGCAATTGTGTATAAACCACTGCATCAGTTTCCCTTGAGTAAGGGTCAGGGGCAGCTTTTTCGTTTACATCCTTCCTACTGGTTGGCTTAGGCACGAATGAGGAATACTCAAATAACAGCTTGCATGACCCTTCCAGAATCCCAGCCTTATGCTTTTTCTCTATTTCGTAATAACTTAGCTGCTCCTTGGGCACTTCTTCCTCTCCCACAGCTGGAGATGGACCCAGTCACAGGCTGCACGAGCCCCAGGCTCGGTGTGTGGGCAGACGTCTCCATCTCGTGGTCAAATTGCGCTGAGCACAGCTGGCAGTGGAGAGGGAAAACCTGCTGTTTATACAATTGTTATAAAGGGTCTGGAGCCAGGAGCACAGCTCGTGTGAAGAGTACTGCACTTTCTTCGTGACTAACCTGCTCCCTGGCAAAGGCACAGTACCACGTGGAGCGGCCAGGGCAGGTTTGGATGTAGTTCATGCTCTGCTTGTCTCCTTTGCTTTTGACAGGGCTGTGAGGGAGCTGGAGGCCCAGCTGGAGTATGAGCGAGTCAGGCGGGAGAAGCTGGAGAGCCAGCTGGATGACTACCGTGCTGAGATAAGCCACCTTAGGGAGAGCCTGGAGAAAACCTGCATCCCCCCTGCTGTCCCCATGGTGAGTGCCACACTCTCCCAGTGCGTGGGACAGAAGCTACTGCCTGTAGCTTGTGCATGTTGTTCCTTCTAAGATTCCCAGGCATGGTGCTAGGAAATACTAGAGAAAAATGTGCTAGCAGCTTTTAGCTTAGGACATGGAAGTGAGCAGGAGCCTTTGTCTGTCCTAACAGTATCTCTGCTGTGAAAGGATATCAGTTTTTCTTTGTACCCTGGCAGAGAAGCACCAATAATATTCTGCATAATAGTAAAAGGAGTGTACCGATCCCTGAGTACTTCCACATGCATATACAGTGACTGGCAGTTCCTCTTGGCTGGTACCTGGTACCTGAGACTGGCCTGCTGCCTCAGGAGAGGTGTCATCACCTAAAGGGTGAGCCTGTGAGTTGAGAGATCATAACCATGGGTCCCCAAAGGGGGACAAAGAAAATAACAGTCTCACTTCAAAGATGATCTATGTCACAGAGTCTGGAATCAGCCAGGCATCCTGAGTGAGAGTCCAGGATCTCATAGAAAGTTTGTGCAGAGAATTCAGTCTGTTTAGGAAAGGAAAAGTACATGCGGCACGGGAAGTTCTCCGACAGAGAGGCTCCATTCTGAATTGAATATTAAGGCCTTTTTATATCATAGAGGCCTAAGAGGGAAGAGGACACCACCACTGTAAGCTGCCATTAGATGCTGATGTTTCCATTTCTAGTTTTTTACTTTTCATCTGCATAGCTTGTATAGCCAGTAGATGATGAGTTTTCTATTATTTCAGACCATTTTTTATTTCCCAGAGTATTTTCCACCTTTTCAGTCAATTGCTCCTACAGTCTCTTGTTTTTGCACTTATTGGTGGTATCTTGGTATGGCTCTGAATTCTAGGTACCGCAGCTGTACTTCAAAGAGGCCAGCTGCACTTTTCAAGGATGCTTCTGGTTCTCAGCCTCACAATTCCCTAGCTGGCATATATTTTCTTTGTCAGCATTTTTCAGCTGGTGTTTTTTTCCTGGTAATTTTCCCCTTCTAACCAGGTCAGCTTTTTGGCTGCTCACATTAGGTGTCAACCTGCTGTGTCAGCCCCCACCCCCTGGCTGGCAGGTTTTGTAGCAATTGCAGCTTATACTTTAGGATATTTCTTTTGCTTCAAAACTCCTTCAAAACAGGTTTGCTATTCTCTCTTTTACACCAGACTGGGAAGTGAGTTGATGGAAGACTGTAGTACAGGACTTTATTGATGTGTGCAGTGGCTGATTGCAGAGAGTGTTCTTGTATGCCATCTGCTATCATCCCAATTATCCAGCCCTCTCACAGCAAAGAATATACACACAGATATGAATTATTGGTTGGCTTAACAGGCAAAGACAGAAAAACTGTAGCTTTTCAAAAAATGAAATCTTGAGGATAGATCAGAAATTCACATGCTAATTTTTGGGGACAGGTGAGCTGGCATTTCAGACCTTTTGCTGCCCAATATAACTCTCAAAAATTGATTTGACAATCAAAATCGCATTTGTCAGGTTTTTATCATCCAGTCAAGTTGTCAGCCTTGGATGAAGCACCTAAATGCCTTACCCTATGGGTGTGGGGACTGGTGTGCAGTAACACTGTTGGTTCTTAGGAAAAGATGCCAGTGGAAAAGGCACGTGGCAGGGCTGTTCTTGGAGCTCCGCTTAACTGCCCTGGCCATTGCACTGCCTTGTCTATGTAACTGTTTGTATGGCTCTGTTATATCCAGGATAAAAGTCAGGCAAGGACTCATCACTGGCAACATGGGCAACGCAGATTTAAGTCCTTCGTCTGCCTAGAGGAGTCAAGAATACCCATCCTGGAGGAATGTTCTAAGCAGCCCAACATCTGCTCTTGTGAGATGGAGCCATATTCATTCCCCTGTGGGCAGCTGTGCAGTGTAACCACTGTATTTCAGTATTCACTGGTCCAGAGGGAGTGAGTCATAGAAAATAAGCAGATTATTAGGGTTCATGAAAAAGCACAGGAATTTTCATCCCAAGAATTTTAGTCCTTCTGTTGTCATCATCTGACCCCAGGCTAATAACAGCTTGCTTTAAGACATGATTCATTATACTTCCCTGGCAGGTTTAAAAATGTAGAACAACTATGGCACAGAGTGCCCCATTCCTAGGGTGGAAGAGTAGCTGTAGTTGTTTTTATCCACAACAGTCTGAAAAAGTCTAGCTGAGCTTTGGATTTACTGGCTGGGACTGGAGACAACTACCAAGGCAGGTTTATTTTCAAGAACTGCTCTGAGTGACTGCTACAGCCAAGGGGCCTTCCACTTACACTGCTGTGCTGCCATCCCATGGCCTGGGACTATGCTCTGCCCCCAGCTTCAGTTTGAACACAGTGTTCTGTGGTTACTCACAGCCATAGATTTTAAATCCTTCCAGTGATTGCTGTTTAATGGCTGAATATCCTTTGTTTCAGGAAGCTGAGACAATTGCCAAGTCTTGCAAAGACAAAAAGAAAATAAAGAAGCAGCCAGCCTGCAGCCCAGGAGGAGTGTTTGTGAGGCTACGCTGAGGAACGACCCTCCAAGGAGGGGCAGGAGACTGCAAAGGTAGAAAGGCAATATTCCAGACAATGCAAAGTTTGCATGGCCCAGCTGCACAGATGAGTTGTGGTTCTCTGCCTTTCACTGAACTATGGTTTTAGTTCTCTAGTTCTCTGGTGCAGCAGCAGAAAATGTAGTTTAGCAACAGCTTTGCAAATTATAAATTGACATTTCAACAGTTAACAGCAGCAATGTCATAGGCCCTCATAATTCGGAGAGAAGTACCTCTGTCTCTTGGTCTGTTTTGTACTGTGACCTTGGAAAGGAAACAGTGCACATCACCTCCTAGAATATTCAGACAGGACCTTCAGTGTGGAAGCAGAATACAGTCTCCAGGAGAATTACTTCTCAGCTGCAGACAGGTACCAGGCACCTTGATTTTCATCAAGTCATTCCTAAAGAAGCCAGGAAGTGACTCCTTTGTGAGGTGCCAGACGAACTGCAGCAGCAGGCCTCTAGCTCAGGGCTGAAGAGTTTACTAGGTTATGGGGCACGTTGTGGTTAGAAATGGCAACCCTGACCTCTCCTCCATATCTAGAAAACATTTAATTACTACACCTATAAAATTTTTTCTCTCATCTGTGTGCTATTGTGAAGTTATTTTCCCTTTGGAAGCCTCATTTTGTGATTTTTTTTTAGTGCTCAAGTCCTGATATGTCCTCTCCTTAAGTACGAAAGAAAACAATCTCTGAGAATTTCAGAGGTACTGGAAAATAAAAATCAATGTTTTTCTGTGCACACTGAAGGAGAGGCACACTGACTAACAGCATAAGCCTTGTATCAGAGCTAAAGAGTAGAAATTCAGTCTCAAGAGCTCACTTCAGGATGTGTGAGATGATGATGGTGAGAAGCTGCAATAGATGAGCTCTTTCCTACCTCACCACTGGTTCTAAATGTTAATGTAGGAACACTCAGATAGTCAGACGGCAAATATAAGAAATTAATTTTATTTTCTTGAATGAAGATAATAAATAATTTAATGCATAGAATATAAGAATTAGCAGAATACCAGCAAGTTCAACTGTAAACAGAATAAAACCTCAATAAAAAAAATTGCCACTACTCACTAGTCCTTAGCCCATAAAGGGCCCATTCTTATTTCGAAGTTAATCCAGAAGGACTTCTTTAAAAATTATTATTTTACTACAAGAATCAAACCAAGCATATGCATTTGTACTTGAGATGTGACTGCTTCAGTTTTGAAGGCATCCACCTGCTATGTTGCATCTCTGCAACAAAAGTTTTCAAGTCCTTGCAGAAGGTAGATGGGTTAGGAAAGTCAGTGTGTCAGGATTACAGAACAATCCCGAGGAGTGTGGAGATGGGAGGAGGATCACCACCACCACCACCACCACCACACCGGCACCACTGAGATGCTGAGTATTTCCATGTTACTATGCCCAGAAAATATGTCTGGGTTCATTAGAAATACTCTGCACTACCTGAAAGGGGGAAATTAAGAGTACTTATCTGCCCCAGGGCTGCACATGGTTGCTCAGAGTAGTGGCATTTCCCCTTAGAAAGACAAAGACAGAGAAGTTCCCCCATTCTGCTGACTTCTGGGGTTATGGACATTGCAAAAGATACTAAAGAAAATAAATCTATGGAGACATTTTAGTTGTACATAAGATTTTAACTTTATGTAAACTAGTTTTCAAGAAAAAGGGGTTCTTTAATAAAGGCCTTGGAGTGCGTTTTTATGTATGTAGATAAAAACCCCAAAGGGCCAGGCTTCAATCCATCAGAAAAGTGAGGAACGGACTGAAGACAAAAATCCAGAACCTATGTTTAAGATTAATATACTTGGATCAGAGTAGATGTATTGTAATCTGGTATTAGTATCCCCATACTGGGAACACTAATTTGAGAATTGTATTTGCATTTCAAGGTCCTATAAAATGTTTAATATTTCCATTTTAAGAGGAGCTGAGAGTGAGAATGTTGGAAAACCAAATTTAATTATAAAAAATATCAGGAAACACTTAGTTGTATAGAATAAGAAATACTTTGAAATTAATACATTACTGAACAAGAGACAACAAAATTACTATTTCGCTACTTCCCCCCAATTATTTTGATCTTTAGTGTTACATATTCAGAAAACATTTTTCTTATACAGTGAGAATATCAAATCAAAAAGGTACCAAGGTTATCTACAGTGCAAACATGATCATCAAACTACTGTTGGCCTGGGTGGCCTTTTCTCTGTCTGTATTAGATGCAGTCATTCCATTCAGATCTACTTCCAGAACCTGTAAAATCCCAGTGCTATTGCCAGGCAAGTGAACACTGAAGCTGTTAAAAAAAAACAAACCCAAAGAAAGGAAATAATTAGCTGAATGCTGAATTGTATCACTTTATACATACAGGAAATTAGCTGCAAACAGATGGAAGAAAATGGTAACAACACTAGAGCAGAGCCTCTTAAACTCCATGAATTGCTGCAGGTGTGACAGAGCAATTTGAGAAGACAGTGGCTTGCCTTAGATGTCATACCCTGCACAGCAGCACTGTGGTGGTGACATGGGGGCTGAATTCAGCAGCCTAAGGAAGCACGTTTTCAGGGACACATCCGAACAGCTACACGGGATACTCGGTGCACCACAGGCTACAGGAACTTTTACTACTGGAAGCTGTATTACAGGAGATGCTGTATCAGGTCTTGCATTAGATGTGGTTATAATGATTTGCCACTGAACCAAACGACAATGAACTGACGATACAGGTATCTGACACAACACCAGGATATCCCAGCAGCACCCCTGACAAGCTGTCTTTTGGATTTGTTATGCTGCTGTTTCAATTAGTGTTAGAATAAAGCTAATTACATTTCCCTTTGAATTTATTCTTGCTTCCAAATATACTGCATTACTCTCTTTTTATCCAGCTCCAACACAATAAAAACTTCACTGGTTTTATGTATATATTGAGAAGACAATCTCAAATCAGACTGAGATCTGTTCTGCTTGGCAGAGGAAAGTACAAGTGCTGTCACACTGAACTGTATGTCTGTGGAGACTGAATGGGAAGCAGAACTGGTCACTCTCAGACCAGTCCCGAATGACAGCAAACTTTCAGGGTAACCCAAATGACCTCAGGAGAACTTCTGTAGCAACTCTGCCATGTCAGTGGCTGCTGCAGCAAGCAGAGGTACTGTCAGATGGATAAGGTATTTAAGCTTTTTTTTATTTTATTTTTTTTAGATCATGTCCATATTCCTCCTAATCCCAGTTCTGGGCACAATCCTAGTCCTAGTGTGGCATGCTCCCACCTCTTCTGTGTTCTGTGTCACACTTTATCCAGCTGGGGGGAAATCTCCCCCTGCAATCCCAGCTGTCTGCTCCTACTACTGACTTCTTTCAGCATATACTCCTGAATAAAATGTTTTACATCCAAAGTACAGTGTCGGCACTCACCTCCTTGCCTATCACGTACCTGCCAGATAACGTATCGTATCAAGTTTGTTCGATTCCATGAGTGTTTTTAAGGAAGCTATTTCAGTGTCAATTTTATTACTGATTTCTGAGATAACGCTATTGGTACTTGAATCCTGAAACATTAAAAGATAGCATATAATGACAATGGTGTTTAACCCTTTCAGCTTTGCAAAGCTGCACTAAAATACTATGCTACTAGAAACAAGAAATTAATTTCCAGCCTATCACTGAAGTAAAACATTACTAACTACTAAGAGACCTTAGAAGACACAGAACACCATTTAATACAATCCAGGAAGAATACTGAAGTGACAGAAAGCAAGAAAACTCTGATGATCGCAGAATCACAGAATGATTTGGGTTGGAAGGGGCCTTAAAGACCATCTAGTTCCAACTCCGCTGCCATGGGCAGGGACACTTTCCACTGGACCAGGTTGCTCAGAGCCCCATCCAGCCTGGCCTTGAATGCCTCCAGGGATGGGGAGTCCACAACCTCTCTGGGCAACCTCTGCCAGTGCCTCACCACCCTCATGATACAGACTTTTGTCTGATATGCCAGTGCATCCTAAAGGAGACATTCTACAGCACACAGAACATTATTCCTACATTTCTGAAAAACAAAGGTTTGAGCATTCACAAGCCATATCCCAAAAAGGAAGGAGATGCTGAAGATGGGACAAGTCCCTCTTCAGCCTCTTAGACTTTGGTGCCATCTAGCAGCTTTTGAGGACTTCCAGCCCTTGAAATGCTTGGCTGCAGGCACCTGGACCATCCCTCTTGTACAGCTCATCAGTTAACACTGGGAAGGGCAGCATGACAGCACACATCCCATTTGTAACAGCCAGCAACAAGGTACTTGGGAAGCAAGGGAAAAGGCTTGCATGCCTCCCTCTGCTGACTGGTGTTCATCTCTAAGGCAAAAAACATCTGCAACAGCCGTGAGTGATACAGTCCAGCCTCTTCTTTAACCACATCCAAAAATCTATTAACTTCCACAAAAGTTTGTACATAAAATGCAATGTGTAACTGTATCCTGCTGACTATAAATCAGCTTTACTCAGTACTTACTTTTTTATGAAACTCTGTAGTTGCTTCCATCAGTTTCCTCTCCTGATCTGTAAACTGTGGATGAAAGGTAAATTATAACTGTAGTAACAGAAACATGACACAGAACTGATAAGGGCATCTTCACAGACCAGCTTACCATATCTGTCACCCTGCTCCTCTCCAGGTTTATGTCTAGCTTGCTGTCAGCTCGGATTTTACCAGTTTCATTCTTTAAAAAAATAAAGATTATGAAGATAACTATTTACTTTCCCTAATAGGGGCATGTAGGTACTTGCTATTTACTTACCATTAGCTGCTGTTTAACTTGATCTAATTCAATTTTCATTTTCTAAGTGCAGAGGAGAGAAAAAAGAAAGATTTTACAAATTCAGGAAGCTGCTAACCAAATAAATCAGTCGTGTAAGTGTTACCACTGCATGCATGCAATTATTCTTCCCTAATTTTTCTCCCAATGGGGCAATTTTTTCTTGATTAAATATCCTCAATAAGGTGTTCAATTGTACAGCCACATATCATCTGCTGGCAATTTTGCTCAAAATAAAGAGATTATTTTCTAAAAATGATGATCTTTTTATTCAGAGTCTAAAGACAGCAGAAAAATACCAACATGCCATCAAGTAAAAGCAAAACGTATCTCAATTACCAGCTTAATTAAATTGTTGCAAAGAAACGGCTGACTCCTCTCCCTGCAGTATATGTTTCATGGCCACAAACTACCAGAATTACCTTTAAATAAAATTACAGAAGATGATTGTAAGATCTGTAGATTTTTTTCTTTACAGAAAACCTGAGCAAGTCTTATGTGAAATATATTTTTATGTGATCTCAGAAGTTGTAATCTATAAACTTTTCAACTCTGATGGAAGCATCTAGAATTATTTTTACATTCATACTTTGTTCCAAAAAAATGTACAACATGTAAGCCCCCACGTATATTGGAATTAAACTGCTTAATGAAAAATATATATTAGTACCTCATTCTCTGCTCTCAAGTTTGCAAATTCACTTTTCTCCAGGATGACCATATCTTTTCGAATGGAGTCCAAATGTGCCATTATCTGCTGTAAAGTTATTTCCTTTGGAACAATAAAATATGCCATTGATTATGTTGCACACTTTCTGGCAAGTAAAGGAAAGATTTTTAGGTCTGAAATTATGAAATTAATTACTCCAAAGCACAAAAGTGGGGAGTCTCTCCAACAAGGAAGCGATAGAAACAGAATTTTATAGTTGCAATTTGTTTGGAAGACTCAAGAGGTTTGCATTTTGTGCTCTTTCTGTTGCTTTAATGCACCAACTTTGAATTTAAGAAAAAAGGCCTGAAGTATTAGTCCAAGTGGTTATGAAATGAAATATACCTGAAACTACAAGTTAGTCCTTCAGTCTCTTCCATTTTCAGTGAGTGTTCAGTAGCCTCAGAAATATTAATTTTTGGTTTGAATGCAGTTCCTAAGAAGCACTTCCACTGCTTGCCCACAGACTGATCAAAAGCCCAGGTCTTACTGATACAAGTATCACACCATCCTCTCAGCAGTGAAGTCAGACACAGGTAAAAACACTGCTAAAAAAGCACTGAAAAAAGTCTTTGTGGGGTTTGACCTAACAAGTTCAGAAATAAACTGCTATTTATAAACTATAGAGGAAAAAAACCTCCAGAAAATAAAGGAAGAAATGCAGTACTTTAGAATCTTGAAAGCAATAATACTCCTTCAGTCACCATAAGGAAGTTACCCTATTATTTATGGAAATGTCATAATGACAATGACATATCACTGTGGGATTTGTCTTTTAAAGCTGAGAGCCAGCAAAATAAAAAGCTCTCACTCAGACTACATGCCAACAGTATTTCTCATATTTTACATAGAACTAAATTCATTAAAATATGCCCTGACCAAACTTCCACTGAAGTCAGACTACTTCATTGAACACAATGAAATTGTTACAACTCCTGGGAAAACTTCAGCAGCATGGTTGGCGACAGCCATTGGAGTGTGGTTTGGTTTTGACCTGTGGCAGCTCTGCCTCTCTGACCTAGGCATAGTTTATGTGAAAGTACAGGGCCAGGACTGTCCCACCACATGGGGTGGACAGAGCCACCTTGATTTAGGAGGCAGAGGTTTTAGCCACCTGGATGTAGTCTGTGCTGTGTCATGTGCCCTTGGGGACAGCGGGTGGGCTCTGCATGACTCAGTTGTTGGTATAAACCTGGCTGTTTGTGCTGGCCAGGTCAGCACCTTGGTCTGCATTCCAGCAAAGCACTGGGGTGTTTCCTTCACTGAGGTATTCAAGTCCATGTCTGTGGACATACCTGGAGGCAGCAGGTCAGTTAAGTAGCATGGCTGGCTTTCCTGCTGACAGTAGAGGTGGTGAAGTTTTGCTTTAGCAAACTGACAAAATAAAAAGAACTTAGTTTTTCTTGTAGGGTAGACATCTGGGTGGGATAACAAAGCTCTGATGCACAGTGATGGCGTTAATAATTACTCGGGAAGGCTGTGCAAGCTGAAATCATGTGCCATTCTTCTTCAATTACTTAATGCAATTAGGCATTCACTGCTATTTTATTTAAACTGCTGAGCCTTTCTTCCGACAGATTTTTATCTTACTGGCATTTATTTCTAATAAAAGTTGTTTAAATTTTTTTCTTCCTCTAAATCTCAGAAGAAGACAAGAACTTCTCTCTCTTTATTTTTTTTTTCTTCAAAATGGAAACCTTTCTTTTTGGAAATCCTATTATATGCAAAGAAAGTCAGTAACCCAGATATAATTTGCATGGAATTGTGTCAGGCAGAAACACTGATTTTTATAGTGTAGTCAGTGTTGAGACTGAATACTTCAAGATGGGATGAGGCTCCTCGGTGTAAATGCAACTGAAGTTTTCCCAGGAATTGTAAAAACAACATTGTGTTCAATGAAGCAGCCAGACTTCAGCAGAAGCTAGGTCAGGGCATTTAACTATCATTTAAAATCCCAAGTGAAAATTAGGAAAACCTGGCACAGTGAGGTCTTTATAGTACTAACAAGAGCTGCTCACTTGTGCTTTAAAGATGCAAGTATGAGCCATTACAGCTACACACCACAGACTGGTTTTCACCTGCTGAGCCTGCGTGACCATGTCCTTATAGACGGTGTCCAAGCTGACGTTTGACAGGGTTATTAGTGCCGACACGATGGTCTCCGCCTGCTCCTTCCCAAAGCCTAGAGGACAACAGAAGTATGACAAGTTAAGGTGCTATCAAAAATCTGGATGAAGAGCAAGAGCTACACGACAACCTGGGACACTCAAATGCCATACCTAACTACAGTGGCACATGGGAATTCACACAGTTCCTGAAAACTGACAGCCAGGAGCCGGTCCCTGTGACTTTTAACTAGAAAAACACAGACTGCAAAAATCTGAAGCACATTAACTTTTAATATACTAAAAGTCTATAGATGCAGCTGTCAGAAAGATCAAATTTCTGTTCAAGGTTTAACTGTTCATGCATTGTAAAAATAATTCAGCAAAACTTTACTTCATAATGAACTGCCACAGATTCTGTTAAAGCCAAATTTACCTTGAGCTACAAAGCATGCATCCTCCAGAGTAATAACAGGTAATTCTGCATGTATTGGAATTGTTCTGCACAGATATGAACACAAGCAAAACTGATTTTAAAACTGCTGCATCCATTGCTTGTACAATGAACTCAAACCGGGACTTTTGCTTTCTGATGATAAAAATTACACTTTGTCCATAGCTTGGTGCAATTTTGAAGTACTGTATGATGTGAACAGTAAAAAAAGAATAAATAAAAAAATCACTCTCATCTGGTCAAGTGCTGAGAGCTTTTGCCCTGAAGATTTATTTCCAGCAATCTCACTGATGTGTTTCAACTGGCCCATTTTAAAAAATGGGTTCAATTAACATTTTGTTGAAAAAGACTTTCAAGGCAAATTATTTAGAGAACTATACCACTGCTCCCTTCTAAAATACTGGTACTGTCAAGCTGCACCATTGGTTTACATGACTAAAGAAGCTATGCATGCTTTATGACAGCTTCCTTCCACTAAGAGGTGTGATAGTATTGCTTCAGTTCCTCTGAATCTTCAGGGTTACTTAGGCTTTTGCCAATTCCTTATTTCACTCTTCCTCTATAGCAGGAACTGTTCGTGTTGCATGGATGTTTAGAAAATGTGGAAAAATTCCTATAAGCAAGAAAATGGAGCCTGAAAACTGTCTGCAGCAAGCTTGGGAAAAACTAAAATGCTTTCTTGCTTTTGTGGTGTGTATAGGCTTCACCTATAGAGCTCTGCCACTGTGGTACTGAAATATTTGTAAAGTTACGGAACAAATTAAACTGAGTAACAACCAGCACCAGACAGACCTCACCCCACAAGTCCCAAAGGAACATGATGAAGAAATAGCTGAAACAGTCCTGGGTGGAAGTAATATTTCCTAGCCTACCTTGGTTACCCATGGACTGGGAAATAACAATGCCAGTTTTTAAAAGCAGTTCTAGGGAGATGTAGGGAACTGCAGGCTGTCAAGTCTGACAGGCATGAAAAAAATAAACATTGTTATTGGACCATTATTAGTCTTTTAACTATTAACGCATATTATTATTAGACCCAAATAATGGAAAAAAATCCCAACCTCCAATTGTATGAAGTTCCAATTGTATGAAGTTTCTACTGTCACTTAGGATTTTAAAAGATGGATGCTAGTCTGATGAAGACACCAGCTCAAGGCTTAGTAAGGACCAATAAAGCAAACCAAACTTTTAGGAATTACTAAAAAAAGGAACAGAGAATAAAACAGATGCAACTTTACATCACTGTTCAAATCTACAGGACATTCAATTGTCAAGTAATGCCAGCAGCTCTGTTCCCTCCCCTGTGAAATGAAATGTGATAGAAGTCAAAATTATTAATGTTAAGGACATTGAGAATGATCAAAAATACGGAAAAGCTATTGCTCAAGGAAAAATGCAATAAGCTAGGATTCTTCTGTTTGAAAAAGAACGATGGGGGAATATGACAGAAGTTTGCATAATCATGAGTGACATGGAAGATCAAATGTTCACTTCCTCTTCCCACAAAAGAGCTGAGTGGGCAGCAAATTCACCTCACAGAAGCCAGATTCTGCATAAACAAAAGGAGTGGATGCCTGAAATTCCATGAGAAAGAATGTTTTGGGTACTAATCAGTTTACAGTGGCTCAGGGATTGAATAAGCTCGTGAAAAGATTTCCAGCGAAGGTTACTAAAACTCACACCTGACCCAAATTCCAGGGTGACAGCAACTGGAAGCTTAGAAAGTAAAAGGGGATGTGTCACAGATATCTACCCTGTTTTAACACTTCTCTGCAGGCACTGACTCACAGCTGCTGTCAGGAGAGAGAACCCAGGGCTAGACGGACCTTTCACCTAACTTCAGCCAGTCACACTCACAACATGACAGTGCAGGCATTAAGAATGTATCACAGCACTATGCTGCTGAGAATATTTCTAGTTAGAAAAAAACCCTTAAATTACTATTAGCAGGCACATAGCAGGAACTTCTGTTAAAGCTTCCTTTTTGCTCTAAAACAGTCTTTAACTGTTATTTACTTTACATTTGTTAACTGAATTATGTTCCTCAGCTGGAAGACACTATATAAACCTGCCTAATGAGGCAAATGTAATGAGGTGAATGTAATGTATCAGATCCTCAGGTGAGATGCCTCTCCTTCACCAGCCTCCTAGACAGGCTGCCAAATATTTTATACCACTGAGTACCGGTACTCTGGGGAAACTGATAGCACTCAAAGTTACAGTATTTAAAACTAAAAGTTTTCCTTTGAATTACTAATCAGAGATCACTTACCATGGGTTTCCAGATCCTGCACTAAAGCATGGGTATCAAAAGTTACCTTCCTCTGCTCCAGGGGAGTGATATCAACTCTTCTGACATCATATGACTTCCTAATGAACGTGGCAGCAAAACCTGGAAGTAAAAAAACATGCCTAAAACTTAACTTGATTGGTTTATCATGCAATACACTAATTTTAACTTATTTCATCATAGAAAAGCTGCATGGATGTTGCAACAAAAGGCTGGGTTACAGCACACACCAGAAACCATCAGTCCCTTTTCCACAGGAAATCTATACCAACTAGGACTCGTATATCAATGATAAGTGTGTCCGTGTAACTGTGCAATGGACAAGCATCCTGGGACAACAGAAATGAACCCACCACAGCCAATTGTTTTATATTATTTGGGAAACATCCCTTAAATAATTTTCTTATTTTTAAAACATTCAGTGAGTTAATGCAATTAGGCATTCATTGCTATTTTATTTAAACTGCTGAGCCTTAATTCCAACAGATTTTTATCTTATCATGGAATGGCTTGGGTTGGAAGGGGTCTTAAAGACCATCTAATTCCAACCCCCTGCCATGGGCAGAGACACCTTCCACTAGACTAGGTTGCTCAGAGCCCCATCCAACCTGTCCTTGAACACTTCCAGGGATGGGGCATCCACAACTTTCTCTGGGCAACCTGTGCCAGTGCCTCACCACCCTAACAGCAAAGAATTTCTTCCTAATATCCAATCTAAATCTCTCATTTTCAAAGAATTCCTCAATCGCTTTCTTTTTACATTTTCTTCTATCACTATCCTTTCCAGCGAGGATGTGAAGATAAAGCTACAGACTTTTTTATTTTTTAGAAATCTATGCAGGTGTAACTTTCAGAATGGGTCTATTGGTTCATCAGGAAAGTAACTAGGCAACAAAGCTATATGATGCCTGCACCTAATATCTTACAAATGGATATTAAAGATCCTCTCTATTTATTATGTGAGTGCCTTCCCAGAAAATGTTTCACCACTTCTATTTCTATTTCAAGCATATCTTTCTCTGCACCTTATCTTTGTGGGGTTTGAATATTACAGATTGTGTTCTAATAGATTCTTTGTTCTCTAAGCAGCCCTTTTACTTCTAAATCCATGCTTATTCGAACCTTACACACTGCTCGCTGCCTGCCTTGAACAAAACTTTGTTCTGAACCTTATCTACTGAAAAGCTTTATACCACTTAAACAACAGGGAAGTTACATTGTGCCACTACCAGATAAATCAAGTCATGTGCTACCTTACGTGCGCTCTAAAGAACTGGTTCTAACTAAACCAGCCACAGCACCCGAATTAATGTCTGTATTTAGAGTTAAGATGCACTGAATACTACAAATAATGAAAAACAATTCCAAGCATTCTTTCTCACAGAGCGCGGGGGCTGCCCCCGTGCGTGGGGGCTGCCAGCGGGCCGAGCACGGCGCTGCGGCGCCTCTCACCTCTGCGAGGAGCTGGGGGCAGCCGTGCTGGGATCGGGATGGGGACGGGGATGTGGAGCAGGCCGGCCAAGGCGCGGATCGGGGCGCCGATCGAGGCACGACTCCCGCCACCCCTCATGGCGCCCCCACCCACCGCTTCCGCCACCACTTCCGGCCAGGCCGCGGGGCATGCTGGGCACTGTAGTCCACAGCCGCGCGGCAGCGCCCCCACGCGGGCGGGAGGAGCGGCCGCGCCGTGTCCGCCCTGCGGTGGCGTCACTGCGCGGGCGAGTTGGGTGCGCGGGGAGGTGACCTTAGAGATCATCTGGTTCCACCTCCTTTTGCCATGGGAAGGGACACCTTCCACTAGACCACGTTGCTCAAAGCCCCATCCAACCTGGCCTTGAGCAATTCCAGGGGTGGGGCATCCACAGCTTCTCTGGGCAACCTGTGCCAGTGCCTCACCACACTCACAATGAAGAATTTCTTCCTAATATCTCATCTAAACCTACCTTCTTTCAGTTTAGAACCATTGCCCTTTGTCCTGTCACTATATGCTGGTATAAAATGTCCTTCTCCTTCCTTTTTATAGGCCACCTTAAGTGCTGTAGGGCTGCAGTGATGTTCCCCCTAACCCTTCTCCAGGTGGAATGCCCCCAACTCTCCCAGTTTGTCTCCATAGCAGAGATGCTCCAGTCCTCTCACCATCTTTGTGGCCTCCTCTTGACTTGCTCCAGCAGGTCCATGTGTATCCTATGCCAAGGCCCCCAAAGCTGGATGCAACACTCCAGGTGAGAGTAGCGTAGAGGGGCAGAATCCCCTCCCTTGACCTGCTGCCCATGCTGCTTTTGTTGCAGCCCAGTTGGCTGCCTGGGCTGAGTGCGTGTTGCTGGGTCACGTCCAGCTTTTTATCCATGAGAACCCCCAAGTCCTTCACCATATGGCTGCTCTCGTTGAGTTCCTCTCCCAGTCTGTACTCGTGCCTGGGATTGTTCCCACCCAGGTGCAGCACCTTGTACTTGGACTTGTTGAACTTCATGAAGATCTCATGGGCCCATGAGTCAGCAGCTGCTGTGTTGCCAAGATACAGATACTAGAAAAAAACCCCAACGATAGCAACCGAAAGGTGTCACTAAGGGAGAGGAGCCGCAGATCTGCACCCTCTCTACAGGGACGTATTGTTCAACACCAACAGTGGCACACGCAGGCTCAGGATGGCAATTGCTCCTTGAGCAGCACACAGTCCTTTCCCTCCACAAAGGCTTCTCTGACAGGACAGAGAGGTTGAGTGCCCCAGGGTGCTGATTTTCTACTTCAGACAGATAACAAAATGGCAAACTGGGTGTTTGGAAGCTGCAATTTCTGTCAGCCGGAACCAACAGCTGAGCTTGGTCCATTTTAGTAATACATTCTCCTAGTAATACAGAGAGCTGATCTGGAGTTCAGAATGACTGCCCCAGCTTGCCGTAGGAGGGCAGCAGCCTACAGCCAGACGGGCTGAGGATAGGACTGTCTGTTTTGATCAGCTCACCCTTCCTCTCTGTTTTATTTATTGTCATTTGTACAAACACGGTGGAGGATAGCTATTGCTATGCCCTCAGCCGGCCATCCTGCAGCTTTAGCATGCACACAAGTCACACATGTCTGTATTGTCAGTCCAGGTGTCCGGATGAGGGCTGCAGCAGTGATTATTTCATGTAGTCATACTCTGCAAAGATGCTGTATGGTAGAAGACCTCCTCTCAAGCAGGTGAAAACAGGGACAGCAAGTGGATGTAGACCCCTGTAGGAATAGATATATTTCCGGAAGAATATATAATGGAAAGTTAGAACTCATTTGCTAGGAAGCCTTTCTTCTGAGGTAGTCGCTCCTTCTCAAAGGCAGTTTCAACGCTTTCCTCCCACCTCTGCATAGCAAGAGAAATTTTCAGCCTTGCTCTCTGGTATGCAGAGAGATAACATATTTGCAGATGTGTACAAGGCCTCCTTGGGCCAGAGAGAGTGGGGAAGGAGAGAGAGAAGATACAAAAAGCCTTGGAGGAGGACGGGCACTGCCTTTTGCCCCTGAAGGTCCGATGAACTGCATTGTAAAAAAGCAGTCCTTGCATCTGAAATAAACCTTTTTTTTAATCCTTCCACTGCCTTGGCATTCTTGGGAAGAATACCTGCGTATGTTTTACCTTACAATCTCCAATTTTTGACAGTGTTGAAACCCATGAGGTGGTTGGAAAGAGGGAAAATAATGAGACAATATGCCTGATTTTTCAACCTTCCATCCCTGTTTTTCATGCAGAATATGTTATTGGCTATCTGGCATCCTTCATGGGAGGTCCCTGCTGACTTCAGGATACAGACCAAAATTTTAGTATTGTCAATGGTGATGGAGCTATCCAGTCATTGGTATATGGGGCTGGAAAGGGCTGTGTATCTTAGAGTCCACTCCTTCTGCAAACAATGAGCACACATACCTCCTATTTTCTCCCTGTTTTCTTTGAGATCCTTCCCAGCTGAGGGCTGATTTTCCCACTGAATCACTAGCAAGTTCCTTTCTTGACTGTAAGTGAGCCAAAGATGATCAAAGCTAGGTATCCTCTGAACTACATTTAGAAATGTAATCTGCTGCTGGATTTTCAGGGATGTTGAGTGCTGAGTTCCCTTTCTGTCTGGTGTCTTGTTTCTGCATGTTTCTGAGGTTCCCACCCTAGAAGAGGCCAGGGCTATGGCAACCTCTATACCGGCCATGTTAGTGAGCACAGGGCCCTGAATTCAGCCCTTGCAAACCTTTTCTGGGGTCTGTGACCTGTGTCAAACACAGTACAAACAGCTATAGCAAAGCAAGATACTATTTAATCTCTATAAACAGAACAGAGTATAGGAGAACAAGAAGTTTAAAATGGTAGAAGTGTCCAGGTGGTTGTTTATATGCCTTAAGTTGTGCCCCTGTCAAAGCTGGGGCTAATGGACAGAGGCCTCATATAGTTTTATTTCCATGGATGTCAGGCAGAATCCAGCCCTTGTCAGTCCATTCTCTGCTGTCAGCATTTTGTCAGTCCCTGGTGGTCAGACACTGGTCACACAGCTTTTGTTGAATTCTGGAAGCATCACATTCTCTGCTAAAACATAGTTCCAGTATTGTGTTTTCATAGACAGTGCCTCTGGCTCTCTTTCTGGTCATTTCAGTAGCTTTGTAACAGTCCAGCTACTAAATGTGCCAGCATGGAAAGGGTTAGTCAAGGAGACAGGGAGCTTTGGTAGCCGTGATTGGTGATGCTTGTGTCCATGAATCCTTCAGTCCTTCAGGACTCCACTCCAGTCCTGAAACTGGAAAAAGGAAACATCATACCACCACCAAGTCTTGCAGCACCACTGAGCCTTGGGCGAACAAGGCCAGATGGGAACTTTGAAGAAGATTGCCTTCATCCATTGTAAAATCTCTGCTGGGACCTGACCTGTGGAATTTGCCATGATACAAAGAGGCCACATGTCTTGAGTTCAGCACAAGTCCCTCATCCTTTCCCAGCTCATCCTCTGCCTGGTTGGGACCATCCATCTGCCGTCCCTGCCCCAATGTACACCTGCACACACCTGATCTCAGCCCTATTCTCCTACACCTCATGGGATAAGAGGGGAGTGTTGCATGGGAAGCAGAAGTGGCTCTGATCCTTCCTTCACCACGTTGCTGAAACAAAGCCAAAATGCAAGATACGGCTTGGGAGGCAAAGGTGAGCAAGGCCCAACAGCCTGGAGTGGGACAGAAGACAGCTGATGTCTAGAAGAAAGTTGCTATTAATCATAGGATTGTTCTCTAATAATTTCAGCACTGGTTGGGATTGTATATATTTAGGAACATGAGACCTCCACAGTGTCTCTTCTCCTATTGCTACTCAGAGCAACGTGTCATGCTCTGACTCTTCTGTGTTACGAAGCTGGGCTATACCACTGCTGGCTGCTCAGTGGGCTGTTGTACTTCAGCACTATGCTACAAAACATCTGTCAGGATTTCAATCTCATTTGCCAAAGGTACCTTGCAGGCAGTAGGTTGTTACCAGCAGGTCTCCATAGTTGCTTAAGGTCTTTATGGAAAACCCTGAGGAAAAGGGCTGGTGCATTCTACTCAGTTTTAAACAGACTGGAGCTTAGGAGCTTAACCGTGCTCCAGAAATATATCGAGGCAAAGAGCAGGGAGCCAGCGAACAATTCCAGTGCAGATCAACAACAATAATAAAATAGATTCTATATTCCTTAGACAAAGGGATTCACTGAGCCATGCATTCTGGAAACCCTTCTTCTTTCTGAGGTACCTATCATAGTTTGCTTTCCAGCTAGATAAGTACATTTGGAGCAAATTAGATTACCTTTCAAATAAACATGCAAGGTGGGGCACAGGAGTCTGGGGTAGGATAGGTCAGTGCTCTGCATGATTAATTTGTTTACATCAGGCCCAGATAAATCCTACGAAATTAAATTTAGATGGAGTATGGGCTGTGGACACACTGACTTTGAAGCTGTGGTTGACATTATATTGATTTTCATCCTTGTCAGAGTCTTGAATAACATTGAGACCCCAGTGGGAAGGAAAAATAGAAGACTGAAATAAAATGTGTGATGTATTTGATTAAGTCTTGTCTAAGCCAATGAGGTGGCTGAAGTCAATGGAACCATGCTGTCTTGTATTAGCAGAAGCTATTACTTGTTCTTTGTAATCCTGTAGTACTGAGAAGCCGAAATCCTCTGTCAACATCTCATGCTTGTGAAATCTCTATCTGTAGATTCTGTGTGCAGATGAAAGAAATAAAATTCTAGTGTGGAAATTAGTTAGGGAAAGAAGGCTTTGGTGCTGAGTTGCCTGATGCTCCTCTTGTCCATCTTTCTGAATTACTCTCTGTCTGCCCTTCACTGAACTGCCATTTACCACCTGTGCCATAGCTCCTATGGTCAGATTCATCCCTTGATCATGAGTCCATCTATGTGTTGCAACTTTCCCTAGATGTCCTGATAGACTCATCAAGCTACAGATAACTCACTCTGACATTCCCAGTCTAGATCACTCCAGAAATCCAGATAAGTTCTGCTCCCTTGGAATCTGATGATGTTAGGGTATATTGTGCATCAATGTCCACCAAAGCCTTCTACTTCTGTGGATTGCATGTGCCAGGCCGTCAAATCCAAACTGTCCAGTAAACCTGGTTGCCCCTTTTCTCTGCCTGGCCAGAGACAGAGACCCTCTATTCCTGGTTGGAGTATTCACTATCTGAGTCCTGTGGGCTCAGACCAGAAGTTCCTCCACCAAGACCAAGAGAAGTGTTCTCAGCTCTTCTGCATTTTCTTCCACTGTCTTGGTGGCAACTGGAGTGTCAGCCTTCTTGGTTGTGTGGTTTGTAGCAATGGTCTTGCTTGCAGTTCATGTATATGGGCTTCTAGATTTGAGTTGGGCACATTGTCCTGCTTCTTCATGTCCTCCTCCTGGTTGCACAGTAGGAACCACAAGCTGGCATGATATGCCCTGGCTCCCCCTTTCCCTGTGGCAGGATGAAGCTGACTCTGTGGGGTGTCCTTGACAGCCAAGATATAGACTCACGGTCAGGGGGAGGAGGGGAGGTTCTCTTTGAACCCCTGGAGCCATTGGAACAGTCACTCCACATTTTGTGGTTTTGTGGTTCAGAGTCCAGCCAGTGCATCACCCCATGGTGTTGGCATATGACACTGGTGAGTTATGTACCACCTTCTGCACATGCACTGGGTGCAGTCCCACCACCTCTACTTCCCTCAAGCATTGCATGCCTTTTTCAGTGGTTGTCCACTTGCCCAGGTAGTGTACCAGGTCATCCTTGAGGGAGTAACTTGCTTTCATTGTCAAGAGGAACCATGTCCAAAGGCTACACTTCCCTTTGTCAAGCCCAGTGTCAATACCTAGGAATCCCAGCTGCCTGGCTTGGTTGCTAAATCCTGAAAGAAGACCCCAGAATCCCAAAATTGAAGCAAACAGACTGCAATCTGCTGACCTGGCTTGTGACCGTAATTTTTCCACAGACCTTGCATCTCCTTTAGAGCTTTGGGGTTTAGGGCCTGAGTGATTTCCTTTTCCTTGGCAACTTTGCCACTTTCTCATCCCGCCTCCTCTAGTGGTGCTGGCAGAGGTTCAGTAGGTACAGAAAAAGACCCAAAACATTGCCAGAAGTCATGAATCTCATTGGGTTAGGCAAGGTGCCTTCCTTCGAGTGGTGTGACAGTTGAACAGGCTTATATCCCTGTTCAAGTGTAAAGTAGCAGGCTACTGAAGGTGATAACTGCTCTAGGTCCTTGCCCAAATCCTCCCACAAACCCTGCCACCACTGAATGACCACTTTGGTGCATATTTCTTTGTCACCTCACCAACAAGTTGTTTACTCTTATGCCAGGACCAAGCCAGTTCCACACACCCAACAAGCCAACAGTGTAGAGAACTTGATCAAACAGCAGGCACGTGTCCATCCCAGAGGAGCAGAGGGAGGTGTAATCTCTAACACTTCCTGCAAGGTAGCTCACACAGCACAAGAAGAGCATCAATGCCAGGGCTGTACGCCAGCCCTGGCACATGGCCACTGCTCTTTTATCAAAAAGTGTTCAGGCACAGTGGAGTAAAGTGATAAGCACCACAGCAAACAGCAGAAGCAGCCCCGGACTCTAACATACTGTAAAGCATGCAAGCTCCATGACTAACACAGGACCCTGCAGTTAACAACTCTAACTCTTTATAGCCTGTTTAAATCAACACATGCTCTGCTTGAAAAAGACTGTTGTGGGTTGACCCCGGCTAACAACCAGACACCTACCCAGTTGCTCACTCACTCCCCTGTCCTGTGGGATGGGGAGAAAACAGAAAGAAGGTGATGAGACTTGTGGTGGTTTAATTGGGGGAGCAAAAGCTGCATGTGCAGGCAAAGTGAAAAAAAAGGAATTTATCACTGCTTCCCATTGATGGGCAGATGTTTTGCCACTTCTTGGCAAGGATGATCTCAGCTTTTATTGGGAGGACAAATACCATAACCACAAACGTATCATCATAGAATGACTTGTGTTGGAAGAGACCTTAAAGGTCATCTAGTTCCAACCACCCTGCTATGTGCAGGAACACCTTCCAGTAGACCAGGTTGCTCAGAGCCCCATCCAACCTGGCCTTGTACACCTCTAGGGACGAGGCATCCTCAGCTTCTCTGTGCAACCTGTTCCAGTGCCTCAACACCTTCACGGTGAAGATTGTCTTCTTAACATGACCCCTTCTTACTCCTTTTCCTGAGCTTTTATTGCTGAGCATTATGCCATATGATAGGGAATATCCCTCTTTTCAGCTGGAGTCAACTGTCCTGGCTGCGGACCCCTTTTAGCCCCTTGCCAATCCCCAGAACAACTTGCTGGGTAGGGTGGGCAGAGGAGGAAAGAGAGAAAAACAGAGAGTCTTGATGCAGTGTAAGCTCTGTTCAGCAACAGTCAAAACATTGATGTATTACCAACATTGTTTCAGCCACAACTCCAAAGCAGAAGGTCCATATGGACTGTTAGAAAGAAAGGTAACTCCATTCCAGCCAGATCCAGTATACCTGTCTAGCGAAGATCCTGAAGGAGCCAGATGTACCAGAGAAGCTGGCACACCTTCATAAACAAGTTCATGAAAGTCACTGTGATCTTATTTACAAGTTATTATGGAAATGGGTCTCCTGAAGTTGCTCAGAAATTCTGATGGAGTCCAGAATACTTTGCCTTGGATTACACAGTGTGGTTTTAGTGTTTTGAGACCACATAGACATCGATGCATTTCCACATAGGCACGAACAGCACCCACTTAACTCCAGCGTTCTGTGTCATGGGAGCAACTTGCAGGCCATTGTTTTCACAGATCTTCTTGCTTGAATAGGTTATACCAGGACTAAGAGCTTTTCACAAAGTGGGCAAGTGTTTACAAGCCTGGAAACAGAGCAAATATATTTCTTTGCAAGTTTATATAAATCCATCTGGGACCTTAAAAAATTTAACAGACGAGCTTCAAAAAGGTACCCTGCTTACTTCAAGACAAGTGGAGACATCTCCACTTAGAGCTCCCTCACACGCAGAGTACAGTCATCCTGGACTGGCAAAGTTGTGTCAAGGGAGACATGTCACTGTAGCAGCTGCTCATTTTTAGATGCTCATTTCATCCATCTGCCCTGCAACCCATCGTGCTGTTAACTACATTTGCCTGTAAGGACATTTGTCTTCTCAGCGATGCTGTAATGGTTAGACACGCTACAGCCAACTGCTAAATGCCACAGACCTTCAGAAATGACTGCAGCGAGTCATATGGGCCGTTGCATAATGGAGTTAGATGAGGTCATTTTTCTCCCCTGTTCCAGGTACAGCAGTTTACACTGAGGAGCTCTGTCACCTTACACGACTATTAATTAAACATGAAATGTCTAAACTGACAAAATAAGAGAGCCCACGCCTGACCTTCAGTCCCCAGAAGCCACTTTTACTCAGTAGATAACTGAATTATGGAGTTCCTGACTTTATGATGCAAACATACACACATTTAGGTAAATTTGGTTCCCATTAGCACAGCTATAAATTAGGAGTGGGTTTACTGCAAAACTATCTGACTCATTTGGTGGCAGTCTTAAAAGTGCTTTATGCTAGTTGAAATTCAGTTGAAACCAAATCTCTACTGATGTCATTCAAGTTCTGATCATTTTCCCCAAAAGGAAATCTGTCCCCTGTTTTGTTACCATACATGAATAAAAAGCCTTTTGTTCCTGGCCACGAGCACACAAACCGTGTGAACAAAGGCTTTCTGCATTGGTGACCTCCAGGTTGGTTTGCTGCAGGGATTGTAAATGGGGATGAATAAGCAAATACTGCAGACTTGGGTTTTATTCTACTAAAGGAGCAGAAGTTCATCGTTCCAGCAATCAATCCAATTTAAGGCTATAATGCTCCTTTTCCACAGTTTTATTGACTTTAGGTAACAGATATGCAGAAAATGGCATTAATTTCCCTGACGGGGTTGTTATGCTGTTTCTCACATTAAGGGCAATAGGTTTGTCTCAACAAGGGATAAGATTTATGGGCCCTAAAAATAAGTCTTTTTAATAACCAGGTTTTGGCTATTTCAGCTTCCCTCTCCAGGCCAGATGAGAGTTTGAGTATTAGAAACTCAAATGTACGGTCATCTACCCTTTCTGCTTTGCAATCTCAGAGGCTCCTTCTAAAATGAAAAAAACCCAGATTTTGGAGTTGTGGAAGAGCTTGAAGCTATGAAGCACCTGGTAACTGCTACCTCATTCCTATCAACACCATCTATGTATGTCCTAGGACACGAGGAACACATCTAACCATGAAAAGACAAGACTCCCAGTCACCAGTTCAAGGTCAAACCTGAATCAGAGTTTCAGACTCTCTTAAGATATCTCTGTTTCCTTCCTCAGAAATCAAATTCTTCTCCGTATCTACGGGTAACATGCAAATCTGAACTCTCTCTTACCCCTACAGAAAATTCTAATAAAAAACTTACAGAAGATGTTCAAGGTGTTTATCATTGGAGGTGTTTGAGGTGAGGCTGGATGGGGTTTGAGCAGCCTGGTCTAGTGAAAAATCTCCCTGTCCATGGTGGGGGAGTTGGATTAGGTGATCTTTAAAGGTTCCTTCCAACCCATACCATTTTATGATTCAGTGATAAACCTCCTAGGTTTGATGTGGCAAGAGAATTACTTCTGAATAAACATCTGGTAGATCATCAGTTCCAGCCTGCATCTATGAGAGGGAATATGATGCTCAAGATCAAAAAAGCAAAAAGATCGTATAAGGGGATTGCAAGAGAAATCCGATTTGTGATGGGTTTGAGGTGGAGTTCAAACTCCTTTGTAAAATAAGAACTTTGGGCATGGCTCTATACAATAGATGAGGTCTATTGTCAGGAGTAGAGAGCAAATGCTGTCTGCCTGTACCCTTTACAAAGAGAACAACTGAGGAAACAAGGGCATGACACTGCTCAGAGACCTGTAGTTGCTCTGCAGCAAAGGTAAGTGTAGCACAGAGCCTTTCTGGGTCCAGTGCCAGGGTCTAGTCAATTCATGGTATAATATCTTTTTCCTTACTACGGTTTAATCATTTGGGCTGAATTTTTCCAATCTGTTCATGGCCTGAATTTGAAAAGGCAGCATTGACTGGGGTCGTTCTGAGCAGGCAGCTCTGGTACTCCTGCACAGTGAAGCAACATAGGAATTTTGGAAGGGCATGTATTTGGATCAAACCCTTTTCTTTCTCCTTTATCTGTATATTGTACAGTGAAGAGTTTAGAAGATGCTACAAGTTCATCACAGTTCTGCAAGTGGAGGGGTTAACCCACACTTCTGTGAACCATGTAGGTACAGACTTAAGCACTGAATGAACAGAAGTCTTTAGGAAAATATCATGTGATCATGTCACCTGGAGCTGAGTCATAATATGCACAGCATGAGTAACCTTAAATCTGGCATTATGATACTTGAGTATGCTTGGTTTTGCAGTTTTAGTAGTATATGTGTAATATATATTTATGCATGTATATATCTATACACACTATATATATATATAAGCTTTGCTATTGAAAAGAAGCCAACTGTGTTTCAACAGCAATGGAAAATTACACAGAACAGTGAAATAAAGCTGCAGAAAGGATTGTTTTGATCTGAGATATTTTTTCTGTTCTGGTTCCCCTTTTCTTTTCCTCCTTTGCCTTAATCAAAACTATTAACCCAAGATCATACCTCAGAGCTAAAACAAGCCCTGGGAATTTCTGAAATATTCAGATGGAGTGCAAAGAAGCAATTTTGCTCTATTTTGTTATGACTGTAGATTTTCTGTGCCAGGTCTAGTCTCTCCTGTAGGCTCAGGAAAATTACTTCAACAATCCTAACTGATGAACACCAATTAACAGGCATTGGTAAACTAGCATTAGTGTGCTATCCTCTCCATGAATGAGATGAATCACCCTGTAGAACAGACCTCACCTAGAAATTGTGCTGCTCTGGGACTTTTAATAAAATTATTTGAGTTTCCACATTTTAAAGTAACTCTTCATCTCAGTGCTGATGTGTGGACATGGCTAGCAGCAACAATCCTGGTTGTAATAGGATTAAATTAAAAAGTAATAGGATTAAGTTAAGGAGGGGAAAAAGAAACTTCTATAATAAATTTCCTGATTATGAGACTCAAATAACCTGACAAGTAAAGCTTATCACCTGACATTGAATCACTTAGGAAGTACACAGTAGAGAAATTTGATATGGGAAGGAATTAAATCTAATGGTTCTTTTCCATCTCAGAGTTTTAATGATTCCTGTCTTCTTTGCAGATGCATTTAATTTAGCAGGAAGAAAACAATTAAAAAGAAGAAAAAATTTTTCAACTTTACTCTTATAAATCACCCCTCTGCAGAAAAGGTGGGCTTCTTCTGCCACTGACTCTGAACAGGATGATCATGAATGGAAAGAGAGGTTGGAGAAAGCACAGTCCGAATATTCGTGTGAGTCACGTTTGCAAAGATAAGAGGAAGAGCTCCTAGACTTCCAAGGATTTCAGGCTGCTATTCAATACACCTGCTTTCAACTAAGGCAAGTCCTTTTTATTTATTTCAAATGCCTTTGAAACACCTTTTGTTATTTGCATATTGATTCCTTGAAAACCAGAAAAGGTACATACATGTGTGTATGATTCAGCTGAAAAAAAATATTTTAAATGGCTGTTATCATGTTCCTGATACAGAGGTAGCATTTTGTTAGCATTTGCATTACAGAAATTCTTGTAGCCAGGCAAAATACTTACGGAGGAAATGTTAATCTGGGTCTAGGATTGTGAGTACTAAGTCAGAATTGTACCCAGCTGGCCGTACATGGGATATTTCCTTCCTGTCTGTCAGCTTTATCCATAGAGGAGCTAAAGACTAGGCTTACAGACAGTAGGCACAGATAGAGAAGCTGAACACTTCCTTTTGTCCTCGGAAACACCTGGAGTGCAAGATAAAGCACAGGGTACGTCCTCACTTATGCACCATCCTGTCTGCTTTGCCTACAGGTAGGTCATCAGCCTGTGTCATACGTAATGCCTGGGACACTTATGGGCACCTAAATGATGAGGAAGGATACGCATGGGCTTTCACTAACTAGTAGACTAGTCTAAACCTTTTTATATTTTTTTTTCTCAAAATATGCTCTAAACTGATACTTGAGAGAGAATTTCATATTGAAATAGTTTGGATTCAAGGAGAGCATAGGTTCAGGCAATCAGTTAGACACAGATAAGATGCTTATGTGGCTTGAACTGAAATCTCTTAAAATCTGTACCGGTATCTTAACCAGGGATCCTATTTCCCTTTTGGATTGGTGGGGTTTTATGCACCAGAGCCAAGACTCACATTTTTTGATGGCAGATATGTAAGTAGAACTTACTACAGCTTTTACTAGCTTTAAAGCCATGATTTTTTTCCTTCCTTACAATGGGGTTGGTGATGTGAAGAAGCACAGAGTTAAAACAGTTATAGCTTCCTTCTTCTCTACTTTCCCTTTTTGGGGGCAATTAAAATGCCTCTCCTTTTGTAGGCTGAAATTATCACCTCCCTTCTTCAGGAAACCTTTGACACACTGGGGACACTAGGACAAGCATGTGGACATTGTTGTTTCTAAGAATGCATTTATGAGGCTGGACATGATGGCCACTGCCTTGTCCTTGGGCAGATCAGCCAAGCAGGTGGGTCAACTGTGAGTCATCAGCAGCAAGGAGGCAACTTAGGGGGAGAGTGAACAATTCAAAAGGATGTGGTGAACTTCCTACTGCTGTTATAGAGTCAAACATTTCTTCATCCTCTTCTGTGTTAGGCATAGATAATAGGTTTGCATAGTAGAGGTAACATGGGCAAATTGGTTAAAAACTTCCATTTCCCCATGAATCTGTCAGAAAGCACTTTCCAATGTGTTTCCTAGCCAAGGAGTTCCTGGTACCTTCTGGTCTCTTAGAGTGATACATCAGCAGAGATCTCTCTGCTTGACAAACAGACCTAATGTTATTTCAATTTATATCAACTGAAAACCAATTATGAGTGTTCTGGCTTTGCAGATATGAAGGCCAGGTAGGTAACTAGCTAGAATTGGAGCGACTCTGCAGGGAGAACTGTAAGTGTTGCATCATAAAACAATTTCCTAAGTCACTGATAGCAAGTAAGTTTGAACAGCTTCTTTATGCTGCAAAGCAAATCAAGGAAGGTAACATGGCAAGGCAGTGGAGCGAGAGAAAAATCAATTTTCATTTAACTCTGGTGGGAGTTAACTGGAGTGTGAAAATTTGGTGGTCAATTCCTGCTATTGAAGGAAACCATTCTTGTTATCCTGAGGGGCAGAATTATGGAAACAGCTGATTTTTTGTATTCATGGCCTGAGTGAAAATCACTAAAATTAATTCATTTGGATTTGATCCAAAGCAAAAAGACAAACAACAACCTAACAGTAAAACCAAATAGATTTCTTATCAATTGGAACAGTTCAATATTTTTTTTAACAGTTGAGAAAATACATTTAGGGAAAACTTTTTTCTGTAACAAAAAAATTCTAATGTTCCATTAAAAAAAAAAGAAAAAGGAAATGGAAACAGGACTTGACAATTCTAGTAGCTGAGAGTATCTGACTTTGTAATTTATGACAAACTGTCTCACCAAAACATTTCACGCCACTCTGCTCGAGGAAGTCTGGTAGTGGAGCTACAAGCTGCAAAGGGACAGGTTTCTGAATGTCAGAGCAGGCACTGTTAAACAATCCTTCCACCGCACAAGAGAAAAAGGAAAATGTCCATGCAAATGGAAGCTGCAGTACAAATGAGACAGAGGCCTGTAAAAGATGAATGAGCACTGGCAGTGTGATGCTTTCCTTGGAACGTGGGTAGTTCATGCAGTAATACTTGCAGGGAGGACTGAAAGGCAAGTTTGTCCCAGGGTTGTCAGGTATTGCCTTCATGTTTAAAGCAAGCTGATGTGAATGGAGGGGCTCTCCTGGGTGTGGAGAGCTATGGCTTGTGCTGTGCTGCACGTACAGCATATGTTGTGTTGCATGAGCCCCTAATATGATCCAGCTGACTGTACCAGAGTAGTCTGCAGGCAGCCCCCAGTTGGTATTGGTGATTGCACCACTTGTGTGGCCTTTTCTTTATCAAAAATTGCAGCAAGAACTTTTCATGCAGATATCCTTCCTGTTTGACAGTAGAAATGAGGAACTAAATTGTTTCCTGGTGAGTAAAGACTGTAATAGTTCAAATGATCAAAATGGGAGAAGCTCTTTCATGGATGGGATCTGCACAGCTGTGTGTGGATCCTGGGGCTGTTTGATGCTACATCACTTGGGATTCCCAGCATCTCAAAGGGTGTAAGGTTAGCTGTATTATTCTCTCTTTCTTTATAGTCTTAACTCTAATATATGACATCTTAAATGATACCTTACAGAGTCTCAGTGCCCCATCATTTGAAAAGGATGTTCAGGTTCTTGAATGTGTCCAGTGGAGGGCAACAAAACTGCCCCTGGACTGTGACATTCAGAGGAGGTTCCAGGAGAGGCTTTCACAAGTTGAGTGCTGTAATGAGAGTGGTGAGACACTGGAACAGGTTGCTTAGAGAAGCTGTGCATGCTACATCCCTGGAAGTGTTCAAGGCCAGATTGGACAGGCCTTTGAGCAACCTGATCTAGTGAAAGGTGTTCCTGCCCATGGCAGGGGGGTTCTACTAGATGACCTTTAACCATTCTATGATCTGGTGTAATGAGAGGTCTGTTTGGTGACTATGCTGCATTCATCTCACAGATCTCATGAGAAGGCTGCTCATTGGGCTGTCCATGACACTGTATTTAACATTTGCAAGAAACTTCTCCTGGGTACTATCTATTCCCTGCCAGAAGCCAATTAGGCTTCTTGGATCTTCCTCAAAAGCCTGTATATGTTAGGAAAAAGATCCCAGACTGGGTAAATAATTTCTTTGGTCAAATATGGTAGTTCCTTGTCTATATGGCAGTTCCAGTATTCCTTGTCTATGTCTATAGTATGTGATTTATCACAGGGTAAGGGAGGCTGGAAGAAATCTCAGGAGGTCTCTAGCTGAGCTTCATGCTCACAGCATGGTCAGCTATGAGATTAGACCAGGTGGCTCTGGGTTTATCCACTTGGGTCTTGAAGACCTTGAAGATTAGACACTGTCCAGTCTCTCTGGGTCACCTGTCCCAGTACTTGACTGTACTCATGAGAAAAAGTTTTCCCAGTGTGAACTTTTTTTCCTTGAATTTACATCCATTGTGTATCATCTTCCTGCCACACACCATAGTGAAGAGCCCTATCTCCTTCATGAACTCCCATTAAACATTGGGGGCTGCTGTTAGGTCTCCTGAAGTCTTTTTCCAGGCAGAACAAGTCCAGCTCCCCCATCCTACCATCGCAGATCAGGTGCTCCAACCCCAACCATCTTGGTGGCCCTCCCCAAATTTGCTCCAATTTGTCAATGTCTTTCCTGTATTCCCTTTATCACCCCAAAACTGAATACAGTACCAACATGTGGTCCAATGAGTGCTGAGAAGAGTGGGATAATAACCTCCCTGGATCTCATGGATCTGCTTCTGTCCAAATAGCCCAGGAGGTTTTTGGTCTCTTTTGCCAGGACACATAGCTGGCCAATGCCCGGCTTGGTGCCTGCCAGGACCACCAGGAGCCTTCTGCAGAACTGCTCCCCAGCCTGCCAGTTCTCTGCCTGTGTTGTTGATAACGGCTCTTCCTTCCAATGGGCAGGACTTTGTCCTTGTTGAATTTCAGGAGGTCCCGGTTCCCTTTCTCCTGCTTGTCTGGGTCCCTCTAAACAGCAGCCCTGCTTCATTTTGACTTTCTCCCCAGTGTGGTGAAAAGAGAAGGTGGATGAAGAAATAGTGATGTTTCTATTTCTGCCTCTCCCTTTTGTTCTTTCAGCTGCAAAGAGGTTTCTTTTTGGTCAAAATCAAGATACATTTACTAAAAAAGTATAATTCGGGAAAAAACTGATCAGTAAGCTCCACCTGAGCAAGTAGATAAGCAAAAATAAATCTATGGTTAAACAATCAACCCTGGACAGGAAAAAAAGGATGCAAAATTTAAAAAAACTTTCATTGAATGTAAACCAAAGTTAGCCTTCGCTAAAAAATATTCAACTTGTGAAATCCTTTTTTGAAAAAACATATCAAAATATCATAGGCATTTGGACCTAAGCCTTTTTCCTCTGGTCAGAATGAGAGCAAAGCTCTGCAGCACCCAGGAGCTGAGATCAATGTTCCTGGCTCACTTTGATACACAACTACTTTGAACCAGTAAACCAAATAAAGGCAAGGAGTTGTGACTTCAAAAGCCTTGGCTAATTTTAGCAGCCCGGTGCGAGCATCCAGTTGCTCTCTTGTGAAGATATGCTGATGCCTCCTAATCATCTCATTCCTGGGATGTCTGAACTTGGGTACTCCAAACTGGCTATGAAATTGGTGCTGTCCAGAATGAACAGAACTCAGCAGCAGTTAGTCACACAGTTGAGATAATTAGTGCCATAAAATGGGAAAGACTGGCATTTTGCAGTAGGGAACATGTGTTGCATCTTTTTTTCCGATGCCATCATTTTGTGACAAATGAGTGCCGACTTGGTAAGAATCAGTAATAACCATTCATAAAGAGTTCCAATGCAGGCGTTACGGGGTATGAGAGAAGAAAATGCCATGTTCTTTGAAGAGATGATCTACTTCTTTCTATTGAACACAAAGCCTTACCAAAGGAGAGCTATTCCCTATTCCCATGAGCCTAGATTTCTCAGATTTACTTTTATCAAGATAAATAATCACATGAAAATTTTTAGAATTCAAAAGGGACAGGCAGGCTCAGGTACTTTGTGTCTGAAAATTTGACTGCTTAGAACACTTGAATTTTATTTCTGAATAGATCTGGACACAGCAAACCACCCCTTTTCCTGTGGAATAATCTGCTCAGAAGACTTGAGCACAGGACTGGTATGTCTGGCTCTGAGTTGCAGACATTGGTTATGCATCAGAAAGGATAGCAAGGCCTGACTTCTGCTGCAGGACTGTGCTCCCTGTGTCCCAGGGAGCTCCCTCCTCGTTTAGCTTCTCTGGAGGTAATGGATGCTGTGTTTTATAGGCATTTTCGGCCTTCAGTAAATTAATGGAGTGCAAATCTGTTCCATAATTGTAGGATTACAGAAGTGAAATTTATACAATTTCCATGGTGTGCTCTCAGAATGAAGGCGAAGATTGGGTCTGCAAGCTCCCTCTGCCTCGAGCCTGTGGAGACAATGTGACAACACACACATTGTACTATCTGCTTATTGAACATAGGTGCAGCTTGTGGCAATCCCCACTGCTAGATAATGCAGAATGAAGCACAGCTTTAGCCTAAATACTGATTGCATCAAGGGCTTACAAGGAGCAACTCTTAAGATGAGCTGATTTCCTCATTAGTTCACCCAGCAGTTTTCAGCAGGAGCAGCTCAGCAGCCTTTGTAACCATTGACAGGAAGGCTTCTTCCTGCTTGCAGGGAAGAATGTAAAATAATGTGTTATTACTCAGTATAAAAGTTAGTTCCCCCCTCTCCCCTCCCCATTATGAAGCTATAAGTGTGGCAGATTTAAGTCAGCCTTAGGAATGCTGATTAAATGCAGAAAAAGAAGAGAAGGATATATTCAGTGCAGCGTCTACTTATAGATGTCGCTAATACAGTTTGTGTTGGGAATTTCAGTACAAGAGTAACTGTGGCTCATCTACCAGCCATAACTTTTAACTGTGGTTGTAACTATCCCCTTGCAAATGTGCATATTGCTCATAAACTGGAAGCATCTATGCTAAATACCATTAAATTGATGAGCTGATATATGCACACAAGAGGTTAAAATTATAGTTGCTGCATAATTGAAATACCTATACATATACAAAGTTAGACATAATGACCTTTCTTAGCACAGCAGAAGGGTTAATGAGGATGTAGGAGGTCTGCGTTCAGGTTGGCCAAAGGGACTCAAAAAACGTACCTCATAAGAGAATGATTTCCACAGCCTAATCTGGGCAGGTGTTTTGGAGTCTCTCACCCAACGTAGAAACACGAGGCTGCTATACAAAATGTGATCCACTGACACTGTCTCTCTTTCCTCCTGTGTTTTAAGCTATTACACCTGTACCTTGTGAGTAGGCTTTTGGGATGTTAGGCATGCTGTGAGAACATGTGCTGATCTGACAAGACCTCTCAGGGTTCTGTGCACTCCTTCGCCTAATTTTTGTGTCTGGGTTGAGTATAAATAGATGCCAAAGCACTGAGGGGGGAATATGCAGAGTTCTGTGCACCTGGGGAACTTCACAATCCAAAGAGACCTGATAAGCTGGATCTCTCCAATACAGTCATAACAAGAGCTTTCCTGTTGGGAATTGTAAGCTGATTTTCAGAAAGGCAGCATTAATGCTGGTTGTAAACTGTTTCTCACTTTAGCTTTACAGTGGGGATAGTCATTGTGCAATATTGCTTGCTACAGGAACATTGACATTTGCATTTATAAAATTCAACTGGAGTATCTCTTCACTTGGAAGACATCTAAATGCCCCTTGTCATGGCTCAGGAACATAACTCTGAAGAGTGATCGAGGAGCAACAGCAAGTTTATTGTCCAATAGTTGATGGGAAAAGGCATGTATTAGTCTGCCCTGAACATTTTAGACATGTCAGGAGCAATCTTGAGAAGGATCCTGTTGCCCTGTGCTCTAGATGCCTCTTGAAGACTATGTGTTACACAAAGGGTACTCCTTGGGGTGGCTCTGGTGACAAGGAACTCCCACATCTAGCTCCTGGGGATTGCCTGGTAGTACAACACGCAGTGAAAAAATATGAGGGTTGTTTTGACACATGCTTGCTTGGACTGGAGCTCCAGGATCCAACGAATTATGGTCTTTAGAGTCACTTATAAATTATGGGAGTCTGGTATGATGGGTAGGAACGGACACTCCAGAACCATTCTTCAAACTAAAATATCTCCTCACTGCTGAGCACAGCCCATAAATCACCAGCTATCCATGTCCTGAAGAGGTCCACTATCTTTTTAGTGGAAAAGCTGTTAAAGAGATTCTCCACACCAGTGGCCAGACCATAGCTGGAGACCTTCTAACTATCACAAATATGTTGTCTCCTATGTGTTCACTTCCTGGGATAAAGTCCAAAGTGATTTCTCCTAAATGAGCTGATCAAGAAACCACATGAGAACATCTTTTTGACATCAAGGGCTAAGTGACCATGGTCAAAAGCAAGCCCAGAGCTGTGCCGACACATGTAGATGATGTAATTACACTGCCCATAGCCTACATTGTCTTTACCCATGCAGAATACCTGAAGATAAACAGAATTGTCCTGACTCTGGGATCACACTGAGCCCACACAGCCTGAATAACTCTGCCAGGGTAGCCAGGTTGTCTGCATATCACAAAGGTGCTTACACAACATTGTTTGCCTGAGGTGAAGGATAAAATAACTCCCACTTTTGGAGTAAGGGCACCGTCTCAATTTTGCAGCACGTGCAATGAAAGAAAGATCTTGTTGTTTCCATTTAAGGTTTTTGCTGACTCAAGCGGTCCTTTGCACCTGCAAAGGTTAAAAGAGTAGTACTGGCTTCCAGATCTAATAGAAAAGGCAAGATGAAATGTTTTCCAGAATTACAGGGTAAGTTAGTGCAGATATCTAATTTTCATTGAGAATGAGACCCTAGTGGAAACCTGTGGAAACTGTCTCCTTAAATGTTAGCTGAATGCATTTTTCAGGCATTCACACTATGTTTTAACTAAAATGTAAAATTGTTATTTGGACAGCAGTTTGTACAATAATTAAATTTGCAATTATTCATTTTAGTGCAGTTGTGGATAGACAAACCCTAACCCACACCCTTGCTGACTCAACTGATCTGCCCACATCTATTGACATCTTTTTAATTGGTAAAGCAGGTTCTGAAGTTTAATTCTGTTAATTTCTATGGAAAATTCACACACTACAGGAGAATGCACTGCAATCTATTTTAGCTTTTGTATCGCAAAATCATTGTTACTAGTGGATGATTTGCAAGTCAATAAAAACCAACCGACTTCCCAATCCTCTGCTCTATATGCTGTCAGTTAGGAATAAGACCAAATTGATTTTACTTGCAAATTGGACAGATTTGATGTGGAGTCATTGATCAAGTACAGAGACTCCAAGACTTGGGTTTTTTAAGAGAGGCATTGCATTTCAAATTAATAATGGCTTTTTAAACATGCAATCATAATTGCATTGCAAATGTACAAGCAACTATAACTTTACCTGGATATTTCTCCTCTGAACTCTTGGTAAATAAAAGAGGGAAGAAGACATTTTAACAAATGCCCAGCACATATTCTGTGTTACCCCCTGGACAACATGCAACACACAACTGCTTATTTTCTGTGACTAAAGCATTTTTGTTCAGCAAGGACCATGTCTTTGCTGCAAGCACGTCATCTAGAAATCTGACTTTCAGGTTACTGCTGGGTGAAAGCTTCTGTTTTATTCTGTCAGCTGGTAGCTTAAGAGGCTGAGCTTAGTGAAAAACAACAGTACTTATTTGTACTCTGTACTCCAGGGGACACTTACCATCAAGGCTTTCATTGCTGGCAGCACAAAAGGAGGTGCTTTAATGAGCTTTAAAATCACATTAGAATGCAGTAAAAATCAAAGTTCTTGCAGAGCATACTTAGCAAGATCTGCACCCTGGATAGACCCATGGTTAAGAAATTCCAAAATGGGTTTCAGGTAAAAAATACTTTATCCTAGAGTTCCTCACTAATTATTTCCATTTTCCAGCTACTCATCCCTGCTGCTATAACAGTGCTGAGCAAGGAATTAAAATGGAACTTTAAAATGGACTTTACTGGTTTTAAGTGCTGGTTGCTAACAATTTTCTCAGAGTTCTTTCCATATTTGAAATAAATAGATGAGTAATTCCAGAGTGATAGTTGGTCTCTAATTAGTTGGCAAAGAGCTCATTGCGCCTCCTGGGTTCGATGGTGGATGAGAGTTTAAACAGATGTGTATGGCATGTGGTTGGCTTATTCTTTCATTGGATGTATTTAATAGGATAATTGTCTTCCAATATAAAAAATGGCATTTAATTTAAAGATTATAGCAGAGTCCTCTGAATCTTAGCTACGATGGGAAACATCCACGTCAGTGGGGATGTGTCATCTGTGATCAAATTTGACTGTCCTACTAATAAATAGTCCCCTGACTTCCTATTTTCTGTTACCTTCAGTTCAGATGGGCTGAGACATCTTGGTCAGGCTTAAAATCAGCTTTTTGAGACACGCAGCTCTAGTATTACTGAAGGGAAAAGGCCAATGAAAGACAAAGTCCCCCAGAGAGGGTGTCAGGTCTCTACCCTTCCTGACTATTGTTCAGTAGGAAGAAATCAAGAGTGGAGGTTGCTGGCAGTGGGACTTGACCGTGCACATGGCCATTGTGGGCACTGAGGTGAAACTACAGGAGAAACTTCATTTCAAAAGTTGTACTTTGAGATTCCTGAGTTGATCTGTGTTGCTGCAGTGAGCGTGAGAAGGTGAATAGTGCATGGGCAGAAATGCCTCCCATGAGAATACATGGCTTGTGGCCTCTATTTTTGGAATAGTCAAAAACCATTGAGGAAGAAGCTCCTCCAAGCTACTCCTCGAGCTGTTCTTTTACATCCTTTTGTTCACTGAGAAACCAGCTGAGGAGAGGCTTGCAGACACCTCCAGAATGGAAGAAATGAAGGTTTTTTGCTTTTTAAATAATAAAGAAGGAAAGATAATACAACATTTCAATTCTCCTTAAGAGACCAGGACATGCCTCCTGTCTAAGCAACTTTGCTGATGCCAGGTTGATGACACTGCATGTGGAGTAGAGGCACTTGTTTTCCCTTGAACTCTATGTAGCCTTCTTGCCTCCATTTCTCCCACAGCCTTCACCCATCTCTCACACACACACTTGTCTATACACAGAGCAAATCAGTCAACACTGTCTGACTTGTAGGCTTGCCAATTTATTAAAAATAAGGGTCATCCCATCACCAAAGCCTGGGACAACATGCAAAACACAAATTTTATTTTGAGAGTCTTGGATTACGTATGGTTTACCTGAGCTTTGTACTGTAGAGCAGACTCAGAATGACCAGCAGCAGAAATTCATATCACTCATCTCATGAAATAGAACAGTTGTCTCTTGTCCAGGGTCTGTGGTGATTCATGCTTTCAGGTAGCTGATGGGAGAACAAAGCAATGGCAAGTGAGAACGAAGGCCCGAGTGGAAAGACTGGGGCTGCAGAGCCATGACATGCATTCTGTCTGCTTTCCCAGCACTCTTGCAGACAACATCATGTATCTGTCATTTCTCCTCCTCCTAATTCCCATTAGCGCATTGTACCAGCCACAATGCACCTGATGTCATGAATGCTGGTAGCCAACCTGTGCTTCATTGTACTTCACAGTATGCTGATTTTGGCACAGCCCAGTGAATGCCAGACCTTGCAATTGGCTTTGTTGAACCTCATGAGGTCCCCATGGGTCCATGTCTTGAGCTTGTCCAGGTCCCTCTGGATGGCACACCATCCCTCAGGTGTGTCAGCCTCATCTCTCAGCTTGGTGTTGTCTGCAGATTTGCTGAGGGTGCAATTCATCCCACTATCTATGTCACTGATGAAGGCACTGAATAGCATTGGACCCAACAGAGACCTTCAAGGGACACCACTCATCACTGATGCCCATCGGGACTCTGAGCCATTTACCTCTACACTCTGGATGCAGCCATCCACCCAATTCCTCGTCCACCAAACAGTCCTACCATCAAATCCATGTCTCTCCAATTTAGAGTGGGAGGATGTTGTGGGGAACAGTGTCAAAGTCCTTACAGGAGTCCAGATCGATAACGCCCATAGCTCTCCCCTTGTCCACTGATGTAGTCTCTCCATCAGTCTAAATATGTAGACTCATAGAAAACAGGGTTTTTAAGAACCCAGCTCAGTGTTACTGAGTATAGTAGAAACTCTGTCTTTCCATTTCTTATTATCTAAATACCTTAAAAAGCCATTAACTAATTGAGTTGCCACTATGTGTGTCAGGGATGAATTCAATTCTTTGCCCTGAGGTAAGTTTTCCTCCTGTTGTTTACGTGACGGAAAACATTCAGCTCAACATGACATCAGCTCTTGTTCCTCAATGACTGCACTAAGATTTATGACAGTATTTCCAGCAGCATGTTTCTTCTGCTATTAAAGAAGAGACAGAGAAGACTAGCATGTCAAAGACATGCTGTCATCTAGCACAAGGCAACAAACTTTACATAAAGCAGCATATCACTTTTGTCTTCCATTTGCTGCTGACGTGTTCCGTAATGTGGCAGCAACTGTGACAGGACAGGGGAAGGTTCCTGACCTGTAACCTCCAGTCAGTGCTGGCAAATGCAGCAAAGATGCTGTGGGACGATGGACATGCAGTTTCTTCAGGCAAAAAGTTATGCTCTAGAAGACCTTACTTTGAGGGTTTGGTTGCACAGACAAAGGACTTCCACATAGCTGGCGTACTGCCAGGTCTCCTTCTTCTCACTTGAGTGAGGGAGCTTCATTTACTTTGAACACGATACCTGCTTTGCTGATGTATCTCCCTCATGCTTTTCCTTGTGCTGCCCCACAATGGTTTGCTGATGTTCTTCATCTTACCCTCTGTGCCAGATAGCTGCTAGTTAAATGACTTCATGCACAGTTTTTTTCGGTTGTAACTGAAATGAAATGTAAAACCCCAGTTCCAGATAGGACACGAGATCACTGCAGTAGAGAACTGAACAAAATGTGACTGTAAATAAGGAAAAAGTATTTAAATTTGGTGTTACAGGAGTCAGAATATAAGGATGGAGTGAGAGAGTTCAATGCAAACTCAACTCTAGCAGTGGAGTTCATAATTAAGTGAAGTCAAATAATGAAGCAGTCAACTTTATGGCTTGAAGACCATCAAGTCAAGGATATGACAAAGAAGAGCAGGAAGGAGGTGTGTGAAAACAGGAAATAGAGATCAGAGGGGGAATTCAGAGATAGACTTCACATCTTGCTGAAATAAAATCAGTGCTCCAGTTGGAAGAGTGCTGGTTATCATGACTTGGTGGGGCTAACAAATGATCACGATTTTTTTCTCCCGATCTTTAAGAAAGCACAAGATCTCAGCAAAGAGCTGAGGCACTCATAGGTGTGAAGGAAGAATGTGATCTTTTCAATCTAAACCACTCCTCCCACTAGATAGATTTCCTCTTCAGCTCCTATTATGGCTTCATATTCAAGGAATAATTTGAGGTACTCTTAATCAGCACCCTGCACAGGGCAGAATTTTGGAATTCCCCATTGACTGCAGGGGATCAAAGGTATCCAAACATATTTATTTTTTACTTCTTTTAGTTCTTTTACTTATAGCATTTACTTAAATCAAAGTCATCTGTTATTTCCACACACATGTTGAAAAAAATCCATGTTGAAATGCTTTGTCATCAAGCATCTTTCAATTTACTCTGTTTTCTGTGAAAAAGAAACACATCACATTTCAATATTAGGCATGTTATGACAATTACTCTTTCTTCCATGTTACCTGTGACAGCTCTTCAGAAAAGCATCAATCAATAGATGTTTTCCAACTTCAAAGGCAGTGTTTGACCTATGACATCGCAGACCTACTCATCAATCAAGATATATTCAAGAGACAAGATAGCATTTAGATACTGTGACTGCCTTGTTAAGCATACTTGTTCAATAAATAATGCAAGTAAATAGCATCATGCTGGGAGCTTCCAAAAAGCCAAAACTATAAATTACTAGTAACCTTTGGCAAAGCTTAATTTATGCATTTCCATTCATGCAACAGTCATGTCTGACTGGATCTGTTTACAAGTGATCTCAGACTAATTTATTCTTTAATTCCACTGATGCATGAAGTAATAATCTCTACTTTAGCTAGTGAATGTAGAGGGTGAATCAGCTCCATATTATTCTCAATCTTCTCTCCCACCCTTGGGTTAATTATGTACTAGAGGGAGATGAAGATTGGGATTGGGACTGAAGAGAAGTATTTAATTCCTAACTTCAGGTAGTTATAGACTGATATATTCCTTGAAATGCAAATTTACACCACTTTTTCCTCATGAAGTGTCTTAAAAAAAAAGCTGTAGGTGAAGAAAAGAAATAAACTCTCATGGAACTTAGTACCACTGTATTTTGTGTGGAAAATCAATAGTTAGAACATTTAGAAAAGAAAAATTAATGGAAGACCCATGCCAAGAAAAACAGTTGGAGATCTTGGTCTCTATCTCTAGATTATACATGGGATAAGGGAGATCCAGATGACAGTAAAAACAATACCTATGTCTAAGAACCTTCCATGTAGGTCACACAGGACTTTTCCCGTATGACTCTTCCAATTAGCACCATTTCATTCCATTTTAATCCTTAGGTTAATAGAGTAGTATATGTTCTTTTACCCTAAATCTCATCTGAATAAAACATAGGTATGTGTTTAAGGTAAGGAAGCACCATTCCTATCAAGAGGTGAACATTGTTAGCAAGAGTGAGTCTGCTCTGGGTGTGTGGAGCTGCCATTCTTTGGGTTTGCTGGATGCTCTTCAACAACACTGCAAGGACCAGGCTGTAGGTTGCTGGTCCTGTGCCAAATGTGGGGACAGTTTTCCCTTGTCATTTCTCATCTATAGGTCTTAGCTGTGGGGTAGGGAGAAGAGATGGAACACTGGGATCATTCTGAATATGCCACGCTGTGCCATATATTCGAACAGGGAAAGCCTATAGAAAATTTCTAAGAATTGTAAGATTTTGTCCTCTGCTGGTAATACAATTGCATTCAACTACCTTTGGTCTAATTCTTCAAATCATTCAGGGAGTGATAATTTATAACTAATATTTTTTAAAAGCCCATGAAAAAAAGACCTAACATAGAAATTATATCTACAATGCCCCTTTTTTAGTGTCATAGTGTAAGAAGGACTTGATCAGTTCCTCATTTTCTAGTCCAGTAGAAACACAAGATATTAAACCTTATGTTGTCACTGATGCAGGACTTTTTTCCTACATCAACTATCTTCATATTAATGTAAGAGGTGGTTGAACTCAATGTTTGAGGCTACTCAGTTTTGTATGTTGATCAGCAAAATCCTGAGGGAGTGTTTTCATATACATGGGAAGCATCTGAAGCTACATGCCCATCACTGACTCTTACCCACTGAATTGCATTTCTGAACTGTTTTATTATTTATAATTCTTTTGTCTTGACTATTCTTGACCCTGGAATGGAACTGAGGAGGATGCAGCAAACCTCCCTCGCATCTCATATTAGGATCTTGCCAACCGTATTTTATAGGTGAGAGGCAGCAGATATGGATGCCTGGAGAAGTTGAATGGTGGGTTGGTGGAACAGACTGACTAAAACTTCTTGTTTTTGAGAGATGTTGAAAGAAATGTTTTGACTGATATTTCCTGGTGAAGGACAACTTAGACTGATCCCCATGCTAATGAGTTACTCAGAGCTTCGATTCAAACAATTTTGGTACCATTACTTCTCCACATTCGCTTTTCAAAAATACTTTTAAAAGGTGAGCCTCATCTGACCGAATGATGATGCTTACACATATGATCCCATCATCTCATCTACTTTAGTAATCAATGGGAGAGTAATAGGCACTTCAGCTCATTCCAAAATAGATACTTTGAGATTGAAAATATTGATGAAAATATGCCAGATGTAGCACAACTTACAAATGAATATTTCTCCCTGTAGAGTAGAAAGAGAGCCAGTGGGGAGTATTTCAGATACAGATATTGATACTAAGGATATTTAAAGCTAGATCAAGACCCCAGGACCTGACCTGGCAATGTTCAGCAAGACCTTTGGAATTGAGATTTACTGCTAGGTTTCTTTTAATATTTTTATTTCATGCTCTGAAACTGTGATCATGAACTTCCATAAAGGGAGGCAAGAGAGTTTAAAACACTTTGAGCACAAAAGTTGCATAATGCTACTACACTAATGGCTACAATGGCTTATAATTAACCTCTACACCTTGTAGTTCCTATATCTACTGTATTCCTAATATCTACTGTGTTCATTGTAGTGCTTGCAAGAGAGGATAAATAGTGTCTATAGACATATTTTCTTCACCACCTTCTGTGATTCAGCAGTATTCGCAAAACAACCTGAGACATTGCAGATGACATTCTCCTCATGATTTACTTGATGCTGGTATATTAAGGGTTAGAAGAATGGAATTGAAAGAATTATGCTAATACAAAATGGTATGTCCAAGATCAGAATTTGTCTCTTTTTATTTCTTCTGAACTGATAGGCCAGGAGTTAGGCAAGTTCTTTTGCAGTAATACTAGTGGGAATAATATTGAGGATTGGTTAAATTACTCAGTAGATTTCTTATCAGCATCCTCATTCTTGGATCTACTGAAGATAATGTTAATCAATATACTTTCCTTCACTTACTGTAATAATCCTTTTATACTAAAAAATTCTTCTTACTCAGAAATGCCAGCAGATAGTAATGTCCATGAGTGAGCTACGTATTTGAAAACTGAAAGAACAGCTTCACAACACAACAAAGCAGACATAGGACTTTGAATAAAATCTAAATTTTCCTTCCAAGCTAATGTTTTGTTTATTATCTGGATCAGTGAGTGCTTGGAGATCTTTTGCAGACATCCAAACTGAAAAACAGAAAAATGATTCAAACATCAGAGGATGTACAATACAACAGCAAATTCTGATACACTAATTGTTGTGCTGCTCCTTGGTTAATTGAAAAAAAACTTGTTACTATTTATTCCCCCAAGACTAATATCTAACTTACAGGCAAGATCTATTAGTGGCAGTTTTAAAAATTAATTGACCATATCACAGTATTGAGAAAAAGCTGCATTCAAAAGAGTTGCATGAAATCTCTCATTGTATTTCTCTGCAAAACCAACAAGGACAAGTCACCAAAGGACTCTTAAGCCCTTTTCACAAGTCATTTTCATCCAGAATAGAAATACATAGGAACACAATACCATTTAATGCTGTGACATGTTGTTCATACAAATTCTTACAATGCAAACAGCTACAGCATTTTATGATCATAAAAGTACTAATCAGACCAGGAACCAAAATGTTGGATAATCTGAAGATCCATAGAAAAACAGTCCCTCCTGTTTGTAATCTTCAGCAGCCAGGCCTGACCTGGTCATGCCTTCCTTTGTAGAGGAAGAACTCCTGATTGGCTGGGGTAGATATTGCTTCTTCCATCACCTTTCTTAAGCACCTGCTTCATTCATGGATTGAAGGACCTCTTGAGTCCTGTGATCTGAAGGCTGAGTCAGTGAAGCTCAGCCCTTCTGTGTGTGCTGAGCCTTCTGCAATTCAGTGCAGCATCAGACTGCAAGGGCTTTAGGGGAAGCATTATGCAAACCAGTAAATTCCCTATTCTGGCAATGACATGAATACAAGTGCTAACCTAGCATTGCCCCTGGTCTCTAGAGCCTAAGCATTGTGCTTTTTCATAGACAAATGGGGATTCTCCTGGAACTCAGAGAACAATGAAAATGGGAAGACATGCAGGATCATAACAAACAAAGCTCGAAGGATCAAAACAGGAAAGCAGTTAAAGCCATCTTGGAAGGTTCTTCTTGTTGATTGTTCTGCTCTCTCAAATGTGCAATGAATAGAAGACACCCTGTTAATTCTGGATTTGTGCAAGCAAATACACTTGGGAGATTTTCAAAGACACTTGATGATTTGAGTCCCTCCACAACTAAAGGTTACGTGTTTGTATTTGTGTATATTTTCTGTCTCAGAAAATTTTTTGTGCTGATTTTTCATTATTATGATTGATTTCCATTCAGTAAACTCCTCAAAGGGTTCCAGCTCCTTCTGAGGTGGAAACAATATTAACAATACGAGAGTTACAACTGGATTCTTGATAGTTCAAGAAATATAAATTGTTATATTAAAAAGAAGTTAGCCATTTGGTTGGTTTCAGCTCTGTTAATGTTTATCTAATCTAAGCCATAATTGCAATCCCCTAAGAAACTCAATACCATAGAAAGCAAAACAAAATGGTTACAGATCTGTCTTGTATATTACACTGATCCAGTTCAAAAGCAGTTATTCTATTATTAATTTGAATGCTCTCCGAGTCCTTGTGAAATATCCCTTCTGATATATCCTAGTCTTTGTCTACAGAAAGGAAAGAAAAGATTGCTTTTCTAATTAAAGTGGCCTGGTCAGAACAGAGTCAATAGCAAAAGTCGAATTAATGGCAAGAGAGGCAACACTGGATTAAGGCCCTTTGAGAGACCGATTGATTAAGCAGAAATTCAGGTCATGTTGCACTCTCACTCCTACCAGCCTGTTTTATAATTTTTAAGTAGTCATTGTCATTCTTTTGCTGATCAGATAACACATTTAAAGAAAAAATCGAATTCTGTTTGATATCCAGTGAATGGAGGGAAATTGTCTATGCATTAAAGCAGAACTCATCCTGTTTTGAAGTCTCCAGGTGCCCTTTTGCTGTCCTTGTTCTGCTTCAGCTTTTCTATCTTTACTATGGGCATAATATTTAGTCACCTTTCAGGAGTGTTGTACTTTTCAGCTAGGTGGCCCACGAGATGTGCTGGTGCCTGGGACTATCCCACCCCAGGGACAGGACTTCCTTTGTGTTAAACTTCATGAGGTTTCTGTTGCCCCATTTCCCCAGCCTGTCAAGGTCCCTCCATGAATGGCAGTGCAACTGCTGGTGTTATCAGCAGCTCCTCCCACTTTACCATCTGCAAACTTGCTCAGGGTACAGCCTGCCCCAACATTGATGAAGATGTTAAACAGCATTATCCCCAGTGTCAAGCCCTGAGGTACACCAGTAGTGACTGGTCTGCAGCTGGACATTGTGCTGTTTGTCAGAACCCTCTGAGCCCAGTTCAACCAGTTTTCAGTCCACCTCACCCATTTATCTAGCCTGGGCTTCATCGGTTTTTGTATGAAGATGTTATGAGAGGCAGTGTTGAAAGTCTAACTAAAGTCAAGATTAAACAGTGACAATTCCTTCACTCCCTCTACCAAGCTGATTGTTTCATTGTGTAAGGCTGTTGGATTTTTCAAGAAATTTGTCAACTATGATTTCTTCTTCCTAAATTCAGGCTGACTACTCCCAATTGCATTCTTTTCATTCATATGTATGTTTGTAAGTGGTTTCCAGGAATATGATATATTTCTTACTATCCCACCACAGTACATGCATGATAAATATGAAGTTTTCCTCTATAAATATTTGTGTATGCATATAAACATGTGTACACACATAAGGATGAATCAGCTCACACAAATCTGCAATGCCATAGGTGGTAAAAAATATTAGATTGTCATGGAAAGAGTTTTAAAGCAGAAATTTGTAAGGGAAAATTTCTGATGCACATGCAGGGCTATAAGGTGCTATATATAGCTAGTGTCCTGTTAAAATTTACATTCATTCTATCTTTTGTTGTGTTAGACCAACTGAAGGAGGAGGTTGAGAGTCATCTTCTAACAACAGTTTCCAGTTCTCTGGAGAGGCCTGTGGCTGAAAATTACCCTGCTCACATATTTTGACACTGAAGTATTTGTACTTAAAGGAAAGAATAATAGCTGCAAGGTCCGTCTTTCTTCCTGTCCTCATCACGAGAAAGGATTCCTTCAGCAGTGTATTCTTTCCCCTTGTCTGATCAATGAACTCCCCTATCTGTTATCTGTGGCCTTTACCCATTAATCTCCTATCTAGTAGATCAGTTTGATTTTGACATTCTTTGTCTTTTGAACAAATCCTCCAGGGTGGAATCAGAGCTTTGCTTTCTAATTCTGGAAATGAGTCAAATGGAAAGGTTCCTTTAAGTTGTATGACAATTTTGAGACTGTCTGCATAGAACTTCTTTATTCTTTTGGACATAAGAGATCTTTTTCCATGTCTGTGGCATACTGCATAGTTCCACTTGATGCACACGGCTGTTTGTTGCTCTCATACCTTCTATGTTGGGCTGAAACTCCAAGGAATTGAAGTTTGATAATCTTCTCTCTACCACAACTGAAATTTGACAAACACTTTGGAGTTAATAAGGTGCAGCTTATCTCTTGGTGGATTAAAAATTGAAATTCAGTAGGGTCCAACTGTTCAATGGGATGGTAGCGTTACATATGGGTGTGGCACACACAGTACAGTGTACAATAGTATTCCTGCAAAGCATGGAAAGAGCCTTTGATCTCTCAGGTTTTATTGCTGCTGCAGATTTCTGAGCTGTCATGGAAGCTGCAAGAGCTCCTTCCTTCAGCCTTATGTCTGCATTGTGCTGGCAATTGTTTGTGTGGACACAAAACTTCAGTGGTGGATGTTCAGCTCACTGGCTGGGTTTCCCAAGCAGCCTGTACTTGGTGTATTGCCACAAATGAAGGAGTGTCTCAGAGACATGACCGAGAAGTCAAGGTCAGACTGTGCTTAGACCTGCAATGGCACCAAGGATGAAAATGACCTGGGATTGTCTCGCGAAAGCATTCAGAGGAGAAACAAATGTCTCATTCTGCATAGCATGTGGGGTTTTTAAATCTCACCAGGATGCAGCTTGAATGGATGCAACTCCCAAAATAGGAAAAAGAGTCCCAAATCAAACCAACCTACTTAGTGCAAGGCTGCACTTTAGAAAAATCAATTGGTTCCAGAAATTCACTGAGTCAGAAGAAATAGTGACCCTGTGAGCAAGGCATGAAAGTCAAACACATCAAGTCATGGTCTCTTTATACACTAGCAGAAAGTTATAGCCTCAGCTTCCATCTGTGAAGGGTAACCATCCTGTGTCACAGTTTTTGGGATCTGAGTTTTGTGCTGGGACACCTCTGCAGATCATGGCATGATTAACACTTAAAGGAACTCATCAGGCAAGTGGTACATGGCTAAAAAAATACACAAATAGATGGAGTCACTCCTCATTGAAATTTGTATTTAGATAAGTGGCTTTCTGGTTTGAAGTGAGTGGCATGAAGCTGGTCTCCCCCTCCTTTGGTGCTAACCCAGCTGCGGCAGCTGGAGAGCAGCAGCACTCCCTCCCTGTCGGAGGGAAGTAGCAATGACCCTGCTTCCAGACATCGTCCACGTGGAGTCCACCTGTTTCCAACATGGGATGTGATCAGTAAATGTAGCACTGTTTTAGATAGCACTTGTAACCAGCGTCACCTGTCCGGGTGGGAAGCTTCCCTGTCCCAAGTGCTGCTGTATGGCTGGATCCCACATGTTGTAGTGGTGTAGTGAACTGGAACATGTTGAAGCCACATGCAGAAACCTTAGTTCTTGTTGGTCTACTGTGATCTCCTCATTGACTGTTCTGACCTTGCCCAAGGCAAAATGGCCTGGGAAAGGTTTTTTGGAACACTCCCTGGGGGACTTCTTGTCTCCTGGCTGTTTCTAATATTTCTCAGCTCTGTGTGCCTGTGTGCAACTGGAGAAAAAATGGTGTCTCTGCAAATTAATTCTCTCCTATATTTATTCTTCTAGAATAATATATTTATAGTTACCTGAGCTGCTGCTGTCACTGCAGGCTAGTGTGAAGTCAATCACTCACTGCCACCTTTCATCATGCTGTTTTATCAGTGAATTGCTTCAAATGCACTTATCTTGCAAATTGCACAGCAAGAATTTACTCTTCCTTAAGGGTCATTTTAAAAATAGTTTTCAAGAAGGCTTTTTCTCATCCAAATTGCTTCTATTCTTTTTCAAATAAAGGAATATTGCTATAGTGGATGAGCACGCATGAAAATCCTGAATTTAGACATGCTTGTATTTCAGGCTGTTTCAAGTCTGGATCCAAACTAGTTGGCTAGAGCTTCTTTTCCACTTTCCCTCACTTCCTTTAAGATTCATATATTTTCCTGAGTCTTATTTAATGGCAGTGAGCAGAAGAAAAATGTACTCTCATGCAAGGGAGGGAAAATTTTAGTGAGTAATTCATGTTGGGAATAATCCAACTGTAAGAATTCTTTAAAAAAATAGTGGATTCTGAGCTACCTTTTTGCACAGCCAGTGACTAACTTTGAAGAAATAGAGAAATCCATGTAAATCATAAATCTATTGTGTTCTGTGACTGATGCTGAATGACATGTCATCTATTTAAGCACAAATTAGGTTAGTCCTCTTCTTACCCTTTGCTTGCCCTGCCTCAGAAAGACTAATTTTGGTGTTTCTGGCTGAGGTGATTGACCTCCAAACATTCACACACCCTCCATTCCTGAAATCTTTGTGGCACAGGGTTGGTAGGATGGAGCTTTTCTACTTACAGCAGCCTGTTGAAGCAGTGTCCTTCAGAGAGGAACTGTTCTTTGGGTGCCTTTTAGGCTTGTAATATGAAATTCAGTGGTTAAAACAAAAAAGGAGTTTCTGTGTTTTGTCATTTGATCACAGCTACGCTTGCCTTCTGCCAACTTGTCAAAGCTTAGTGACAGCAGAAGGATCCTGCTAGTCTTGCTGCCAGTTCCGCTAACAGCAGTTCTAGATAAATCCTTCTATGTTTTCTCCCAAATGGACCTGAAGCAGAACCCTGGATCTGAACATCTCCAAAAGCAATAAAAGAGGAGTGTTAGTGCAAATCAGAATTGAGTTCTGCTTAATTTTAAATTGAAACTAGTGTCAAAACATAGACTGAGACATCAGGGGACTTTGGGACATCCAAATGCCAGAGCCAAGTCTGAGTCTGCAGTGTGCCTGGGCTGTCACAAGGCACTAGGTGACTGACTTGCCAAGATTTTATTCATCTGATAAGCTGCAGAAAATATGTATTCTCAGATCACTGTGAGTGTGAAATAAATTCCATTAGTACAAACCAGCTTTTATGTAAGAAAATGATCTTAGAGGGGTTGAAACAAGCACTTTTAACTTTGTATTTTTTTTAAGGGTCTGAGAGCCATCTATCAGCCTATGGCTGATTCATGAGCAGCAGCTCATTAGGTATCAGTGTCTTGATTGCTTTTGCTTAGCAATGGCAATTGCTTTTAGCTTCATTATTATTATCATTATTATTATTACTACTGTTAATTGCAGTTTGGTGGCTCTCTGAAAAGGCTCAATCCAGAGAGTTAGAAAGGCATTACCTGGGAGCTGAAACCTAAGGAACGGCACTGCTGATCTGCCACATCATGGAAATACAGCGTCACAGGTCACAGCTCAAAAACACAGCGTCGACAAGGCTGATGAAGGTTGTTCTGTCCGTAGCATGTCTATAGTCTATAGCAGTGCTGCCACTACTTGGGAAGCAACTGTGATTTGCAGGGGCAGCGGTGCAAGGCCTTTGGTCTTGGTGTCCTGGAGTAGAGGGAATATGGGCAGATTTGCTCTTGTTGAGCTTCCAGATAGCAGAGCAGAGCTGTGCAACCATTGTTTCCAGCACATCTCATTGCAACTGAGGAAATCACCTTGGATGAGAGGCACTTTTCTATGCCTGTGCGGGTATCATGTATTCAGCTGCTTTTTTATAGAAAAAGACTGTACACAAAGAGGCTCAGCAGCACAGAAAAATGGCTACTGAAAACCACATATCAAAAGGCACCACAGCTGACTATCCAGCAATGTCTTCTATAGCCAAGCTCAATGGTGTATTTTGATAGTACTAGCCCCACATACTGTAATTACTTTCTTCTGGAAGAAAAATTCCTAAGTTTATCACCAAAATCCACTATTGGAAAACATGAAAATAATTACTCAAAACTCTGATTTCTACCTAATCTTTTCATCCTGAGAGACACTAGTACCCTAACCGGGTAAGATTTTTTCTTCTATTTTTATTTTATTATGTATTTTAACTTTCAATTCCATTTGAATTATTTCTGTTTTTATCTTCCAACCTATTTTTACTTTTATAACTTAATATAAATGTAAGTATTGTGGCTGATAGCATATGAAAGTCATGATGAGTTTTTTCTCCTGGGATTTTTAGCTTTAACTAATTTTGCTTTGTGCCACTAACAGCCTCAGATATGCTCCACAAATGTCATCAGACATTCCCTTCTTCCAGTTTATGACACTTTTGAGATAAATTTACCTGCTGAAGTCTGAGTCATCATTTGAACTATGTCGTGTTGTGTACACACTGTCTTCTCCCTAACCCAACCATCCCAGTCTTCTCAGCTCTTCCTACATGCCATTAAATATTTTCATTGCTTGTCTCTAATTGCTCTACTTTCTGCTGCATTCTCTGAAACAGCAGAACTGGACAAGAACAGAGTGTTTCAGGTGGGGGTGTGCATCAGGTTATATAAAGGAACTTATATATTTTTCCCCTTTTATTTTTTTTTCTCAGAGGAGTATTTGTTTGCTTTTTTTGTGGGTTTTTTGTTTTCTTTTTTGTTTGTTTTGATTTTTTCCTGTTTTTTGGTTTTGACTACCTCGAGGCACTAGGCAAAGCAACTGCAGTAATTATGTACTTTCAAGTGAAACTGGAAACCTGGCTAAGTAATGACCCAGCAGTACTCATTTGCTTCTGAAGGCCCTAGCCATTGCTAGCACTGAGAACTTTGCCTGTTCTCAGCACTCCCTGTCTGTCCATTCAGCAGGATGTGAAAGACTTGGGGGTGTTGGTGGATGAGAAGCTCAACTCGATGTGTGCTCACAGCCCAGAAAGCCAACTGTCCTGGGCTGCATCAAAAGCACTGTCGAGGGAGGTGATTCTACCCCTCTACTCTGCTCTCATAAGATCCCATCTGGAGCACTGCATTCAGGTCTGGGACCCTCAGCACAAGAGAGAGGTGGACCTGTGGAATGAGTCCAGAGGAGGGCCGTAATGATGATCAGAGGGCTGGAGAATCTCTACTGTGAAGACAGGCTGAGAGAGTTGAGGCTGTTCAGCCTGGAGAAAAAAAGGCTCTAGGGAGACCTTAAAGCATCTTCCAGTACCCAAATGGGCTACAGGAGAGCTGGAGAGGGACTTTTCACAAGGGCATGTAGTGATAGGACAGGGGTAATGGCTTTAAACCGAAAGAGTTTAAAGGCATTAAATTGGATAGTAGGAAGAAATTCTTTAATATGAAAGTGGTGAGCCAGTTGTACAGGTTGCCCAGAGAAGTTGTGGATGCCCATCCCTGGCAGTGTTCAAGGCCAGGTTGGATAGGGCCCTGAGCAGTCTGGTCTAGAGGAAGATGTTCCTTCCCCTGGCAGGGACTCAGAAACTAGATGAACTTTAAGGTCCCTTCTAACCCAAACCATTCTGTGACTGTATGATTCTTTGCTCCTCATCCTGCCAGTTCCTGTCCTCAAGCCTGTCCCCCACATCTGGTGGGAGTCCTTGTGCTTTCCCCTTTCTGCTGTATGAGCAGTTTGCTGACAGGCACCACTCTCGGCTGGATTGAAGAGCCTCATTTCATCCCATCACAGTGCCACACCTACAAACCATATGGTCTTGTCTTACAGAAGATGAAGGTGACCCATAATCACCTGAGAGCACCTCCCAGGTTCTCACCTCATGGCCATTCCCATGACATTCATCTCCAGTTTCTTGCAATTATTCTATTAGATTCTCCTTTTTTTTTTTGTAATGAGACTATAACATCAAGTCATATTATCCTTTCATACAGAAGAAGATTCAGACTGTTTCAAAAGCAAACAATTTATAGCAGTGGGCAGGTGCTCACAGCATCTAATTTACAATTTGTTAACACCAGTAGAGTTTTACTGGGAGGTTATTTCACCTTCCACAGCCACTGCCTCTCTGACAATAATTATTAAAAAAAAGCTTGGTTAGAACAGTACAGTTTTCTTGCCAGAACAGAGAGGCTTTATATTTGAGGTTAATAAAATGTAACGTTTCATTACAGAGATCACAGCTTGTGTCTCATGCTGTAACGCTCTTTGCTTAGAAACATTTTCCTCTGGGGTGGAAAATGGCTAGGTGAAAGCATTAACACAGAAACACTACTTTAGAGCTGTCCATGTCTATATTTACTTTCATGCAGAGCCAAAAAGGGGACTCCTAGACTTAGCAAGCTGAAAAGCTCGAAGGATTACAATAAGCTAATACAATTGGACAAAAAATGCCAGAAAAATCTGTCTGTTTTTCAAAAAGTGGCAAAAGTAAGTTTTTTGACTCTTAAAAATCTCTTTTTTAGTACAGAGAGATTCTGATTTCAGTTTAGGGGAAGATGCTTTGTGGCATCTAATCTGCTGTGAGCTTTAAGCCATTAATTGAAGGAGTCAGTTTGCTGTCTGAGTCCTTACCCAAAAGACAAGGTGCTCCTTGACTGCAGTTAGATGAACATAGAAAATACGGACACACATAAATCTTCTGCCCTATTTGGAGAGTGAGACTGATAGCAGTAAAATAGGTTTTTCTCCCAGTTAAGAAGGAAAATAAGGGTGACTGTGGGCAATGGAGGCAAGTGCAAGCAGGTAAGAGATGAAGATTGGAGATGGATATGGAAGAGACAGCCACCCCTTTTTGAGATTATTTACTACTTTCAAAATGTGTAAGGCAACTTCATTTAGAAAACAAATATAATGGAAGTAACCAAGATAGAGGAAGAAAATAATTTTTGGCACGAGATGTCTAAAAATGTAACACCTTGGTGGTGAAGACATCCATGAGAGAGCAGCAGCCAAGAAGTCAGCAGTAGCAACAGGAAATCCATTTTGAAGTGCTGAAATTCAGTACATTATAATTTCATAGTTTAAGCAACTCATATTTTAGCAGCTAATGTTCTCCCTAGTAACCATATACAAGAACGATGTCATATTTTGATAGAAAAAAAATCAGAATGCACTCTTTGCTGTTCCAGTTTATGCAAGGGGTCATAACATCTCTCCTACACACATGGTAAATAAGATAATTCTTTATGATCTTGCTTGACAAAATCACCTCTTTTTGGTAAGACCCCATTACCTGCCCAGAGGGCTTTGGAGAAGATCCTTGCACACAGTGGGGACCTGCTGTGGTGCTCAGGGACATGGTGAAAGGAAGGGAACCCAGTGAAGAAAGTGAGACTGCCCACAGGGAGATTGCTTTTGTTTCGATCTGATAATATCTTTTTCATCTCATTCTCCAAGGTGCACCATAAACAGAGTAATATCATCCCAGTTGTATTGATGGAGAAACTGAGGCAAAGAAGGCTGGAATCAGCTCTTGGTTCAAGGGCTTAAGCACATCTGCCTACAGGGGACTGGGGACCTAACCACCTATTATCAGCAATGCAGATGTGGGATGTGGTTCGTCTACTTAAATGTGAGCACTCAATGCCACTGGAGTTTCTTGGAGTCTGCTCTCTGGCTTTGCTCTGCCACTGCAAGAGGTCTCGTGCCTCTGGTCTTTCACCATTTATAGCAAGCCCCATAAGGATACTGTAGGTAACTCAGTGCATGTGAAACTGATAATTAGTGCTTATGTACTGGCAAAAGAACCAGTTGGACTGGTTGTCTGACTGTGGAGCTGGCAGGACTAATCGCAAGGACACAGAGCAGAACTGGATGAAAAAGGCAGGCTGCAGCCTGCTGCCAAACTTATGTCAGGAAGATGAAGGGCAGATGATAGGAAGAGGATTAGGAACGGCCTCCATGAGAGGTGAAATAAGAGATTTCAACAAGTGGATTTTTTACAGCAGTTTTGGGAACCTGCTGAGATTTTTAATGGCCATTGTGATGAATCTGATTGGTCAATAAGCAGTCTCTAACACAGACTGACCCACGCAGTTCCAGGTCTACTCTCAGCTCTGTCTCTCAGGCCAAGTGTGGCTGGGTTTGGAAGGCAAGTAATAACTTAAATCCCATTTGTGCTCCCTTGTGATCTTTTATGAATCAGGCTCACTGTATCTCGATATTTACACTTCATATGGATTCAGATTAGAAGTAGAAAGTAATTTCCTCTGCTTTTACTGACAGATTATTTCTGCAAATCCCAGCTTTGCAAACCTCACTTATTCAGGGTTTCTGCATGCCCCTTGAAAACCATGTAGCTAAAAATGTCTCGCTTCCACAACATTGGTGTAATGCCCTTACTACCTCATGAAAGGTTCCTAATGTAGGGAAGGAAGGAAAGAAGTGGGTGTGGGCTCTGTGGAGTCACTGATGGAGAAAAGCTTTTCACTGTTATCGTACCAACCCTCCAGCTCCTCTCTCTGTCTTACCATGAAGTATTACATATGAATGAAGACACCTCAGCATTTCTCACCTAAACTGAAAAATCTTTGAATTGGGCACTATATTTACACTTTGGATCAGAATATAACTCTGTACAATCATACCACTGGAGACCCAAGGTCAGATCTTGCCCAATTTCCTGTTTGAAGGTAGCAATACTACTTTCTCTTCTCATAAAGCTGCAGAAGCTGGCTAAGGGCATCCATTCAGGTGGATCCCTTTGTCATGCCTGTTATCTCCAGGTACAGTCAAAGGGCTGGATTAATGCTGAATACATTGAAAAGTGCAATACAACCTGTCAGATAGACCCAACCACATGATTGCCACGCTGGGCACAAAAGTGTATGTGAGCGATTGACAGGACAATCTTGTTTCTGCACAGGAATTTTGGTGCTTGTGGGGCTTAGAGTGATGGGGACCCTGTGGTACTCAGGTGCGATAATCCTCAGGTCAATGTAGTTATCCAGCAGACATCTGAGTGCCCAGGAAAGAACTGGTTGTGACATGAGCTGTTGTGATCTTTCATAGCTCAGAGCAGTGGAAGGTCACAGATATTGTAATACAGAGTTCAGGACTCCAACCTTTTTTGACGTACAGGCTGATGCTGCACTAAGACCCAAGGCAGGAACCATCACTTGTCTGTATTTGGCTCATACCGATTTCTGAGCGTCTTTTTTCTTTTTTTTTTCACATTTTATTTTGCCAGCAGCTCATTTTAATGTGTCATGTTAAATATTTCCTAATGAGGCTGACCAGGTTTTTCTTTCTTATACTCTTGCATTTTGGCAATGAGGTAAGGCTATAGTTTTTGCTTTGCCATTGGTCTCTGTGCCCACATCTTCGCTGTCCTCGGTTGTGTTCAAGAACTGAGCTCTATAAGGGCATTTTGGAATAACCTCCCCTAGCCAGTAAGTAAGAGCTCAGATTGTGGGATGGGTGACAGGGAGTGGGAGCCATCTCAGAGGGATAGCTCATGGAAGGAGCTACAGGCAAGGCTGGATACCTTAGCTGTGCATTCCACAGATGGTAAAAGTCATCTTTGTTCCCTGCGGTTTGAAGCTGGTGGAGTGATGGCACATTCATCCCTGTCCAGTCCCATGAAGGAATTGCTATTTGGAAGATATTTGCATTGATAAGTACCATTGCTGGAGCTTGTGGCCAGTGTAGGGTGCCCCTGAGCACAGGGTTTGTGCAGCACATGCTTGTGAAACCATCAGCCTTGTGAAACTATCTGAAAGACCAGTAACTCAAAGACAGACTCACTCGCCCTCCACTACTGTTTCTCAGTAGAACCTCGGGTTAGTTCCAAGAGAAGTGCCTAGCAAAGTCAGGTCTGGTCCTCCTTGTCCTCTGCCCTGGAGTGGGCAGGGTAATAGGGCTGTATTCATACTTGCAAGCTGGGGCAGGAGGAGCCGGGGTGCCAGAGAAGTGGCCTATGGCTGAACACAAAAGATAAAGGTGACCTAGTGATTTGCCCCTGTGGGCTCTCAGTGCCAGGAGACCCTCCCTGATGGGGTCTCCCTTGGTGGCCCAACTGGAGTGCGTGCAGAAAATGGGCACAGATGGACTCAAGAGCCAAGTGGTGAAAATGGCCAGCAAATTTGAGCTTGAAGTCATTGCCATAGGGGTGGCATTGGTGCAACTTCAGATGCAGACTCCATGTGTCTCCAGACACTGAGTGTACCATGTGAGGCATTCCTGAGTGTTGGATTATAGAAATAATATTTCTTCATGCTGTTTTGTTTTTTTTTTTTTTTTGCCTTTGGGAAAAAAAAAATCCCTCTGTTAGATTGCAGAAATGAGTGTATGCAAATAGATATGATCCACTGTGAAAACTTAGGAAAAACTGGTAACAGGAGAGCTTTGCCTTTTATTTTAGGTGGAGTGGTTGAATAGTTCCAGGGCTGGTCATCATTGGGGTGGGACTACCAAGGAAAACACTGGATTAGGTGGGTGAGAGTGTGGCTTGGAGCAGTAAGTCCTGCACAGCACCAGGATGATGTCATCTTTAAAATGTGGCTTAAAACTGTTGTCCCACCTGCCAGCAGTTATTGACTGATCTTTTTTATGAAATGATGGATTTTGGGAGCTCACTGCTGTGCCCATGTTCCTGTCAATGTCGTAGAATTTCTTCTTTTTGGTAGAAAAATTGCTCTCCTCTTTTGGATGATACAAGAGGGGGTTGGCTCCACTGCCCAAAACCCTATGCAAGCTCTGAGCTCCAGTAAAAGAGTGGGCAGCGGGGGCGGTAGAAGCAAAGGCTTATTTTTGTGGAGTGCCACTCTACGTAGTGTATTTCAGACAGATAAGGTCTGTTGCTCTGCCAAACGCAAACTTAAATGTACAACCCCCACCTCACAAAATGGTATTTGTATTTTTTTTCTTTAAAATTACCATAATCTCCATCTGGTAGCATCTTGCAGGACTGATCTGTATTTGTGAGAATATCACAATCAGGACACAGAATAAAAACTCTTCTTGCACCTCCTGTTTTGGGTTTTGTTTTTTGTTTGTGCAGTAGAAATAAATGAATTCATGCCATCTGCCCCCCCTTCCAAATGAAACACATCTGTGTTAGACAACAACAGAGGGATGCATGGGGCTGGTGAGGTTTCCAGCACAGACAGAGCAGTGTCAGCATGCTGCATCCCTGCACATCCTGGGGAGAGCAGCCTGGGTGCTCTGTACTTCCAAAGATCTGCCAAATGATGAATGTGGGAGCCAAACTGCGGGCACGAAGTTTGGAAAAACCTTGCAGGAATTTTGGCACTCATCTCCTAGCCTTGCCTGGATATAAACAGCAGTTTCTGTCAGAAATCTGCCTACAGATTCCCCTCTTCATTTTCTCTCCTGACTGCATCTCCAGATGAGATCTTTAGTGCTTCACAGTATTACAGGTTGTTTTTATGCCAACAAGAGGTCTACGTAACATACTGTGCATATATAAATAAAATATATGGCTTTGGAAGGTTGTAACATTAGGTGGGTCATACCTCCTTTCTTGTATACACTTTTCTTCCTAAAAATCAAGTGTGATTTTCTTCGAGAAGGTCTCCAGTCCTAGCAAAAAGAATGGACACCAGATTGCTGAATGTCTGTACCACCAAGTCTCTTTTCAAGGCTTCCCGAAAGACCAGCACTACAGTTGTTTTCTGAGTTTTGTATAAGAAAGAAGGAGAGCAAATGCCCCTTGTGTGCAGTTTAAAATCTGGCACTGGAGCATTTCCTCTCATCTTCATATCTGTCTTTCCTGCTCCCTGATGCACTCAGGGTATTTCTTCTGCTGTGATGATTTTCACATGACTTCTTTTGGCAGCCGCAGGAGAAGCTCTCTCAACTCAGATTGTGTTGGCAATTAGGCCCCTTGAGACCACTGCATCTGACTTTAATGAAGCCCATTGGTCAGAATGGGGGGAAGCTGTTTGCCAAGAATGGGTTTGTGCAAGTAGTTCTAAGTTACATTTAAGTTGTCAGTGCCCAAGAGCATTTCCTTGCTTCAAGATCCTGATGTGGTCTCCAGACTAAAAGTCAGGCTAGGACCCAGGGATATCATATCCCTTTACTTTGGAAGAGCATCTTTGTGGCTGGAGAAAGCAGGAGATGATCTAGTTGGTTCTCAGTTTTAGGGGGGATGAGATATGTGGGTGTTGTGGCCCCACGGTTTTGTCTGAGACTTTGTAACATCTTGAGGGCTCAGACAGGTACATTATAGGAACTGGGAGAGAACTATATGGTGAAAGAAGCAGAACGGTTCATGGATTAGTGGCTGGTGAGCTTTGCGCAAGATCCAGCTCATGTACGGTCAGAGCTTAGGGCTGGTCTCCAGCTCACTTTCTCGTAGGCAAGTTGGGAGAAAATTGTTCTCTGCTTCCCAGGTGCATTTGGAGATGCCCAAAGACCACAGAAATAGTGCTATGTGAGATAGGTCAATGTGTTTTTGGGTAGCTTAGTGCAGAAGGAAATAAAGATAAGCATTATCTTTCCTTTGTGCATCTTAGAGTCCTTTAGAGGCTCTGAAGACTGACTTATACAAGAAACATCCATAAATCTAATAAAGGTATGTTTTTAATAGGAATGAACTCATTGAACAGAAGAACAGAAGCACACATTGATTTCAGTCAAATCCATACTCAAATTAAAAAGACATAACCCACTGCTTAGCAGAAAAATAAGAACACTAAATTGTTTTTAAATGGCATTAATGTAAACCACTGCACTTCTCATGGGGGAAATAAACCTAAAGATCAGGATTTTCCAATGAGTAGATCTCTAAGAAAGCCATTTTTGGGGTGGCAGCAAGAAATAGTGTCTCTGACAATGGATAACTAATTGGCCTCTTCTCAAAGAAAACCACATCTGGAAAAATCTTCAGAACTGCTCTGGTTCTATCACCAACAAATAAGTAGGCATAGGTGATGGCCAGATAGATACACAAGCACATATCTCTAAATCACTGTCATGTTTTGTGCCTTTGTGGACCATTTAACTTTAACAAACCACTTCCTCAAAAAGGTAAATGATTCAAGTGGATAGACACTCAAGAGGAAATGTTTGTGTTAAAGCCAAAGAGAGGTTCATATTTTTAACAAGGAGCTATTTGCTTTCTCAGTCCTTTACTTTTTTTATATAATCCCTTTGCTATTAACAGAATTATTTGTGCATGGACTGTGCATAATCCAGAGTTTGAGAAACTACTTATCCACCCTGTGAAAACTTAAAATTGAAGTCATAACTTGTAAGAATTCTTGCAGCTAGAAAATGGACATGAAGAAAACAAAATCTATTTAAAGGCAAAACATTTGGATCCAACCTGTCTATCCTGCCAGATGTCTTGGTCTTTATTCAAAAAACATGAAGATGTGGTGCTTAGAAACATGGTGGACTTGCCAGTGCTGGGTTAGTGGTTGGACTCAATGATCCTAGTGGTCTTTTCAAACGTCAACTATTCTATGATTCTATGACTCTATTCAACAGTTATTGTCACATTTATTTTATGTTGGGAGGAAGAGGCTTACAATTTCAAGAGAGTTCATCAGCTGTGGGCAGTTTCTAGGCTTGATCTAGAATAGGGACCAAGATTTAGAGACGCCTGGGGAGATTAGGAGATGGAACAATGGCTGAGGGGTATAGGATCTCAGAAAGAAAGATGTTGGGCTGAGTATCATCATCAAAGCCTTTTGTTTATTTCCATTTTCATTTTCCTTTCTCAGATCCCACAGTCCCATCTGGTGAAATTCACCTGCTTATTCTTCTTTTCCAAAGCAGTTTTTCCTAGGGATAAAAAAACCTACTCCAAGTGAAACTCCGTGGCTTTGCTTTGATTATTTATCAGCTCCTAATGATGTGTCCCCTCTATTGTAGGGACTGCGGGACCATTGCAGCTAGTCAGGCATGTTCATGTAATCACAGAATATCTTGAGTTGGAAAGAACCCACAAGGATCAACAAAGTCCAACTCCTGGTCCCGTATAGGACAACCCCAAGAATCACACCATGTGCTTGAAAGCATTGAACTTCTTGAACTCTGTCAGGCTTGGTGCTGTGACAGTTTCCCTGGGGAGCCTCTTCAGACAGCCTTTCTCATATATTTTCCAGATTAGTCCTTCCAGTTGTCCTGAAATGGAAAAGAGGCAGATGACTCCAGGGATAATGGCGATCATCTGTCAGCAGCACCCAGTTCTGACCCATAGGTTTTCACCTTCAGAATCCAGGGCCTTTGCAGAGATACACCCTGCAAATGTGTTTTCTCTAGATGGACAAGACAGTGTACTTCTCCATGCTGGTGGTTTGCAACTAACTCTGTTGTAATCTGCATTCTGTGCCCACCAAATATCAGTCCAAACATATACAGAACCTAGTGTCCCCTATTGCAAAGGTGTGAGGACAGAGGAAGGAAAGAGGGTCCATGCAGAGGCAAAGTCAGGCCACTGAAGGGGCTGTCACTCTCTGCATGAGCACTTTTAGAAGAGGAAAAGCCTGCTCCTGAGCAAAGTATGGCAGTGGGGAAAGCCTCGTGGATACCGACTGTTGGAGTTTGGATGCAAACAGCTTAAGTTTTGCAGGTAGAAGATGGCCAAGCTTCTTCCTTGGGAGGGAATTAAGTAGCAGAGATGTGGAGGATAGACAAGAGGATTTGAAGGTGATTCCAAGCCACTAATTCAGCAGATAAACAGAAGAAGCAATGGTGGGGAGAGAAGCAATGAGCCAGTGGTGAGGATAATGTCATTGCCAGGGCTGAGGGAAGAGATGGTAATAGAAGGCTTATCAAATTAGAGTATTTACTCTTGCAAGTCTGGGCAGCTGAATGTATTTGGTGCAGAAAATCTACCTGTCACTCAAGAACTGTGTTTACGACACTTAATAAAGGTGAGACTGACTGAGAGTTTTCTGATTTCCATACTGCTTATAATTCAGGTGAGCATCAGGGATTTCAGAAAGATTGTGTCTTTGCCCTTGCCTGTCCATATGGTATGTGCATATGCAAAAATGCACATTCCCTAGAGAATTCACAAATCAGATAAAAAAGAAGAAAAACTGTTGTGCGTTTGTTTGGTTTTTTCTTTTTTCCTTTGCAGAGCTAATTACCATGTTATCCAAGTGCCTATTTGTTAGGCCGGCATATATCATCGCTTTTGTAACAGCCTTGTGTAGGAATTCTTGTCTAATTTATTGGGACTCTCATAAAGAGAGTAACACCAGGTGTTCAGGAGTGGGCTGGCAGGCAGGTGCTGTGCTCCAGGAGTCCCTGATGTCCTCTGGAGCATCTCAGCCCAGGGTAGGGCTGCAGAGAGAGAGCTGTAAGTGTGGATGAGTGGATAAGGTGGGTAAGGGTGTGTGTCTCTGCACATGTCCTGCCCTGGAGTGGGGGGTGCAGAGAAATGCTGCCTGCTGTGTCCTCCCACTTGGGCTGTGGCACTTCGTGGCCCAAGGGTTGTGGGGAAATGTGGCGCGATGGGACCAGTGTAGTGCCCGTCTCCTGCACAAAGCTCTGTGGGCCTATGCATGGTGACGAGCAACACACTAAGAGTGGAAAGGGAGGAAAGGATGTGATGGGGAGAGGGGGAATGGTCCCTGTGAATGCACAGCACAAACCTTTAATCCCATTTGAATGAAACATGAGGCTGGCTAGTGGCAATCATAGCTAGAAACAGCATTCTTTATCCACTACACTAATTTTCCTTTGTTGATTTGATGCCTTACTTTGGCTAGACTCTTTCTCTTGGGTAGCTATGGCTTATTTTCCTTCCTGTGTCTTTATTTGTTTGCCTCTTGTAGCCTCTCTGTCAGAGGAATTGACAAAAGTGCCTTGTGCTGCTCATGCTTGATCTACTTTTAAATGATTTTCTGAAATCTGGGAGAAAAATTGTGCTGTGTTCAGTGGTACATACAAAGTGTCCAGGTGTCAAGGGATTTAAGGATTTGAAAATATATGGGTTACCTCGAAGGTTATACTTTGAATATTAAAAGCAGAAAACCTGCCAGGCCACTTTGCATAAAATGCTATATAATCTGTGAAGGAGTTCCAAGGTGCCTGTTACCATGGCACCTCTTGGAAAAGCTAAGCAATATTAGCAGAAAAACAGCAGTAGTGGGTTAAAGGAAGAATTGTAGCTCTGGGCTCAGGCACACAATTGCTGTACCTCAGCTGAATGGCTACTGAATTGCACATGGTTGAGATTATTTTCTTACTCCATCACAAATGCATGTTAAAACCTTCATTTTAAAGCTCTTGCACTGAGATTTTAATCTGAACTTGCCTCATAACTAAAACCCAGCCCAGTTGTGCTGTTTGACTGAGGTGACACCGATCCATCAAACCTTGGTGACTTGGCTGTGTTTCTGCAGTTGATCTGAATTCATTTTGGAGCTCCCTTTGTGGTCTGGGTCACTCCTGAGAGCTGGGATTAAGCTGCCTGACTGTAAGTGTCTGCTTCTGAGCTGACCTCCTTCTATTTCTTAAGAATGGAGAGAAATCAGCTCTTCTGGATACAGTATATCTCATTCTAAAGTAAATCTCTAAAATAGGCCAACTGAAACATATCCTAAACCCCAATTTTCCTCCACTGGTTATAAAGGAAGTCTTGAATCATTAGCTTTGTTAGTGTAGACAACTATATTACAGACATTTCCATGGCTCAGTTTAACAGATGGAGGCTTTTAGTGTAAGTTGAGATGCTCTAGGGACCTGAGACAACTGCATGGGCTTGACAGCAGTGACATGAGGTCGAGAGTCCTTGAGGACATGTTCAAGAGTGGCAGCTGGAGGCTAGGTTGCAGAGGGCATCTCAAATGGCACAAAGTGCTGATAGTGGAGACTGAATAGGGCCCTTTGGGTGAGGTACAGCTCCAGCCTAAGGCACTTCTGTGTCTTCAGGCAAGTGCATGGGAACTTGAGAACCCAGGGCAAATCATTACTATCCAGTAATGATCCCATTACTGGGATTCCCAAGAAGGACATGGACCTATTGGAGTGTTTCCAGAGGAAGGTCACAAAGATGATGAAAGGGCTGGAGCAACTCTCCTATGAGGACAGGCTGAGAGAGATGGGGTTATTTAGCCTGGAAAAGAGAAGGCTCCAAGGCAAACTTAGAGGAGCCTTCCAGTTCCTAAAGGGGGCTACAAGAGAGATGGAGAGGGACTTTTGACAAGAGCATATAGTCATAGAGTAATGGCTTTAAACTGGAAGAGAGCAGAGTAGATATTAGAAAGAAATTCTTCACTGTGAGAGTGATGAGGCCCTGAAACAGGTTTGCCAGAGAAGCTGTGGGTGCTCCATCCCTAGAAGTGTTCAAGGCCAGGTTCGAAGAGATTTTGAGCAACCTGGTCCAGTGGAAGTTGTTCCTGCCCATTGCAAGGAGGGTGGAACTAGATGAACCTTAAGGTCCCTTCCAAACCAAACAATCCTATGATTCTATGATAAAAGCTCAGCACATCTGCTCATACATAGGTATGCAGTACCATTTGAGATGTCCCACTGGTTCCCACCTGGTCTCCAACTGCCTTCCAAAAATGTGTAAATGCTGGATCGTATCACTCAGGCACCCTAGGTGTGTCAAGTAACAAACGACATCCTGATGAACTGAACCCTGGCCCGAGTTAACACAGTCGGTGGATCCTAGAAATGAGTCATCTCACCTCAAAGCAGATATTTGGTATTTGGTGAACTGAATCACTCTTCAGGGGCCATTGACTGTATGGAATCACTGTTCATTGATTGTCAGGGAATTAAAAGATCTCAGTTCAGTTGTCCACCCATAAATACCTGTGGTCTCTGAGGGGCTCTAAGTTATCTGAGACATCTGCATGGGGTTGGATAATATGACACAGAGATTATGGAACAGCTGTGCCCTTCTGAATCAGCAGCTAAATAGCTAGCAGTAAGGTGCCATAAGGTGTCTCAAATGACTCTAGACACCTATCTTGAGTAACTGCAAAAGTGTAGCCACCTAAGTGGAGATGACTGAGTGTCTAATTAAATCCTTCTCTTAAAGGCAGATGTAACAAATCTCACTCCTCTTTCCTTAGTTCTACTGTGCTTCCTTTCTATGGTGCTCAGCCTAATGGAGAACTTGTTCCTCACTGAGGCCTGTCAGCCTCATCATATCAATGATGACAAGAGAAAAATAATACCATAGTGGAGGCTGTCTGCTTTGATGGATATCCTCTAAATTCTATGCCATACTTTTCAGTGTGGAGGACTTTCCAGTAGGGCCTAAGCTTGTTGTGGATCATCAGCCATCACTAAGAAAGATTCAATGAACTTCAAATTTCAATGCAGTTACATTCAGAGATGTGTAGCATTTTTATGAAGGGGCCCAAACCCAGCTGTCAGCAAAAAGGAGTCTAATCAGCTTGAGCTATAAGCCTTGGGCAACAAGGGCTGACAAGAATCCTGTGATCTGAAGAGCTGAACTCTTCTCACAAGACCTGTTAAAGATTCAACCTTATGGATTTAGCCTGGCTCCTGCAGCAGAAATAAGAAAGGACTCTTGAGATGATTGTATCAAACCATGTCTAAACCCCTTAATCCTTCCCCCCCCACATAATCCTGGTTGAGGGAAATATTAACCTATTGGGTAAACTGCAGTAAAACTTGTGTAATTCCCTAATTAACATGTCTTGTCCTCCTCATTAACATGTCCAACATCTAAGGTCCTTAAATTTTGTTCTTGCGTTCAATAAAGGATTCCAGTTTTCTACCCCATATCTGGGATTGCTTAGTTACAAGCAATCCCACAGCCCACTTTTTTATTTGAGCAGTAAAGGAGCATGGATTAATTTGGTACAGGAACTTTCAGACACCCAGTTGTTTGTACAGCTCTCACTATTTTGGTGAGACAATACATCAAATATCTGCTTGGATGGGGGTAGAGCTCATTATCTGTGCAATTATCTCCTGTAACCATTTGTGGTTATTGCCCAGTCTTGATTAGTTGCCAAACTGCCAACTTTCTTCTCTCAAACTCATTCAATTTTATTTCCTCACCTTCCAAAGAAAAGGCTTCAATCATGGTTTGGAAACTGAAGAAGGAGGCAGCTGCCTCAGTCTCCCCTCTGCCACATTAGCTTCATAACATTCTGCTCACCCACAGCATCTCATTCCATGGTGCACTAATTTTTGGTAAAAAATCTACACCTGCCTATAATATACATTTACCTGCAACAGCTCGCTCGAGTGAAATAGTTTGTTAATGATTTGTCTTTGAATATTTGTAGCAATTTGACTTGATTTTTTTGTTTTGGTCCCTTAGAAAATCCCAATTTTTTTTTAAAGTTTTAGTCAATTGACTTGATTACAAATTGGAAATGCAAATAATTTGATATTTTTTATTTGTAATTTTTTAATTGATATAAATATTTGATTGTTTAACATTTGCTTTCACCAGTTTTCAACAGATGGAGACTTTTCAGGGGAGAAAAGGTGGTTGTAGAGAGTTTTGATTCTGCTAGATCCATGTCCTGGGATGTGCCATCATATTCCAGCATGAGCTGAGGCATTGTTGAATTATGTATGCTCTGATCCAGCCCACAGGGTAAATCAGCTGCACTGTGTCTTTTCACACAATCACAAAATATGCTGGGTTGGAAGAAACCCACAAAGATCATCAAGTCCAACTCCTGGCCCTGCACAGAACCCTCCTCAATGGTCACACCATGTACCTGAGAGCATTGTCCAAACACTTGTTGAACTCTGACAGACTTGGTGCTGTGACCACTTCCCTGGGGAACCTGTTCCAGTGCACAACCACCCTCTGGGTGAAGAACTTCTTTCTAATATGTAATCTAAATCTCCCCCGATTTTAAGAGATACTGCAGCAGCTCAGGCAGTCAAAGATTTCAAAACATGTTCAACATCAGTGGTCCCAGTGAGAAAAGAAAATCTTCTCAACAAAAACTGAGATTATACAGAAACTGATTTTTTCTTAATCGAAAATATTTTGATGGAAATTCTCTTCTGCTCTCTTGAGAAGAATAGTTACCATGAGGCTTGAAACTGCAAACGATGTTAATGTACCAATGACGTGATTCAAGTCCGGTGTGGATTTCCTTGTATATTGTCTGATTCTTCATGATGATGTATCCAGATGGGCCAGGAGTGGTGACAGAACTGGAATGTTACTTTGTGCTGGGAGCACCATACCACACCAAACCATACAGTATTTTTACATTTCCAAAGGTATAGAATTTTTGTGACATTTTGTGGCTGTCTATTAATGAGGAGTCCTAAATTTTGCACTAAGTAGTTGATTTAAATGTCATTTTTTTTTCCTGGCTGTTTTAGCTCCTGCCTCACCTGCCCCAACCTCTTTAGGCAATCCAGGTTCAGCTCAGTCTTGTACAGCCCGGATTGCTCAGAGGCAAAAGCATGATGATGGTGTGTGTGGAAATCTTTGTGTTCCCAGAGGAGGTTAAGGACAGATTTCAACTCTAACTCTGCAGCACAAGTTGCTGAGAGACTGCATTTTAGATTTTGATCAAATTGGATGTAAGTGCATTTTAGGACACAATAAAACAGAGGGCTTATAAATCATTATATATCAGTGGGGAATATCTGTTGGATATGTGGGACATCCAGAGGAATTTCTTCATAGAAATGGTTGTTAAACATTGGAGAGGGCTGCCCAGGGAGATGGTGGAGTCACCATCCATGGAGGTGTTCAAGAAACAGTTGGACACGGCCTTTAATGCCATGGTCTAGTTGACAAGTTGGTGATCAGTCAAAGGTTGGACTCTATGATCTAAGAGGCCTTTTCTATCAGATTCTGTGATCTGATGACACAAATGCTCACAACGTGTGGAATTAGGAAAGAAGCACTGAATGAAAAGCTATTTTTATGCAGAATGGAAAGACACTGCAATATAAAATAATTTCCTGTGAATCATGTAACTGGCAGTTTGTAAGCAAAATAAAAGGTGTGCTATTTTGTTAACAAGTATAGGAATTAAATTTAACTTTTGTAATACAGCAACCTACTGCAAATGTCATGGCAGAATGTTTCACTAGTAGACAAAGGAAACTTCCTTTGCTGCCAGTCAGATTTTTTGCTTCTGAAATGACACAGTGATTACAGTGTTTTGCTGTGTGCTGCCAGCAAGCATCTCTGCAAGCTTGGTTTACAAGAGTTAAGTTGAATTTTTGCAATATCAGGGCAAAATGAAGGCCTCTCCCTTAGGAGTAGACACCGGAGCTGTCTTTCCTTGTCAGGCTGTCTTGTTTTCTTAATTTTCTTACCTATCGGAAGAAAAATATTCTTTTACTGCTTAACAGCAGTATATGCTGATGAATGGGGCTATATGTTTAGCATCATTTACTAATTTACCAAACCTAGCAGTAGAGGATGCTTCGAAGTACTGGAAAATTTCCTTAATGTGTTAGCTGTGCTGTGATGAGTGGGAAGAGTCTTTTTCCTGCTTCCAGGACAAATAGCCTGAAGGAAGAGATTTGACTGTCCTTATCTTTCCACATGTTAAACATTACTGGTCAGAAAGTTCTCCCACCCTTTCAAAAATCTGTTTCTGGAAGCAAGCATAAAATATAGCTGGAATATTTCCCAGAATCGATTCCTGACCATTTTGAATTGAATCTTTTCTTTGTCAGAAGCTGATAAGCAGCAGAGTTTTCTAGGTTATCAAGGAGGAGAGTAGCATGTGACAATAGTTTGAACCTGCTCTGTTCCCTGGAAAGCCAGAGGCAAAATTTTTGACTGCTTTCAAATGGAGCAGTGGTAGGGTGTCTGCATCAATAATTTTGCTGTTGCCCAGTTCACTTCTAAATCCCCAATGTGCTGTAAAATATCTTCTAATTATTTAATTTCTTAATCAGTATGATTTATTTATTAATCAGAAACATTCTGTAGTAAAATTTTACCACAGGTAGCTGACTTATTATTGCCACTAATTTATACAATTCCATACATCTATGGAACTATGTTCTTGCTGGAAAAAACACTGTGGAATACCCTGACCCTTCCTAAGGGCTCCCTGGAATAAGCTAAGTAAGCTAAGCTGCCAATAACAGATTTTCTCCTAATCTAACTGAATTTTTCATAACAAGGCAGTAAAGCAGAGAAGTGTTTTTGTAAATACTTTTCATAGTTAATAGGTAGAAAAATTTTTCTCATTCTCTTAATTTACTATTGTGATTGACAATGAACATGTGCATTTGTGTTCATAAAAAGACTCATTTTCTTCAGCATGTCTTTCATTTGTAGAAGGTTCAAACCCCATCAGCGATTCTTGTCCTTCAGCTGCTATGGGAGAGGTGACCTCATTTGGCCAAAGCTGTTCAAGTGCATTAAGAGTTCTTTGGATGTACTGAGTGGATGAAGGTCCTCAGGGGCTCACTTCTTTCTCTGAGATGCTGTAGAGTTCAGGTGGGAGATTCCCACTTAGCTGATTAGGCATATTTAGGTATTTAATGAGTGCTGCAGTTAACATCAGGGTGCCATTAGATTTTTATGTACTGTACAAGTTTAGGGAGCCCTGAGCAGCCATTAGTTTAAGTAGTGCTCTTGGATTTAGGCAATAAATTCTGCCTAAATCTTTGAAACTAATGTAGATAGTCTGAATACTATTTAGTGTTCCCAATCCCTATATGGATGTCAGAAAAATAAAAGCAGTATAAGGGATGGGGATCCACGGCCATTACTTAGTTAATCCTGTTGCCCATTGCTTAGGAACCAGTCTTTATAAAGTCTCATTCTGGAGCTGCTGGCCTAGTTCTGGACAACATGAGGCTTTAAAAGTCACAACAGACAGCTGTGTGGGCTCCCTAAGGTGGGCTGGATGATTCAGTCCTCTGCTGCCAAGCAGAGAGGACTGGATCTTGTCAGGCACACATTTTACATTGAGATTGTAGCTCTATTTGCACACTGCATATTATAGAGAACTTACTTTGGTTCTTTCTTGTTATCTTCCTTTATTTAAAGTAGGATTAATTCAGGGTGGAAATGTATTTTCCCAGACTACACAGCAATACAGAATAAATCTGTCCTATAGTGATGCACACAAATAATTAGTAGTGTTCCAATAGAGATTAAGTAGGTGCATCCACAGTTCCTTCCAAAAGGTAGCTACAAAATTTAATTTTTGAGTTGCAAACCAAGAAACTGAACGGCATATTACATCGCTGTCAGAAAAAAAATAAATGGAACACATAGCTTCAATGTATGTGACTTTAAGGATCACAGGATCATGAAATAATTTCAGTTGGAAGGGAGCTCTGGAGGTCATATAGTTTGACCTCCCACTCATTATGGGTCCCCGTAGAACAGGTAGCTCTGTTAAGTTCAGTCTTATTTGTGTCTCAGCTCCAGTGATTGAGCACCCTTGCGGTGAAAAAAAATTCCATATATCTAATTGGAGATTCCAGTGATGCAATTTGTGTCCATTGACTTTTTACATATCTTTGTGCATCTCTTTGAAGAGTCTGTCTCCATCTTCTCTATGATATTCTATTAGGTAGCTGGAGAAGGCAGCAAAATCAGTAAGAACAGGAATTATTTCTGCTTGCTAAATTAAAAAATATTGGACTTTTCTGCCCTCGAGCCATTTTACCTTACAGCTTTAGTGATATTGAAGAATATCTCTGAACAAAAGCTTTCTGCTTTCTGAGGAACCTTTTATTTCTGAAAATAAATACTATTTAAGGAAGCGTCCTCGTACAAGGGGCTGACGGGCAATTCTGCTGATCGTCACCTACTTTTCACTTCTCATCTGCAAACTGAAGGTCGAGAAGCGTAGTTGTCATTCGGAGCTCAGGAGAAGCTGATAGGAGCAGGAAGGGCTTTGCCACCCACACATGAGAAGCATTGCAGAGTTGCCTGGGTGAAATCTTTGCCATGCAGAAGTTAAAAGGAGACTTCTACCTGTACTAGTTTCTCCTGAGTGGGGCTGCCACCAGATATGCAAAGTCACTAATGTGACCTCATTGATCATCATTTGAGGAGCAGCACAGGTAATTTTGCACAACATTAGGTCTGCTTTGGAAATCTTTGTTCTTCCTGCTCATGTTGAACATTTCATCCTTAAACTCTGAAAAGGTAATTTGATTTATATCACCAAACAAAAATATTGGTGTAGGAATAAAAATATTTTTTTGTATATTGCCAAATATGAGCAATGAGATTAAAAAAAATGGCATATGGATTCTGAGCAGGTAAAAGAAGTGTTCAAGATGTATCACGTTTATTTCTGAGCCCTTTTAGTTATGCTGGTGTTAAAATAGGAATAACTCCCTGTCAGCCAGGGAAATCACAACTAGGTAAATGTGCTAGATGAGGCCAGCAGATACAATCTGAACTTATCATTGTTCATGTCACCCTCAGAAACTCTTTTTTTCCCAAGTTGCTCACTAGGAAGCTTTTATCACTAGAGTAAAAAGAAATTCCACTGCTTCTTGAACATTTTTCATTCTTAGTCTTCCTCTGGCGAAGTGTAGCAATAGTGCCCTATTTTTGGACAGGAAGATACAGAAATGATCAGAAAGAGTCCGAGTTCAAGCAAACTTCATCGTTCCCCTAGTGCATCCTCTAGGAACAGAGTTCTTTTCGGATACATTTTACACTACTGTATCCAATCCATTTTTTAAATAAATCAAGCAATTAATCTACAATATTAGCCTGGAAACTGAATCACAGTCCAAAGAAACTCACTGTACAACTGAAATTTCCTCTTGTTGCTTCCCTGCTATCATCTATTTCCCTGCTTCACAGGACTGCAGCAGCATGAGTTCAGTCAGAGATGGTCTGATGGGAATTGCTTTGAGGTGAGCAGGTCCCCTTCTAAACCTTTAGGAAAGACAAATGTTGAGGAGGTAAGCATGGATGTGGATGTGAGGTTAACAAGTCAGCATAATTTACCAGTTATTTCTGCCTGGGTATATTCCATTGCCCTTGCATTTATACAATGCATAGAGGTAGTGCTGCAACATACAAAGAAAGCAATAATAATTCAGCCAGTTTTCATAAGCCTTTTCTCTCTCGGTGAAGGATAACACTCCCACAGGCAGTGCATTAACATTATCATTTCTATAACAGCGTTGTCTTCTGGCCCTAGTAGAGATCACAGCTGCATCTGCTTGGAGCTACGAAAATATGTGATAAAGGTCTGTCTCTATTTCACAGTGTTTGTGCACTTATATAAGAAAACTAAAGATATGAGAAAATTTAGTATTGATGTCGTCATTTTATAGGGAGGAGGTGGAGGAAAAAAAAGGCACAGAGAATGCTACCAAGTGTTCTAAAACCCCCTAAAGTCCCTCTTGGAAACAAAATACAACCAGACTGATGGCCATACATTGGTAGGTAGTGACAAAGAGCAGGGGTAAAGGGAAAATGGGTGAGTCATTAATAGCTTCAAAAATAAGATCAGTGGCACAGCATTAAATGTACAAAGTTTTACCCATGTAAGAAGGGCTTGAAAAATCAGTAAGTGCAGTATGAAATTACAGCTATCACATTTAAAACCAAAAATGTCACATTGCCTTATTATGACATTTTGAGCTGTCACATGTGTAATAAATTAGATGTTGAAATGAGAGGTACAAATATGGAAAGTGTTTCTGTAAAGGATCAGTGTCTCTGGAATGTGCGGCAGAATTACAGATAGATAGCTTATAGAACCCCCCCATTTTCCAGTTATGAACATTTGTTCATCTCCTGGCTTGACTTCCACTATTAAGGTAGCAATCGATAGAAATTACAGCACCTAGAAGCACATAGAAGCACTACAGCATATAGAAGATTAATACTGGAAAATAGTTGTAACCTTCCTATCAAATACTTCTGTCAGTATAACCCACAAGCATCAATTGCTATTGATTATACTGATGTACCTGAGAGACAGTTCTGCAACATTCATGCCAGCACCTGTGAAAGCAAATTAGATCATAAAGGTGCTCAACAGTATTTATAAATTAGCAGTGAGGCTGTTACTGTTGTCTCAGGATATTGTGGGTTAAAAATTCTTCACCAAATCCTTCTCCCATGGCTATGAATGGCTTCTGGGATAGCAAGAAGCTATCCTCCTGGCCATGTCATACCTGATTGTGGCTGGGTTCGAGGTGTCATCATCATATTATCATCATTGAATGGTTTGGGTTGGAAGGGACTTTAAAGGGTCCATCTTATTTTCAGAGAGACAGTGGCAGTTTGTGGGCACTTTCTGGCCTAGGCCAGCAGAAATGGAGCCCAGGTATAACCAGGTAACTTCCACTTCACTGCTTACTTCAGTCTCTGCAGTGCTTTGGACACTGGAAATGAAATTGATTCCTAATGATGGAAAGATGGCATTTTTGGAGGGAGTCTGTCCCTCCTTCTTACCCTTGTTTCCCTGTCCCATGTCCCATCTTTCCAGTGTTGCAGACTGCAGCACACCATGCATACTGGGTATGCTTCTGCAGTATGTTTGTTTCCAAACCTGGACAAACATGTAGCCTTTTGGATGGTCTCCAACATGCTCTGATTGCAGAAAAGGCCTTGGCCACCCAGTCATGGACCCTCAAAGGCACTCTGGGAGGAGCTGCTGGGAGGCTGCAGAAACCTCTGCATTGCTTACCCCGCTCACCAATCAACAGGAACAGCAGTATCTATTACTCTTCCAAGGCTAGAAGCCATTGGACTTGCATATATAACATATTCCTGGCTTCTCTCAATGTAATGCAGCAAGTGAAAAAGAACATGAGTGCATATAACTACCACGAGCACCCACCTAGTCAGGCAGAGACATGTATCATCTGTCAATCTAAATGTGCATGGCTTTTATGAAGTTTTCCATAAGGACTGAGGCAAATGAAGAAAATAGCCTCAGCAGCTCTTCAATGGTAAGGCTATATTACATCCTCCCACCTTTTTTTCTGTTTTTCCTCTTTGTATATTTTTCCTTGGAAAAAATATATGTTTGAGGAAAAGCTGCAGGAAATTTCCAGCTGAATTTCTGCTGACTCAGCTCTTGAGAATTTACCCCAAGATCTCATTTCGTTTTGTTCTTCTCTGCAAGCCAAAATATACAGACTATGTGTTTGCTCAGTGCCTGTATCTCTCCAAGTTCAGTGTTATTCATGTTAATAATATTTAATAATTCATCTCCAATTACAACAACTATTTGGCTGTTTAGATCAGATTTTTAATTTCTAAAACCACCTTACATGTTTGCTGAGGTGATCCCTTCTGCTCATACTGATCAGAAGAGTTTACCATTGACTAGATCAGCTTGCATATGCTTTTGATCATATTTCTTGATATTTTGAGGGAAGAATATTTCAAGGGTGGAATTTTCGTATCTTTTTCGATGGTCCTGAGATAAAAATAAAATTGTTACATCTGGTGATAGTTAACTATGTTTCAAATCTGTTGCAATTGAGTTGGCTTGGCTAAAGTTGAAGACTGAGACAATTCTTTTGTGGAAGTTAGTTTTGTAAGTTAATGGGTCCATGGAGGAATAGCAAATAAGCTTTTGACAGCCAGAAACCCTCAGTTCTGCACTGGATAAAAACCTGAATAATACTGAGACCAAATGCAACTTAGGTTTAGATTCATTCAAGGGCAAGATCACATAGGACATGTGATCTTGCACACAGAGCAAGGAAAGGTAAAAAACCACTGTCTCTCCTTACTCAGCATCATTTTACGCAACTGTGAATTTGAAGCTCAGACATCTTTCTGAATAAGGCCTGAAATCATTTAGGTTTTGCTTTTGTCTGTATCACGTATCAATTCATCATTATCTCTCCTGTTTCAGGAAGGGTAGTTTTACCATCCTCATGTTCCATGTGAGGAACCTGAGACATGGAAAGAAAACAGATCCTCTCTTTGTTTCTGATGACAGCATCACCTGACCAGTGTTTTGTGACTTTTCATTAGGACTGGATGTTTTAAAGAGCAAGCAAGAGGGAAACATCAGAATTATTTTGAATTGCCCAGCCAGGACCAGTCCATGAGGGATGGCTGGGAGGGTCCTTTCCTTCTGCCCACTGAGCTTAGGCATCACATATCAAACTGGACCATTTGGATTTTTTGACTAATAAGTAGAATTGGTATTGCCTTTAAAATAGTGAATTCTTTAATGCAATCAAAACAAAACAAACTGATTTCCTGAATTTTTAGCCTGCAACTAGATTTCTAACCACTTTTAGTCTAAAGTTTCCCTGGTGAACTTAAGTAAACTTGAAATCTGCTGGCAGCTCTGGCACTAATGTGTCACTGATGGGGAGCAGTAACTGACAAAAGACATAACCTGAATGCAATCAGGACCATGCTAAAAATGTGATTGACACTTTTTATTACCAGTTAAAAAACTCAGCTTCCTAAAAATGTGTGATAGGTAAACAGTAGTTTTTTACTGCATTCCCAAGCTAAAGAAGCAGCTTGCTGGGCAATTTTTAGCAGAAAATCACAAAAGCTTACTATTATACGTGCAAACCAAGTGAGAAACAGTAAAAGTGTACTATTGTGAGAAATACACATGTAGACTAAGTTTCACTTGATCTCTGATGAAAAATGGCACTTTATATTTCAACAGATATTTATTTTACTAGGTTTTTATGCCTGTCATCTTCAATTTCTTCTTTTTCAAAACATCTTGCTGACATTTTTGAGAGTTTTTTCAAGATTCTGAGTTCCCATCAGCATCTCTCACACTCTCATAATCTACAGTGCTTGTCTGCTATAATGTTGTCTTTTACATTCTTTTACCAGTCTTTATGTCTGGAAAATGATGAAGTCAAAATTTATGGTATTGTCCCTTGATGACCTCAGATGACAAATTTGAAATAAGATTTTTAGGGTCTCTTCTCAATTAGTTTCTCTTATTCATGATGACTGTAATACAAGGGTAAATAAAAACAGCCAAGAAAACGTGTCCAGATTCAGTGTGAGAAGGCAAATTTGCTTGTGTTAGAGACATTATGCAAATGTGAACCCCTTTGCAGTGTAGTCTTTAAGCCATGGAATTTTAAGTCAGAGAGGGGAAATCCCAAGTGTAATCTTTGCTGAGTAGGGAGAAACATTTCTTGTAAGTAAGAAGGACTGGTCATTGCTAAATCCAGAGACAATGATGGGTTAGGGGATTGTGCCAAGTTACCTTCTCCAACAGAGACAATTTTTGTTAAACACTTTTGAGGTGAGTTGTTGGGCCAAGTCCTTCATAGAGTCACCACTGCTCTGCAGAGGCTACCTGGGATTGTGCTATGGAACAGGGCAGCAACTGGGCCTGTGGCACTTGCTTTGACTATGTATGAAAAATAAATCCCTTAATTTAGCTATCTGTGATTAATGCTTAGTTCTAGTGGTCATTGTCAATGATTGAAGTGATAGGGATTAATATTTCAAATATGGGTTGCCATCTTTTGCAAAACTCCTTTACAAATTTTGGAAGAAACCTTTTAGCTTTAGGCTGAAGATGCAAAGAGTGCATGTTAAACAGCAGGATTAGTAAGAGGTCAGAGGCTCAGCTGGGGAGAGACAGAGGCAAAACAATGAGATTTGGCTGCTGTAAGTATCTCCAAGTGGATCAGACTGTGGTATCTGTAGTATGAAATTAGGCAAACTGCCTGGATGAGGCCTGTGGGAAGGTCTGTTGGATTCCTAAACAGAAAGAAAAATGAGCAAGCGAAGATTCATAGCTCTGAAACAATTTTTGTGCTGTTTACTAGACAGCAAGGCAGTCATGTATGGTGTCCTCTGAAGGTTTTGAAGGCACTGCTTGCGTTCACAACGTATTGTAAATGAAGAGTGTAAATCTTCTTAGCACTTCGAGTTTTTGGTTATCTTTTCCTAGGAGTTATGCTTCAAAGAGACCCATTTCTAGGCAGACTCATTCTCTACTGCCATTCCTTTCTCTTTTGACCTGCTGGTTTCTAACAAATTAATTTCAACTTCTATTTTACAGATTTTTACTGTTAATTCCCCTCAATCTGAATGCTATTTGCTGTCTCATAATTAATTCTGCATGTTTTATGTGGGCCATCACCATGGATGGTTGGTTTCTATCAGTCCCTCTGTTTTATCACCTTAAATCTGATTTTCCTGCAACTAGAAACATATCCAAAAACTTTTATCTCAGCTATCTTCTTTCATTTATAGTTCTGCAGCACTTTCTGGTTTTCTGGTATAAATATAGACTCTTTGAAAATATACAGTTAAAATTACTATCAATTAATAGAAAAACCCTTCAATACGTGTTTGATTTTGGGGTGTTTGGTATTTCTCAGATGTACTTGGCTCCAGATCACTTGTCAAATACACATTACCATTTGAGTGGTCAAAGTCTTTAGTTCCTGCTCTATAACACACTTGTCATTTATCTCCTTCTGTCACTGTTGGATGGGAATTGATCTGTGAGAGATATGGTCTCTCACTAATAGCTCACAAATCTCTCTCTCTCTGTCAATTCAGTGCCCATATCACATAATAAGATTCATTTCCACTGCAGAAACTTCTCAAGGGTCTGGGCAAAGCTAGTCACACTACCTGGAACAAACACTTTTTTTCTTCTAAGTGCTGGATTATCTAAGAGATCTTAGCCAGACCAAAAGACAGATATTTTTAAAGTTGTTTTTATACTAAAAAAAAGTAACCACCAGCTAGTATGGGTTTGCTGTGGTCTGTCAGTCTGAAATGATCTATTTTGAGTCCTGAATGTCAAAATACATGACATTTTTGAACTGACATTTTGAGGGCATTATTTCTTTATGGAAAATTCAAGTACATTCAACTTTGCATCTCTTTTTGGCGTGCAGCCAAACCCCTGAAATTTCAAACTGGGAAGAAAGTCTTTATTTTTTTTTGTTGTTATCATTGTTGCTGTCATTATTGTTATTGTCATTATCAACATCATCCTCCTCCTATTAAATTCTATCTGTGTAATTCAGTTCTTACACATGTTCCAGGACCAGCAGGGTCAGTATCCAGTAAAGATGCAATTCTATAAGGGATGGGAAAGGTGTGGATTTAGGATAACTCTCATTGCAGCTTTGATGCTGTTGTCAAGTCAGCTTTTCATAGCCTCACCAACACTTCAATTTTTGTCTGCTTTTCCCCTTTTTCTCTCATCCCCAATGATCAGGAAATCTTTAGTGCAGTAAGTTGTTTGATATAACAGTGACCCACAGTGCTGCTGTAACCTGTACACTCATGAAACAGCATGAAGTGATATGAGTATGTGTTAGCGAAGGAGGTCGATCTCGACATAGAGAAAGAGCAGACGTGCTTAGCACACTGTCTTGGCCAAATTCCAGCATGGCTGTAATTTAATGTGTTAATATAGTGCCTGTAAAGCTTTACTTATGTGACATGGAGGCTGAATTATTTCCAAAGAACTTGCAGCCTTCCAACTCAAGAGTGCTAGGATAGGCCAAAATCAGGCAAGATGTGATGGTTCTTTTTCTCTTCTACATTCCTCCAGTTTCTGTAAGATTGTCAGGTATTTGGATATATAACGTGTAAGGAACTCACTGCTCTGCAGCTATTTGTTATCACCCCTCTATTCCTGGTGGCAACTGGTGCTGTCACCAAATGGCAAATGGTTGGGTCACTGCTTGTGGGGACAGCACACATTGCTTGCAAGTGCTGTGAACTGTATGTCCAGCTGCACCTGAGAGCATGTCAAGCCAAAGAGACTAGCAGGTCCATTGCATAGAGAAGCCCACAAGCCAGGCACAAGCATCCCAGCTGCTGTGCAGAGGGAGCTGTAGATTCATAAGGGAAGCTTTGTAGCCTCTCCTAATCCCTAACTGGAGGGGGTTTCTGATTGCCTTGCCTGCTTACCCTGGTTGATTAACCAGCTTTACCCTGAGGTGCAAGCAAAATACAGAAGAATATTTCTTGCTCTTTGAGAAAGGTAGAAGAAGGAGAAGAAGAGTTCTTATTTATTATTTTTTTTTTTTTGATTCTACAGTTACTGTGGCTTTATTGTGTTTTTATTGAAACAAAAGGAAATACTGTCCTGAGAGAGTCAATGCTCCCTGTAAGGCATTATAGATCTTAGAATCATGGAATCATACAATCATTAAGGTTAGAAAAAAAACCCTCTAAGATCATCAAGTCCAACCATTAGCCTAGCACCACCACGTTCACCACTAAATCATGACCCTGAGCATATCTACTCCTTTTTTTGAACACTTCCAGGGATGGTGATTCTATCACTTCTCTAGGCAGCGTTTTCCAATGCCTTATGACCCTTTCAGTGAAGAAATTTTTTCTAATGTCCAATCTAAATCTCCCCTGGTACAACTTGAGACCATTTCGTCTTGTCCTATCCCTCGTTACCCAAGAGGAGACCAATCTCCACTTCTCTACAAGCTTTTGATATCACTATGGACTGCTGGCTTCACAACTCCCTTCCTCCCACTTTGTATATGGCCAAACCCTTCCTTTATCACCTGCTTCTTCTATTTGCCTTGCCTTAACATTCTCCTTTTACTCCTTTTCTACCCCTGCTCAAAAAAAGATATTTCTTGTGTCCTTTGCAATTAAATATCACTCTCCTGTAATTTTTTTGTTGTGTTTTGTTCCCTACCTGCACTTCTTGCACCCCTGGCTCATAAATAGCAATAGAGGTTCTATAGTTTAAATTATTTCTTGCCTACATGGTCCTCACACAACAGAGATCATGCAGATAGTGGGTTAAGTGTGAGGTAGCATTATTACTTCGGCGCACCTTGGGCACACATCATATGGAGAATTCCCTATTCATACACTGAATGGGCAGCGTCACCGCAGGCAAATACAAATCTTTGGCTATGTTTCTATGGGAAGCTTGGGAAGACTGAGCTCTAGCTGCTATAAAGAGAATAAATTCCTAAACAACCTGTGCCTCCAGCACTTCAATGACAGTGGTCCAGCCAAGGTGGCAAACCCTCCATGAGATAGCACTGCCTGTGTGTGTATGCTCCCCTTTCCTCCCAAAAGCTTTCCAACCAGGCTGGGCAATTCAGCTGGGTGATTATCACATTGAATCTCAAGACAGCTATATAGATAATCTGTTATATGCATTTCTTGCCCTAGGCTGGGCTGTGGTAGGTACGTACTGTCCAAGTACCTATGGGAGGGACTTTGAAGAGTTGTCCTGTAAAAGTTTACCATGTGATAGTGTTGGGGTCCAAATGTTGCAGAGTTTCTGGGCTCTGCACAGGAGATTTGTAGGCGGAATATGGTGCTTGGAGTCCAGGGAGAGACGTACAGCATTGCTGCCTCAGTACTTACAGCTGAACGCATGCTGCAGAAGCTCTTCTGATGCTGAGACACTCAGACTGCTCAGGTCAGGGATTTGTGTCCCTGCATGCTCTGTCTGTGCGCGCGTGTGTCTGTGCACATGGGGAAGAACAAGTCTGCAGCTATTCTGCAGAGCCAGTGGAGCTGACTTAAGGTGATGGTTTGGGACACGCGTATGGATGGCCTTTCAGAAAGCATTTGTGAGCAGTGAGATGATGCCTTGGCTGTGTGGGTCTCTGTCAGGCACTCACAGTTCTGTGGTGGCTTGATTTTTGTTTAAGGGAAGGCAGTTGAAATATTTATGGCAGAAATTTGTGGTCACTGGGGATTGGTCCCCATGAGCAAAGGTTCAATTAACAATCGGCTTCCTCTATAGGACTGTGAATTACTGCTTTCCTGTCCTTAGTGTTTACTTTAGGTTTTTCAATGCACTGGAATTGATATTTGCCTTGTCTAACTTTATGCTTGCTCAGAGACCTGTTAGCCTCCGTCTGTAACTCTGCTGGTTAATGGAGTGAAGCAGGCACTAAATAATGTGAGACCTTCCCCCTCCTACACCTCTCCATTATCTCTGTCTGGGGCCCATGGCCTCACTTATGTACCTGCTATAGTTGACAAGATGAGCTCCCCTTTTCCACCACAAATTCAGCCACCTGAATAAGGCATGATCCACTTGTCTCGCATCCACACACTACCTGTTCCCCAAATCCAGCTACCCATAGACTAAGTTTAGGCAAACACTTAATCTCGTTTAATTGGAAATGGGCCTTTTGCCAGTTGCCTTGGAGTTGGGGATCAGAAGGGCTTTTCCCTGTTTAGCAGATACAGTCTTGAAGTAGTGTTTTCCTTCTTGTTTAGTATCTCTAAAATAGGATGGTGTGATGTCCATTGAAAAAAGAGGCTCTGGATACACTGCCTGTGAAATTATATTGTAAACTGATAAGTGTACTAACCTACAGCAAATGCCAGCCCTATTAAAGAAGGATTATATACAGGTAAGGAATTAAAAACTTAGCAAATATTTGCCTAATATTTTACAGGAGGTGCATTGTCATTACTGAGCAACTGACTCCCAGCAAATTGCATCCAGGCAAGCAGAGTACAGCCAATAAAAACACCATCAGAGGAGGAAAAAGGGTGCTTTGGTGACTCCTGTATCCTGCAATGCCTGTTCAAAACCTCTATTGCAGACAAGCATTTTCCCCTTCAGATACATCCTGTGAATCATCAAGTCAACAGTATTCAAAACAATTTCTGTTAAAAAATAGAGAACGAAATGGTGTTTGACGTAAGTTTGACACTCATGGTACTTAAACATGGTGATTGTGACAATTTTGCCCTGTGCTTTCATTTGAAGGTAATGAACAGCCCCTTGAACATCTTTAAATGCAAATGGCACAGTGGCAAGCAACACCCTTTCCTGGGAAAAAGGGAGAAGGCAGCAAGAAGACCATAAAGGAAATGTTTCCTTGGAGTCTGGCATGAATTTTGCTCAGAACAGTCTGCTGAAGTAGGTAGGTCAGGCAGAGGTTTGGTGGTGCTACTGATTTGTTTGTGCTGCAGACTGTGACTTCACGTGAGCTGTTAGGGCTGATTTTACTCCAGATTCCTAACATCTTTGTACTTATCTTACATGTTTAAAGCCCATGCCAGAGTTTTGCATTTTAAAGACATCTCCAAATTGCCATTTACAGCTGATGCCCTACTGTATTTCTGTATTTTACTGCAAGGAGAAGTCTTTGGCAGTGTTGGGGAGTCCCTATTGGAACAGAAGCCATAAGAGGCTGCAGTGAAGGCTCTTTGTCCATACATTTCAGAGTAAGCCCTCAGGCTCGTTGTGTACCCTGAGACATTAGTTAATCAGTTTGTGTGATGTAGGGGCCACCTGTGTATTGGCCTCCTACTGATGTTGTAACAGCCCTATTACTGTTGCAGTTATAATATATTAGCCCTAATTCATTTTCCCTGGTTGCTACCTGCTTCTCCTTAGATCAAGCACTAATGAGCAGTTGACTGTAGTTAATGAGCTTCTGCAGCAAGTAATTCAATTTCTTCATTGACTAAAATTACTTTTTTCTTCTGGGCACCATGCTCTGTCTCCCTGGGATATTTGGCTCCCCAGTGTGTCAGGGAAGATCCATCTCCACTACCAAGACACTGCAGCAGTGGGTGCTGTACAGTCCTCCACCGATCAGGACAGCTGTGCTTTTGTCCACAGCTTTCCACACTGGTCTATAGATTAGTTCAGCTGTGTCTCTTTTACTGGTGACATGTCCAGCCCACCAAGCCAAGCAGTCCATTCTCTGCAGCTGTGGTGTCACCTTCCTTGCAGCAATTTGCTTTGTAATGGTGCTTTTGGTGAGTCTTGCTCTGGTAGGGCTATTATGGTAGTTCTTCCTGTGTTGTCTGAGATCATAGAATCATGGAATGGTTTGGGTTGGAAGGGACCTTAAATATCATCCAGTTCCAACCCCCTGCCATGGGCAGGGACACCTTCCACTAGACCAGGTTGCTCAGAGCCCCATCTAACCTGGCCTTGAATACTTCCAGAAATGGGATTTTTGATAATAAATATTGTTGTGTGGGTTGCTGATGGGGAAGAGGATCTGCTATGTGCTCAGATATTTAAGAACTGTATTACCATTTTCCTGCTCTCTCACAGGTGCTTTAGGAACCCTGGTGTCATTGCCTTGCTTTGTGCCACCTATAAAGTGCTACAATTATAGTGAAATGAATAACTTGCTTATGCCAGATAGACACCTAAATTCTTCTGAAAATCTCTGTGAAATGACTTCCTTAAGATGGATTAGGCACTCGGAGGTATCTGTACATAGAAGTACTGCTCACCTACCTTGTAGATCTGGTCCCAGATAATTCTGCAATCCGGGACATAGTGTCTTTCAAGCCGTGGGTTGTGATTGGACAACTGAGTCCAGATAATGGGTTCGCTGTGTGAAGGGACCATTAAAAGGCAGTGGGACAAATGAGAGAAGGTGACCATTCAGGACATACTCCATGCCTAGCCACGGCAACAGGCTGGAAAGGTTTGCCACCACTGCCTGAATTGATCGTCACAGCATGTTTAGCTTTCTGCAATTTTAAGTATTTCCTGTCTCCAGTGCATTTTATAAAGATCATTTTCTAAGTTTCTCTTGCTTTTGCAGAATATAGTCTGGGGAATTGGCCTAGAGAGAGAATGAAGAAGAAAGTACTTTAATAAGAGACCCTGCTCTGTAATGATGAGTCCACCTACAGACTGCTTTTTAAGTGCTGCTCGGGAAAGCAACTTTACATAGTTGCTAAGGTTGCTTGACCAGTAACTTATTGATATGAAAAATCTCTCCGTAAACAGACTGACATCTCAAAAATAACTTTCTAACTTTTTTTTCCCCTAAGTTTTGCTCATCTGTATTTCAGTGTCAACTGTTTGGATTCTCTCCCTCTTCTGAATCTATTGGAGAAATCTAAAGCATCACAATGAATGTTTAGATGATTAACCATCCTTATGATTATGCAGCTAAAACTCTTGTGGACAGAGTTTTTCTCCCTGTAGTGTCAGTTTTGCCTCCCAGAGCCATATGGAGGCTCCATGGTCCTCTGCAGACTGAACATAGCACCGTCTGTGTGTCAAAAGCAGTGTCCCTGTCATGTTCACATCTCTGCTGGGGACTGACAATATTCACATGGCCTCCCTGGAGCCCACAAGCCATCTGCAAAGTAATTTCTGGAATTGTCAAACCCCAGCTCAAGGTTCTTGAGCTGTTGGGATCCTGTAGCACAACTGAGTTTACGCTCCACTAAGCTGCTCACAAGCATGTAATTATTACAGTCCTTATCCCCATGGCTGTGCAGTGATGTCGTAAACATAGAACAGTGATTTAATTATGAAAAAAATTCTGATAATTATTCACTAAGATGCTGACGATACCCAATGCACAGCAGAAGTGTGGTGAGGAGAAAATGGCTGTACTTCACCAGAGTGAATCTTCTTGGTGGCAAATTCCACACCAATGTGAAGTCAGAAGGAAAAAAAAGTACTGCAAGAAAGAAAAAACTTACCATATTTTCAGTAATTTTTGAAACCACCATCCTAATTCCAGACTTGTGTCTGTCTTGTATGACAGATCTCATAGTGTCTCAAGACATAGTAAAAGCATATTTCTCTTTTACTATTCTGCTTCAAGGAAAAAAGACAAATTATGCCTTGTGAAGAATCCATTTGCTATAAAGTGTAAAAATGCTTTAATATTAATATTTTATAATAAAATTCATGACATATTTATAAACACTCTATCAAGCATTTACAACTGAACCACAGCTGAGAGCTTGGACCGGAATAAATAAGCAAGGACACAGCTAGTATGAAATATACAGCTCAGTTTTTATAATTGTGTGTGCTTTATTCTTTACACAAATGGAATGGATGCACAGAGTATTTACATATAACAGGAGTGTAAGCTGGACAGGGTGTTTTGTAAACTCCAGTTCAGATTCTGAGTACCCCACACTACAGCTAGACTGAGAAACATCCTGCTAAAGAGATGCGCGCCGGCCAGTGTGCCAGACAGAGCAGCTTGGTGAGTACAGGCTGCTACACTCAGAAATTCAAACTGGCCAATTCAAATTTAGGAGCACAAATCCAGAAATTAAAAGGTTGCTATCCCACTAAGAGCCAACAGTGTTGCCTTTTTTCTTTTATTTTTTTTTTTTCCTTTTTTAAATGCTTTTTTTCCCCAAAAAAAATCTTGCCTGGGATGCTGGCTACCACTCATGCCCAGAAACACTGTTACATCAGGGAAAGTTGCCTGGGTCATAGGTCAGGGCTGTAAGCTGCTAATGTGGTATGAGAGATAATGGATCATCTCTCGTGCTCTTCACCTTAAAGACGGAGTCTCAAAAGGGCCAGTGAGGTGGTGGTTCCTATTGCTCTTGGTAAGATGTCAGTGGAGCTGCAGCATTCTGCAAATCCTTCTGCATGGGCTTTTTGTTCAGCAATTTCACAGCACCTACCTCAAAAGGATCTTGGTCCATGACTTGGCCCTTTGGGTGCTACAGTAAAATAAGCAGTAAATAATGAGGAAAGTGATGAGCTGCTGTTTAATCAGGTGGCCTTGGTGTTTTACAGTAATGCTAAAAAAAAATCAGTGTAATGAGGAGGATGGGATGGACTCCACTGCAATTAGAGGAGTGACTGTGATTTACACCAGCTGATGCAGGCTAGCTATATCCTGTATAGATTTTAGATATTATTTGCTGCTAGCTTTGATGTTGATTTGTGCCCAAGAATGGGAGCCTTTTTTTTATAATATAATGATGACCTCATTTTTATTTCTGAACTAATTGACAAGATGTCTGATTTTTAATGGAATAGGAAAAAAAGTTTATTTCACCAAGGCTTGGCTTGAGTACACAGAGAACTGCATACATAACATGGCAGACAAAATATTCAAGAGGGAAAATACTGAGATTAAAAGCTGTGAAGGATAAAAGACCACTTTCTGTGAACACAGCAGATATTATGGCTTTAAAACTGCAGCTGAAAAAGAAGCTTGAGACTTTTCATGAACTCTATTTTTCCTACAGATATCCTCCTCTGTTGTCACTCACTGAACCCTCTGGTCAGGTATACAATTTGAAAAAAAATAAGAAAAGAAAAAAATTAATAAAATTTGACTGAGCAAGTAACAGTGAAGGAGTAATACCAAAAATTTCTCTGTAGAAAATTAATGTAAATAGGTAGGGGGATGTTGTATACCTAGGACACTGTTGCTGGCTCCTAGTGGTTATTCGCTCAGGTTCCACACTACTCTCCAGGATGAGGATTTGACATTTCAGTGCAATGGAGAGATTTTTATCCTTGATTTTCACAGGTTCCTAGGACCCTATCCACACCAGAGCATCAAACCATGCTAGCTACAAACACAATTACATCACAGAATATTGATCTAGAAACAGCCTTAACTACCAAAGAAATTACAAAGCGCTAGCATGGACAGGGCACCTCTGTAGGAAGGGGGATTAAGCAAGAAAGAGACTCTTTCACTGGTTGATGCTCAGACCCTAAGACCAGTGAAGAGTGCTGTTTCACTGAGCCCTGTTAGCAAGCTCTCAATGAGTCAGTGCATGGAAGATTTTTTTTTTTTTTTTTGTGGCAAGGAAAAATAATTAGGTCGTAATATTGCACATCTGCAAAAAGCTAGCAAGATGTCATCATGATCATTCATGGGTGGACAAAAAGCGGTGATAATTTTGATTCTGCTTGGACCCTATGGTGCTACACACTGTGCCAGAACATGAGATATAGCACCAGGGGTGTGATCTGGCACTTTTCCTAAAGGGTCCAGCATCTGCATTTGTCTCATGTTTAGACGCTCCTAAGTCTTTTACATGGACAGAAGGGGAATTTGATTTTGCTAAGCTGTGTTAGCACCAATATGGACTCAGGTGCCAATTGCTATGGGTTGTGAGTTTGGACTTTTTTTTTTTTTTTTGCACCAGATGTAATTTTGCATGAGTCTTATGTTTCTCTTCCTCCTCCCACTACCACCCAGTATGATCTGAACAGCTGCAATGCAAAAATGGACTGCAGCTCTGCGAATGCTGAAACATGAAACGCAAAACGTCAACGCACAAAACAAATGGGAGTACAAGTCCTAAGGGAAATAAGACCTCTCACTGCTTCTCGTGACAATTTGTTTTTAAATATATGTTTTATTTAAAAAAAAAAAAAAAAAAGAAGTGCAATGTCAACTCTAAATTGGAAGCACGAACAACAGACAGGGAAAAATAAATAATGTTACTACAGTAACCAAGGACTGATGGAGAAATTGATTGTACTCAGCCGTAGTGTTACTGTTCACCTTAAAGCACAGCACATGACAAAGCAAAACAGTTACTAGTAGGATAGTACCATAAAAGGCTGCATGCTGAACTAAGAAACAAAGAAGCAGATGTGATTGATTGCTTAAAACAGAGCTGAAAATTAGAATGAAGTTCCTGCTTTAGGATACTTGGTTTTTCAGGTCTGGTGGGCTATTTCCCAACCTGGGGCAATAGTACTTTGCCAGCATGGAAAAATTCATGGCTTCCAAAGATCTGGGGTCACTCTGTGGATTTCTGCAGAATTATCCAAAATCAAAGCATTCATTAATTTATATTTTGTAAAAAAAAAAAAAAAATAAAAATGTTTCTAGCCCTTCTGATTACAAAGCTCTTCTGGAGACTTAACTGAAACCCTTGTTTAGAAATCTGCGCTGACCAGGCAAGAAAAATAGTAGTTAAAGAAGTGTGAACTTCTCAAAGTTACCATAGTTGGGCAGTAAGCTTAGGAGGCCCCCTCAGGGCCACTAAAATGCCCGTATTTTTAACCCTGTCACTGCTGGTGGCTTTTGCAAACATCCAGCTCGTCACGCTGTCTGCGGAAGTTGGCTGGGTATACCTGTCAGCTCGACAGGGTGTAGAAATGTAAGCTTCAAATAGACAAGTAACAGAGGAGTCTATTTAGCTTTTGCCCTTAAAACATCCTTAAGCGTTAGGGTTACTGTAGCCACCAGCTATAGGCATTGCACTCCTGCAGTGCAGCAGGCAGGAGTGTGGGTTTTACAGAGAACATGGTCCAGCAGCAGCAAAGGCAATTCAGTTTACTGTCGTAGCATTTTTGCAGTTGTCCCCTTGTGAGTCAGAGTGAAGAATGGCATCAGTATACAGAGGAAGGGCAGTGTGAAACAAGAAAGAAATATCTCCTTCTCCTTTTCCATGCACCCCAAACTGCAATTCCACAGACTTTCCCCAAATCCCTCACAAACTCCATTGCCTCAGTTTTTGCTTTTAAGACCCTTGTTGACTGTGAAATGAATGAAGATATAGGTTAGTTGGTGACCTGCCTGCAAAGAGAGGAAAGATCAAATACTTTTGTTATTTCCTTGAAAGAAACAGGAAGAATCATAAAACATTTGGGGGCGAAGGGTGCCTCCCTCCCAAGAGAGACATTATTAACCAAATTTGAGCATTGACATTTTGCTTCTGAATAGTTGCCCATTTCAATGTAAAGATGCATTATCCTTTTGTGTTCAGAAAAGTCCTACAGGGCAGTCAGTTAAACAGATCTTTCCACAGGAGTTCATCATGATTAAATAGAGGCAAGGAAGAGGATTAAATTGAAGGAAAAACAAAATGACAACTACAATTTAAGGAATTATTTGCTCATAATTAACAATAGAGAATCTGTTATGGAAAAGGGATAATGCAACTTGATGGTCCTCTTTACATTTTACAGTCGCACAAGGGTGTAAATATTTAATCTTTCAATTAATTAATCTTTACAAAATATCTTCACAAAAACATTTTTACCTATAGAAATTAGTTTCTATACATCAATATATTTTTATTTTTATAAATTATTCCATCTTTAAGTGCCTTCTATCAATATAAATGATAAAATAGACAATCAAAAATTTTAAAGCTTTTCCCAGTTGTATCCCTCCTTGTCAACATAGGTGCTGTGAATCCTCATATGTGTGTGTCCACATGGGAATGTATTTGTGTGCACGTGTGTGTGATGTGAAATGCTTCCATCCTCTCCCACACCCAAACATCATTAAAATAAACCATATTGTTATTAGTTTCTGATGTAATAGTGTTTTCAAAGGGGAAAAAAGAAATGCTTGACTTGGTTTCAGAAATCAAAAGATGTGCATAGTTACCAAAGTCGAGGTGTACCAACTACAAATATGCAATGACAAGCTTAGAATAGGACCCACCTCCCAGTCAAGTCACAGAGAGTCCTAACAGTGACCTCAGTAAGAAGTGGACCAAGTACTCTGAGCTTGATTTTGCAAGGTGCGTGTGGCCCTGATCTAGCAAAATTCTTAAGCCTGTGCTTAGCTTTGAGCACATGAATAGTCCTACTGGAATTGATGGAACTGAACAGAGAGGGAAGGATCGCAAGTGCCTCCAAGTCAATAGGCTGCTCATGTGTAGGAATTGGGGTCGAGTGCTGAGCGCCTTGCAGGATCAAGCCCTATATGAGGTTCAAGAGCTGGGAACTTCTCTTTAAAGCAATCAAAACACTGAGCTCAGCCATCAAAATCGATCGAAATGTCCGCACGGGCACAGGAGGTGGCTAGCTCCCCTTGACAGAGGGTCTCTGTGTCAAAAGTTTATGCCTACAACTGGTGCTCTGAGCACACAACAGATTTGCTTTATATGGTAGAAGTCTTTTTGTTCCTACCCTTTGACCCATCAGTGTCCTTCATGGCTTCAAACACTTTGTGTTGTACATTCATCAAAATTCACATTGACTGCAAAGAACATAAATGCAACAAAAACAGGAAAGCCTCCAAATAGTATATTATAGTTTTCTTCTAAATATTCTCCCGTCGTAATCAGAGGTGCAGTGGCTAATTTATAATTTTTCCTTTGAAGGAATCCAGATGAAAGGCCCAGATTGTTCTTCAATTACAAGTTTGCATTGATTATATATATCTTCTAAGCTATCTCCTTGGACAATAGCTGCAGTAGAGAAAACATATCAATACTTCTTTTAATTGATAGATACAGCATCCAGTGTCAGCAGATTTTCAGCATATTCATAGATACCGACAGAATGAGAAGGAACTGGCATACTGGGATGTTGATTATGGAAAAGTCATACCCCTGCAAACAGCAACTAAGTTCAAACCAATGGCACCTGCCCATGACAGAGACCCATCCCACTGCTTGTACTGGGAAGACTGAGCCAGGTTAATTCAGAGAACTAGCAGTTCTGTCCTAGGGCAGGGCAGCATTGTAGCTTCCCACTGTGGTAAGTCAAGACTTACATTTCAATTGATTTAGAAGCTACTAATGGTTATCCACAAATACCAGTCCCCTGAGGAGGAGCTTTCTAAACCTGCTCAAAGGAAATGCAGGTCTTAAAAGAGCAGGTCCTAAACCTTGTTTTTTTTCAGGTCAGGGAGAAGGTGCCCTTCTCTTTCCTCCTATGATCCATAGCTTGAGCTCTTGTCTTGAACTAGTGAGGATTTCTCTGGTCTGTACAAATGCAATTATGCAACATTTTTTCTGACTTCATTAAGAGCAGTTTTGTGTCAGGGATGGAATCAAATTCATAGAATGATAGAATTGTGAAAGTTGGAAAAGACATTTAAGATCATTGAACACAACTGTCAACCTAGCAACTCACCATGATGTTCACCACTAAATCATGTCCTCAAGTGCCATAGTCACATGCTTTTTAAACACCATGCTTTTTAAACTCCACTTCCCTGGACAGTCTTTTCCGACGTTTTACAACCTTTCCTGTGATTTTTTTTTTTTCTAATAGTTAATCTAAACCTCCTCTGGTACAACTTGAGGCCATTTCCTCATCCTTGTCACTTGTTATCTGGGAGAAGCCGATGCCCTGGCTACAACCTTCTTTCAAGTAGTTGTAGAGAGTGAGAAGGTCCCCCACGAGCCTCCTTTTCTCCAGGCTAAACACCCCCAGCTCCGTCAGCCACTCTTCATCAGACTTGTGCTCCAGACTCTTCACCAGCTCCACTGCCTTCTCTGCACATGCTCCAGGATCTCAATGTCTTTCTTATAGTGAGGGACCCAAAACTGAACACAGGATTCAAGGTGCAGCCTCACCAGTGCCCAGTATAGGGGAACGATGACTGCCCTGGTCCTGCTGGCCACACTATTGCTCGTGCAGGCCCTTGGCCATCTTGGCCACCTGGGAACATTGCTGACTCAGCACTCCTTGGTCCTTTTCTTCTGGGCAGCTTTCCAGAAACTCTGCCCCAAGCCTGTAGTGAGGCAGGGGGCTGTTGTGACCCAAGTGCAGGACACAGCATTTCGCCTTCTCAAACATCATACAATTGGCCTTGGCATAGATATTCCTTTAGGACATCAAACCTTTGAGTTGAATGCCTCAATTACTTTGGAATTTCAAGGAGACAATAGTCTCAAACCAGAAGTCCTTACTCTGGGCACACTACACTGATAGGTACTCTAGCTCAGAGACAGACCTGATCAAGTTGTTTTGCAATAAAAGACTATATCTTGGGGAAAAAATGGCATTAATAAAAACATACCTGTGAAATATTCTCCAAATTCTTGTTCTAATTTAATTGCTCGATCATAGGTTTTCTTCGCTTGCTCCTCTGTAAGACGTTTATTCATTTCCCTAGAAATACAAAGGAAGTAATAAAAAAATTTGGATTCTTGACAGAACAGCTTTCCAAAAGACATGTTCAACTGAATCACAGATGGATTGAGATTGATACAAGAGTCAAACAGTAAAATTCTTCCATCATTTCAGAGACAGTTTCGTGTTTTCAATTTAATTTCATTCTTATGTAGCACAAAACTATTTTTTCAAACTACTTTCCATTTCATATTTCTCCAGTAAATTTTTGTCTTGAGTTCAATACTTTACATTGCCAAACAAAATATAAGGCCTGAATCTGGTAGCCACTAACTGAGATAGACTTGAGACATCAGGAACCTATAGGTAAGTTTGGTATCCAGCACATCCTATTGTCTGAGCACTCGGTACTCCTGCCTCCAGAGCTGAAGCTCCTTCAGAAACTTCTCTATCTCCCACATCCAGCTGGCTGCCACAGCTGAATAATGTTGTACAGACTGCTTATTGGGTACCAATAATGTAAAAACATAAACAGCCAGTTACATTCTGATTTTCTTCGTGTTTTGTTATATGCTGGAGCATTTCTGTTTCAACAGAAAGCATTATTTAATAACTTTAAGAAATGAGTCGTTTTGCCTGTACATACTCAGCTTTTAATACCACTGTATACTTTCAGTGATGAAGCTTGTACTTATTCACAGCCTTACACTTATATGCCTGCAGATGTCCAAAGTAATTGTCAATAATAAGTAGAGTTTGCCCATTCTAGCATTTTTTCACAGCATGGATTAATTTTTCTTGACATGTGATGAAAATTTTCTGAGGCAACTAGGAAAGCAAGAGAAAGGAGCATCTTGTGTTCTACATAAATCTGACTTAATGCCTTGCACTGAATCATATGATTATGTGGTAATGGACTGCATACAACATGACATGGGTGATGCACGTAGAAAATTATGTGCATTACGGTGCATAAAAAAATGATCTATGAAGGGTACAACAGTATGAACTTGCTACAAATAACTCCCACCTGGCTTCTGAAAAACACCCTGGAAGATGTCTAGGATGCAAAAATGTGTTTCTAGAAATGGCTTACTGCTGCCGACCTATATAACTAAGCATATAGCTGGGAACACTGCTTAGAACAATCTCTCTGGAAGTACTAAAGCAATGGAGAAAGCAGGTTTATAAAATGAAGGTAAGAAAGATTTCTTAAAAAATGTATGACAGTAATTTTAGTTTATATAGATAGGTTTAGCATTTGCCAATCTGTATGTTGTCCTGCTGAATTCGTAATACTACTTTTTCTATTGAGTGGAAAGATTGCTATCTAATTGAGCTCCGGCGGACTTATCAGCTACACCTACTTGAACATCTCTTTAGGTGACTGAACCAAAACTCCGTCTTGAAGTGGGACATACCATTGCAAATTCTTAGCCAAACTTAACATTTTCATCTTAAGGACACTCAGATAATATTGTAGTGCTAACAGCCTCCTCCTTCCAGATCTATTTCTGGCAAATTTCTAAGAAGTCTTCCTCAGGATCTTTGAATTAGCAGAAGAGATAATACAAATGAAAATACAAACAAATGTTTATAATAGGAATTATTTTGAAATAGGTACAAATTTGCCTTACACATTCAGGTTATAGATTTGCCTGGAGTATAAAACTGTGCTAGTTGTATTCATGCCTCTGCCCATCCTGTGCCTTCAGAAGAAAAGGGAGGACCCTGATAACTACTTTTCATGATGAATTAAAAGTGCTGTCACACTGCAGTTCCTTTTATTTTTTTTATTTCCTAGTCGGGGACCTGCACAGCTCGTGAATTCAAAATAATCCTCCAGGCATATTTTCCATGGTTTTCCTCTTCTCCCAGTGAAGAGCTCACCCAGGCAGGCTTTTTCTCACTTCTATTTCTCATCGCCCTGATCTCAACACTGTCCTACTTCCTCTAGAGAGAGAGCCTGATTGAAGGGTACCAACAAGGATGCCTTTGGGTGGAATTGTGTAGGAATTGGGTGGAATTGTGTAGGGGTAGGGAGAGAGGAAGGGAGGAAGGAAGGAAGGGAGGGAGGGAGGGAGGGAGGAAGGGGTGATGGAGCAGTATTTTTACACCAATGGCCATGTGTTCTGACTGCTTTTACATCCAATAGCCCCTTATAGTCTTCCATCACTGTGGTTGTAAGTGTTAGTAGGGTATTTCCAGAAAACCTGGAATAACCAAATTTCAAGTGAAGGAGCAAGCTTAATTTATGTTCCCTTCACTCTTCTTGCTTCCACTGTCAGATGGGTGCAAAAGAGCATATGCATAAATGAGAGTTAGACTACAACTTTATGTTATAATTTTGCTGAAAGAATAAACCTTTTCTTATTGTTTCTCTGCATCTTGTGATTAGAAATTTTTTGTCCTTTATGTTTTGACTTTGTCACTACAGTAACTTTCAACTTATTGGTATGAACAAGAAAAGACCTACAAGGCCATCAAGTCCAACCTTTGATTTATTACCACCTTGTCAACTAGACCATAACACTAAGTGCCACATCCAGCTGTTTCTTGAACAACACATTTGTTTTATTGCCTGTTGCTTTGGTTCAACAACAGGATGATTGTCATAATATTTTGCATCTTCATAACACCATTCAGTCAATCTGTTCAATGATTTGCTGTTCTAACATTAAATCAATGAAGCCTTTATGTTATTGCCACTTTTCTGGTTCTGCCTGATGTATTTTTCAGAGTAAGGGCCTCTTTTATTTACTTTCTTTTTTTTTAATCCTTCCAGAGGCAGTACCAGAATTAAAAAAATAATGGAAATGTTTTATGAATGCAAAACATGTACATTAAAATCTATGTTAAAACAACCAATGTAGAAGGTAGGCTATCAGACAACCCTTCTTCTGTACAGTATCAAAATCAGAATACAATTGAATTGCAGGGCTCGAAGAAATGTCAGGAAGTCATCCAGTCCAAGATGGCTTTTGGTCAGGATAGGGCTACATAAGTACCACATACTGTGCATCATTCCCTGTAATGTGACTGGACATTCAACAACCTCATTGCCAAAAGGCAGGGCCAGGGAGAATGCACATTCACGAGATGGGTTGTTTTGGCATTCTCCAGCTCTGTGACCAATGTCTGTGGGCACAGAGTTACCATTACTAGACACAGATCTGTAACAGGAGGGTGGGTGCCTACATTTTACCTGTGAAACACATACGTATGGCATTACCTGGCCTTTGCAGAGCCTTGGGCGAGGGGAAGGCGCAGAGGTCAAAATTTCATTCCTATCACAGCAAAGTAAGCTGATAGCTCTTGCCTTACCTTGAGTGTACATGGAAAACACCTTGATAACAATGTATTTTGTCCTAAGCTTTAATCGGTATGAGGATCAATTCCATATTTCCTCCTCAGCCTTCTCTGTGTGACACTAGATAATGCTCATTCCTCCTCCATGAGCAGGATGGAACCAAGAACCAGGCCAGCACTACAGCTGAGGCCTCATCCATCCCCAGTAAAACAAAATAGCTGTCTATTGTGTCCTTACACAACACTGATATGAATATAGCCTACAGTGGCGGTTTCCTTTTTTGCAACCGTTAGCCATCCAATTCAAATTCCTGTGTAATCCACCCCAACTGCCAGATGCTTTTCTGCAGTGTACAGCTTAATTATTCCATTTGTACTCCTGCATTTAATTTTCTCCCCTTTGTGCTGAATTTTATATTACTGCTCTTATATTGAGTTTCAATCTTATCCTCCAAAGTTCATGTCACCTTGACATGGTGAGCCTTGACAGCATGAAGTTGGTGCCTTTTCTTTCATTCTTTTGAGTGTTACATTTGCCCCTCTCCAGTCCCACAGCTCCTTGCCTATCCTCTTACAGGCCTTCAGGCAAATGAAGGGCTTTTATGAAGAAGCACGCACCTCAAACCTTGCACAGGTTTAACCCTCTGGTTTGTGCCCTTGACCAGACTCTACACTCCAGGAACACCTGAGGCTGGATGGGATAAGCCATGCTACTTGAGTCCTTGGTGGACTTGTTGCACAGGTTGGAGCAAGTATATCGAGCACTGGCAGGGAGTGCTTCATGGTCCAGCATGTAAGCACACATGTCCCAGTCTGAAAGGTTCAAAGGGAGTTCTGGCTTTGAACAATGGACAACAGTGGACGACAGGCTGTGAGGACAAGTCTACACTGTTCCCAGTTTCCCTCATTATTACTAATTATAGAGAACAGGAAAAATGTAGACTCAAGACTTGTGTGGTGCCACTTGAGATTGTACCCTGAAAAACAAAACGCTTGAAGAAGTTTATACTCACATCAGAGGCTCCCATGATTTAGGCTTAATGAAGATAGCGATGGGATAGAGTTGTGCAACTTGTAGTCGTTTGATAGCATTTCCTGACACATCAAGTATACAGTGCTTGCCCTGTTGGAAGCAGATGAGGATGTGTTTATTTTTGCAGAGTTTCCTGCAGATCAGCCAAAAGATAGGAAGCAATTCGGCGACGCAGTGGCCTGGAACGGGGCCATTACTGGCACACCAGGGAAGGGGGAAGCCCAGGGCATGTGTTTCACTACTTTATGTTCTTTCCTTTACTTTGGTGCTAATACAAAATATACACTGACGATATGGAAACAAACTTGGCTTTTATTTTTTCCTGGGAGGAAATTCGTAGGGGCAGGAGGATTTTCTTGAGATAAGGAAAATCAATTCATAAAGGTTAATATGATGTCTATGTTCTTGCTGGTTAAATAAGTTCTTGTTTATGTTGAAGACTCTCCATGTTACCGGAGACAAATAATGTAATCTTTCTGTGGTTTGTTCTTTTGCCTCTATGAAAGTGAGTTAAGTTTATCTACCTATCTTACAGAAGGAAGAGAAAAGGCTGTTTTGGGGTGTACTTGAGGCACTGTATTAGAATCCTGAATCCATGGCACTACATCCAAGTACAGGAAGTGTCAAGGATGATGTAATTCAAAGCAGAGACTCCACTTGTGGAGTCATTATAAAGCCTATAAATATTAGGATGCCATTTTGCAGATATTTTCTATTTTTGCCAGAGAATCATATCTGAGACACAATATGGAAACAAAGCAGATCATGTTGTACAGGCAATAAAACTAGTGTCAACCTACCCTTTCTGCCACAAATCTCACAGACTGGACACTAGTTCCATATAAATTATCATTGTACTGCCCAGCTTCTATAAATTTGTGCTCTTGGATATCTTTTTCCATTTGTTCTCTTGAAATGACAAAATGATAATCTCTCCCATCCACTTCATAGTCACGCTTTGGCCGTGTGGTATCTGCATGAAACAAAAGACGGAAGATAAAAAAGTCTGTAAAAACATTTAATGCAAAAAATGCAGCAATGAAGGCTTGCTCAGTGGGCAATGCTGGATCTGCTCTAAGGGGAGGCACTCCACATCTGAGAGTAGATTTTGGCTACTACAGATTGTTTTCAATGGAGTCATGACAATAAAGCTGTCTTTGTGTAGTAATACCTTCTAATGTTTACCTCCAATCAATACAGGCTAAAATAAAATTAGGGTTTACCAGAATTTCACTTTTTTTTCAGCAGGATCACAAAAAACCCTCAAATATAAAATGCATTCCAGATTGTAAATCTGATTTTATCATGATGATAAAATGAATCGTAATCTAATCAATTTAGCCTTATTTATAAGCCTGATTTGGTTCTCACCTCTAGCAGTTTTAAGGTAACATATTTGCAGAGACAACAGTTTAAAATGAAGTACAACTGCAATCAGGGCCCAAAATAGATAGCAAGCTCTAATGATTCAAGTTATAAATACTCTGTTTAATTCAGGGTCTAACATTGCTTTCAAATTCAACAGTCTAGATCTCACACAATTCACAGATTATTCCGTATTTTATAGGTGGATACTGTGCAATTGAGCTGAACCATTTTACATTTTACCAGTACTTCGAACATATCTTATTTAAGAAACCATAGATGGATTGATTACTAAACTGAGTTAGTGACTAGAAAGTTCCTTGTTTAAAAAAGTCCTAGAGCTTTTGAGACAATTCTTTTGAGAAATGTTTTCCAGACCTTCACAACCTTTTTAAAAATTTTATTTATTTGTTCTTTTCCCCTTTTCTGTGTAATGGAAAAATGACCTTTGAGAAACTCAACTACATATGGTTTATGCATACTGTTTTCACAGAAATTTATTTAATGTTTAGCACCAAGGGATACAGTTCACTCAGCTGCAGAACTAGGAGTAAAATCATACTTACGTGGTACACATGATCCAAACTTATCAGGGAATTCAGATATCAAATCATCGTTGATCCGATCTTTCATAGGACCCAGAATAATAACCGGCCTGGTGTAATTAACTGAACAACAAAAAGAAAGGCACATTTTGATGATCTTACTGCTAAATAATAAATAAATTTACCCAAATATGCACTAACCATAGTTTTTGTTTTCATATATGAAGTAAAAACTTAGGTGCACATTTTATTGATGAATATTTTATTTATTGACATGAATAAGGAAATGGAACTAACACCATTGCAGAGCTCTGTGATGATCCATGTGCAAGGTCAAATGATTATGTAGAAGCATATATATTTGCTATCACTCAAGAAGGCCACTCCCAAATACTTGCAGATGGACTCTTCCATGAGGCATGGAAAGGTTGTTGTAGCATTTCTTTCTCCTGTAGTTATATGAGTGCATTCCCCATTAAATCGTGTGAGTGCACTCCCAGTTTCAGTTGCCTTCCCATGGGTTCATCTACACTGGGTAGTGGCACATATCATGAAAAGCAAAATAACAAAGACCTTCCATATAAAAATATTGCAGTAAATCTAGAAAATCTACATCAATATTTTGTAGATTGATTAACGTATGCATTAGTAAAGCCCATGAGAGCATACTGGAGAGAGTCCTGGGAATGCTAGGAAGTGGGAGCTTTCAAGGAAGATCCTTATATAATTTTTTTCATATGCGATAGGCTGAGTGTCCAAGAAAAAGAAGCCACAGAGAACCTGTGACTGGCACAGCAAGGCTTACTGCTCTACTGGCCCCCAAACTGTGAAATGAAATATATAAGGAACAGTGGTAGAAAAGCAGATGAAACTTACTTTCCTGTCTTGTGACTGGTTCATAAGAAAGGATGCAGTCTTCTTGGCCTCCTGATGAGAAAAGAAAGAGGAGAGATTGAAGCTGACAAGAAATACATGGAGTACTTAAGCCTGATAAAATGTTTCACATGGAGACAGACTGAGACAGACACGTCTCTCTGATAAGCCTTTCACCTGAACCATTCCAAAGCCCATCATAACTTCCAGGTGTAGAGAATGATTTTTTCCTTCCCCTCCCTCCCCTTCCAAGTCTTTCAATTCTCTTTACTGAAATTGGGCTTTTTCAATGATGGGCAACAAGGCTTTATTTATTGATTTGATAGCAAGGCTGTTTACAAGGATAGTGCAGAAATTTAAGATGCAATTCTTTCTCTTGTCTTATTGTTAAGGCTCTAACATGTTGCTGTAGAGCAAATCCAAAGGCTACCTAGATGGAACACTTTTTATCCATATGTATAAACATAAATACATTTTGGTTGACTGTTCTTCTGTGCATAGCCTCTACAGTTTAGTTCATCCACAGCCTAACATCTAGCTACAAGCTATTTTCTGACACTTCTCCCTTCCCTGAATACAAATCACAGACTCAAAGAATGGTTGGAGTTGAAATGGACCTCTGGAGATCACCTAGTCCAATTGCCCCTGCTAAAGAAGGTTCAGCTAGAACAGGTTGTACAGGATCATGTCTAGGCAGGTTTTGAATACCTTCAGAGAAGGTCTCACAGCATCATATTTTACATGCTTATCCTCCCTCTGCCCCTGTTAGGACAGTGCTGTTTCCTCATGGTGATGTTTAGGGAACTAAAGCAGGTAAATTTGCCATGAGAAACAAATGACATTACATGGGCTACAATTTGGGTGCAGGTGTGCAGTTCCTGAAAGAGAGTGCAGGAGAAGAGGGAAGAGGATTCTTCACCTAATGCATGAATAATTCCTGCACATTTCTTTTTCTGGGTCACTGCCACATACTTGAGGGTTCTGGTAGTTTCTAAATATGATTTAGACTTAGCAAAGTTTAAAACTATGATTTTACTTTTACTCAGTTCAGGGTTTGTCTTGGAGAAGATCCACAGACAGGATTTTGCAACTAATTCAGATATTACAGAAGAAAAAGTATCATAACGTACACCAGTGCTTTGTAAAACAGACAGGGTTGCCCTCATTTCATCTGCTTGGATGCACATGAACCTGTGTTACATTATCCCTGCCAGACCAAAGTGTGCACATACAGGGGAACAGCGCTACCTGATGCCTGATGGAAACATATGTAGGGTCTAGAGGTGGGTACACCTCACACTGAAGTAGTCTGACTGCTGTCTGAGTCACTATTGAGGTTCCACTAACTATATTAAAAAACTTTGTGTTGGATGCAATGCCTAGCTCCCAAGAAGGTATAAAACTTTTTGCGGTTAATCTTAAGCTGACTCCCACATCATGAGTCTAATATATTGATGGATATAATTTTTTGTGGTGCATTATCTAGGCAGCTGTGACAAATGTGTAAAAAAGTAAAAGTAAAAATAATGTTGTAATTGAGGACAATAATTGGAAAATCAAAGAAAAAACTGTACTGATGTGTTAGGAGAGAGGGAAAACTGGCAGTTGACATAGGACGAACTCCAGCCCAGCAATGGTGCTGAAGTAGCAAAGGAGAGAACATAATTTTTAATAAAAGGAAGAGATTAGACAGCTTTTGAGGAAAAGGTCACATAACATGAGTAGTGTGAATAATGGATTTTCTTCTCTATTTGCATATGTTTGATATTGCAATCACTTAACTTTGGGTTTTCGTAAAGTTAAAATAATATGATTATTGTTACACTAGTTTTCATGCATCAGATGTATTATTTTCCCTTAAGTTTCTCTGGAAATTTTAGGAGTGATGTAAAAGTCAGGATGTCCCATTCCACTGGAGATTAAATGATTCACTCTCCAGGTTTGATGAGGGTGCTCCTGCATTGCCTTCCCTCCATCCCACAGGAGCCAAGGCTATATTTTCTGACAGCCTAAGAAAGTCAATCTTGGGGTGGGTGATGAAGCCATTATGGACCAGTTGTGTGGAGGGGAACCTGTTTGTATGAATACAATCCTAAAGTTTAAAAAACTTGTTTTAATGGATATTTCAGCTAATTTCAGCAACATGAGGCATGAGTGCTTGTGTCTGAGCTAGTTCTTAGGTACCCTTTGGAGCCAGTGGCTACCTACAAATAGGAAAGGGCCTATTCTAAGACATGAGTCATCTGACCTGTTTTAGATTTCTACTGTGTGATGAGAGAAAAAGTCAGAAGGGTGTGTTTGTCTCTATTGTCCCATAAAAACATGTCAGATGCAGACACCTACATTTAAATAGCAGAATCTCATTGGAGTGACACTGTTAATAGCAACTGAAGGAAAATAGACAATCGCTCTGAAACTACTGTTCAAAATTTTATTTTTTTTTTAAACTGTAAACTAATATTTGGCTTTGGCACAGCTTTATAACCAGCACTGATAAGCCAGCACATATTTTACTTTCTCTTTTGCCCAGTCTCTGGCAGACATGTCTACATGCTAAAGTTGTTGGCACATCCACACTATCAGTAGGGAGAGAAACGAGCCTGTTGTTTTACAGAAATCTCTTAAAGTTGTGACCATATTGAAAGCAAAGAAAAATTCTTCAGCCCACTCAAACTGTGCTGAAGTTTAAGCCATTGGGAAGGGTTGCATCAAGTAAGGAGAAATTTTGAGACTGACTGTGATACACAGGGACTTAAAGACAGACATCTTCCTGAGGTAAGCCTCTTCAGTCCCAAGTTCCAGACTCAACATGGAGTGCAAGTATGGGGGAAAGCTTTACTGTTTCCACTATTTTTCTTTTCTGGGAAAAGGACTCAGGAGCTCAAATTTGTAAGTGAATAAAATGCTACCAAGTACTGTCCAGAAAAAACCCTGTAGGTCCTCAGAGGCTACTATGCATTTTAGCTGTACCAGATAGCATTTTTTAATGATCTCTACTCAGTCAGTACTTTATGGTTTTGAATCAGTCCATAAAGTATTAAGCATAGTGAAGAGCTCTAGAGTCAATCAATAATCGGATTGCTATAACCTTGTGATGGCTTTGAGGTGTGAGACACAGCATGAAATCCATCAGGACACAGGTTCTTATTTATCATTTGCCTAAGCTTCATTTACCACCCACATTAATGGCTTAATTAGCACAGGTTAGCTGTATTGGTCTAGGAAATCTTTGTGACATTTAACACATAAAACACAAAGAGGAAAAAGCAGAAGACCTTTCTATAGGATTTTGGCAGGATCCCTTGCTTTCAGTAAAATGCCATCAAGTCAAAAAGGAGAAGAAAAGAAAAAAATTAAGAAAAGAGAAGAAAGAAAAAGGAAACTTTCCTAAATGCAATATATTTATGAGTTAAATTATTAGAGGGCTTTCACTTTCCAAGGACCACTCCCTGCTTCCCTTTGTTCTTGGTTTGCCGGTTGGTGATTTCTCATGCTTGGGAAGAGAAGAATAACCTGGAGTTTGTTATAACTTATAGCCTCTATGAAATGGGCAGAGAGGTCCTGCACAAGCAGGTAAGTTTCACAAGGACTACTAATTTCAAGTTTTTCAAGGGATTTTATAGGGTTTCAGATGGATATACCTGAAAGGACCTCTGTTTTTCCTTTCTGATTAGATGCCAGAGAGTCTGTGAAAGACTCAAAACCAGTTTCAATGTAGACCAGTTTCATGTAACCCATAAAAAGGCCCCATTTCCTATTGTCTTGGCACAGCATCCAGAGCTTCAACAGCACTGGTGTAACTGCACACATCATTTGGGTAATGGCCTAGGAGAGCTGCTGTGAGCTACCATGGTGCAGCCACTCTGCAAACAAATGCCCTTCCTCATCAAGTACCTCATCTAGTGGGAATCCAGGGGTTTTGGCATCCTAATAATGTCTGCAAATGAAAAACTCTGTAAAGGGATCTAAGGAGGTGACTAACAGAAAAGTAGTCCTAGTGAAGCCAGTGAGACATTATTTATGATTTTAGAAAAATCAAAGAGAATTTTTGGGTTCATTAAAATTTATGGACTAATAGTGGTGGTTACCATCAATACTCATACAAAATACTCGTAGATGAGACAAATTAATTTAATTTTGAGCTCTTGCCTGAATTTTGTTGCTCAGCTGGATATAAAATCAAAGACGGCTTACTTTTCTGTCACTATTCATTTAGATTTTGGGCTAATGTCTGAATTACCTGAATTGTACTTGCAAGATCTCGGAGAAATCAATTTCTTGCTCTGTTTCATCTGCACTGGACAGTCAATATCCCAGCCTCTATTTGGTTCAAAATCCCTTTCCTGTACCTCTGTTTATATGAATAAACAAGATTTTTGGAAATATATTGATAGCTATGAAAGGCTGGAAATCCAATATATAAAAAGATCATCATAGTCTGAGAATGAACTTATGACTGAAAAGTCGTCTATGGGCACTATATGTTTAAGATCAATATAGCTTTGTGGGTATAAAATGAGACTTCAATACTTGTGCCAATTTGAGTATACTTGAATAACTTCATAATTCTGGGAAGACAATACAAGTGTCCTTATTAATCAGTAGCCTAGCATAATAATCAGGACTACTTCAACCTTGTTCTGAGTCTTCAGATCTCATCAGAAGATTGACTTGCTGATTTGCTGACAGAGAGTAAAAATTTTTGTTTCTAACATTTTTTTGTTATTTTTGACTTTTAGTTATGTTTTGCCTGTCTATGTAATTGGTGCAATCACAGCCAGTTATACAATTAGGCTAAATAGATGCAGTAATGTGCATGTAATTTTGACGACAGCTGTAAGAACCTTTACTGACCTAAGTGTAAGAGTGTTACAACACATCTGCAGGAGAGAAACTTGAAATTCATGGCCATTATGAAAATAAGTCTCACAAAATAAAAACTGATGAGCCCAAGGTAAAAAAAGTGTCCTTATAAGCTTGATTTGAAAAAGAAATCACAAAATTTTAAGTTGCAGAGCTCAAAATAAACTTTTAATCATGGCTTGATTAACTGGTTCAAGGATAAGTAAAAATTGGCTGTATGTGTCCTTATAGCAAAAAGTAAAACTTCCTGATAGACCAGAACTTCATATACCACTCTTCAAACTTGGTTTTATTTTTGAGAACAGGAACAAATAAACTAACACAGTTATAGACTTCATAATAGCATGGCCCTGTGATTCAGCAGCAGCTGTGTGGGAACTCAGTCTCTTTAAGATAAGCCAGCATTTGTTCCTGGCTCAAAAATACTTTTTTTATTTATAAAGGGTCAGATTCTACTCTCAAATGTTTCTGCAGTTCCCCCTGAAGTTAATGGAGCTCATGGTTATCTGTTGGGCTAAAGAAAATCCCACTGTTGGCTCCAACTCTTTTGTTCACAACAAACCCAGTGTTGAGGGCACTGGCAGAAGAAATCTGGTTTACTTTCTGCAACAGCCTTGTTGCTAAGAAGGGGACAAAGAATTTTCTCTTGAAACTACATAAGAGGACTTTGAATAATATTATTATTACAAAATAAAAAATACCTGAGTTCTGTCAAAAATGTTTTTTTAACCCTAGAGACAAAAGCAATCCTTTAGCCAAATAGTCAAATTTTTAAGCAATATGTTTTTCTAAAAAACTATGAACGCATGAGAATATCTCCTAGAAAAAGCCCAGTTGATTTGTAACCCCCCTATTAATCACTGTCCAGGTCACAGCCTGGATATCTCTCAGAAGCCTTTAACATTCCTGGTTTGGAATGGTTCTAGGAATGATCAAGTAGTATAGGTTTTGACACTAGCTACTTTTCACTAAGTGCTCACCATGAGAAGCAAAAGTTAGATAAAAGTTAAAACAATTGCCAGAGATCCACTAGAAAAAATGCAGAACACCTCTCTCTGGACTCCAACCGACCTGTTTTTACAGAGACAAATATGAAGGTCTGCAGGAAAACACCCAGCAGTTACCAGTCATTTCTTACCAATACACTTTTTCCTTGAGCTGGCCAAGGTGTGAATTGCTGACTTCATAGAACCATAGAATTATTTAGGTTGGAAAGGACAAGTCCAACTCTGCCAAGCCCCACTAAACCCTGACCCTGAGTACATCTTTTAAATCCCTCTAGAGGTGGTGACTTAACCACGTCCATGGGCATCCTACTCCAATGTTCAGTAACCCTTTCAGTAGAGAAATTTTGTCTACTATCCAATCTAAACCTTTCCTGGTGCAACTTGAGGCCATTTCCTCTTCCTGTTGCTTGTTACTTTGGAGAAGAGACTGGCTTCACTTCACTACAACTTCTTTTCAGATGTTACTCATAACATTTGTGCCCCAAACCCTTCTCCAGCTTCACTGCCCTTCTGTGGACATGCTCCAGCATGTCAGTGTCTTTCTCAGAGCAAGGGGCCCAGAGCAGAACACAGGATCTGAGGTGTGGCCTCACCAGTGCTGAGTGCTGGGGGACAATCACTTCCCCTTGTCCTGCTGGCCACACTATTGCTGATATATGCCAGGATGCCACTGGCCTTCTTGGCCACCTGGGCACACTGCGGGCTCATATTCAGCCACTGCTGACCAGCACCCTCTTAAGTCCTTTTCTGCCAGGCACCTTTCCAGCCACTCTACCCCAACTTCCCACAGTTCAGAAAGCAGTGGTGCAGGCAACCTCTTTCCTCTTGCTCATTTGCTGGGGAAAAGGGGCATGGGGACAGGCTCACAAAATCATGCAAACCCCTTGATTCCTCCAGTTTTCTATTTCTATGCTGCCCATGAATTTTCCATCTTCACTTTTTTTCTCCTCTCATTTCACCAGTGCACAAACTGAGGGCTAGATGAGTTTGCAAGTGAACACACATGGTGTCCTCGTGAAACAACTTGTAGTGCCTCACCTTGAACACACAGATTCTCCTCCAGGTGACACCACATCACAGTAAAGAACAACTTTGCAACGTGGCACACACCCATGAATCCTTAGCAAATAAAATCAGGCCCTTTGGGCACCAGGTCCTGCATTTTTATTGTTATGCCACTTTCACTTGGCATAATCTAAGATTGGCTTCCTCTGCTTCTAAATGGCATATCTGTCTCCACCAGGCAGCAGTTGTTGGACATACCAGTAGTGTGTGGGGAGATCCAGCCAGTAGAATTTAAACTGGATGCTGCTGGGGTGAGACAGGATCTTGTCCAGGTACAAACCACTCTAGAAGGAGAGTGACTGCCATGGGTAGTTGTTACTGCAACACTACTTTCCCTTCCAAGTATCTATGTCCCAGCTAACTTTCCCAAACCATTTCTAGTACCTTTCTTGCACCTGAAAACGTACACTTTGTTTTAAGTTATTACACATCCAGTGAAGAACTGGTTACCTGTCCTGTCTTATGACAAAATTTGGCAACTAGGTTTTGCGGACATGCCCAAAATAATTGGCTGCAACTGGGCTCTCCGATTAAGTCTGCTGTTTGGGACAGTTCATTAGCCTAGATTATCCTCCGGGCTTTTACCCTGAGCTCACCTTGAAATTTACAGACCTGGATGAGATTTGACTCTTGCAAACTTTTGAAAATTTTACCTTTTGACTCATTCCTGATTGTAAAGTCAGTCTGGAAAGAGCATCTTATATTTCAAACATAAAATCCCCCTCTCCTCCTAAGTAGAGGATACATTAAAAATAAAATGGTTTAGAATTGGATCTTGGCAATTCAAGAGTGTCTACTGTTTTCTTGTGACTCTGGCAATTGCTTTCCAAGGAAACCTTTGCAATACAAGAGAATACAAACTAATTTACCATTTCTGAGCAGCATATGGTTAGCTGTTTTACTGAAACAAACCAGTGTTTATCAATAGAGCTCAACTGCTATGCCTTATATCAAGACCAGTAAATATTATGTATGATACCGTTGATTACCTGAATGTATGTGGGTGCTTGGCACAAGTGCTGAGTGACTGGTGGAAAACTTGATTTGTTAAGCAAATGGCTTGAAAAAATGAAACAACTGGGTGATTTTGCAAGCAATCTGTCATTTTAGTTACCTTTTATTACATTCCTTGTAATTTATTTAATGACTTGGGTTTTTTTCTGCTTTTCAGAACTTCCAGAAAAATAGCTATATTGGTTAAATTTATGGGCATTACAAAGAATTACCGAGAACATACAATCTGCTTCTTGGTTATATGATCCTGTGGAGTCTGTAAATCCAATCAAATCAGGTTGCAGGGTTGGGATCTCCACCTGCAGGGTATCAGTGACATTCAGTGGCAGTGCCTAAGCAGTGAAAGTCTATCTTACTGTTTTTTTAAGACTCCAGTCTGCATTATGAAATCTGTACTGTCAAAACTACACGCTCAATGAAAATTCTGGGACTACTTCTTAGCCCTTCATACCGGCATGCAGAAATGCAAGTGAAAATTGTGACCTTGTAAAGTGGGTGCCTTTTGCAGATTTGACTACAACTATGGAATAATTTTACTCTTAAAAGATCAACAAGAAAATTCCCCCTCCCCACTGAAGTAGACCTTTGTCACTAAACTAAATAATCCTGACTTTCATAAGCTACCCAAAGCCAGGTTTAGTTTTACATCCCAGAATGCATCAGAAATAACAACCTTTCTCCCTTCTAACAGTTGCTAGTTTTCTTTTACAGCTTTGTACTCAAGATGTGGTTATAAATTTGAATTCCAAGCCATTTGCTCCATCTTTTTAACATTAACAAAAGAGTAGCAAGGAGAGAAACAAAATAAAAGAAACAAACAGAACAAGCAATGCAAAGTAAAAGGACTCTAATGAAAGCAGTAACTTACTGTAGCTACTTTCACTATCGCTGGCATTAGAAGAAACATGTTCTGCAAGAACAGTACAGCAAATTAAAGAACATAACCAAGCACCACAGCACAGCAGAAACTTAAAAGAACTGCCACAGTCATGCAAAGGTAGTTATGCAGAGAGGAAATAAAAACTGTGCAGTGACATCACCTGAAAATGCTCAGATAATTTACAGAGGTAAAATGAAAGCTTTCTCTCTTGTGGCATTTCAGAAAGAGACTATATGTATTAGCTAGTGATATGTGTCATGGCAAGGCTATGTCTTTTCCTGATGAGACAGTAAATGGTATCTCTTGATAATTTCATTTCAATGTATATTATAGTCAGCTTGCATCTCACTGGATGTCTTGAGTAATTTAATAAAATCTGAGTGTCTGCTCGTATTATTCTGCACCATCAGTAATGTGCATCATTAATCATTATTAATGCACTGGAACTATTCCTGCTAAACTTCTGTATCCATCTTTAATCACTGTGCATTATCCTGAAGGGTTAACAAATTAACATGAAATTTGTTTTTATATCAAATATTGTAACTGTATCTATTTTACCCCGTCCAATTAAAAAAAAAAAGAAAAAAAGAAAAAAGAAGACAAATTCAATGACAAAAGTAAGAAAAAAGACATGGAAGAAGTCTTTTTCCAGTCATTGTCTAGCCTCAGAATCTGAATTGGAGTATTAGACCAGTCTGGATAGGTGAACAGGACTATAAGAACTATCATAATGGGTCAGTCTTGTGGTTTGTCAAGTCAGGTGTCATGTTTCTATTATCATACTCTTGAAAGGAAGTGCAATCTATATTATGTAATGTTGCTATTCCAAAATTGTGTCAGCAGACTATTTATGGTCACTAACACCATGCTATATGATCTCCAGGAGTTCTGCAGGACCATATTCAACAGTGGTTTTAATAGTATGTCTGGTAGAAATGCTGATTACTTTGCATCTGAAAGATCACTTGACAGTTGAAACTTTTCAGCTGGTCCCCAGGACATTTAGAAGCCAACGGCATAATGGTTATAAAGTCGGGAGCACCCTGAGTTAATGAGAAAGACAGGAACAGCGCCAAGACTGCCTATTCTCTGGAAGGCGCTGCATTTCCCCCATGTACCAATTTAATAGATTAGAGTTCATAGATTGGGAATGATGGGGCTCCTGGAGCAGCAGGAATGAGAGAGGATGATATCTTATAAAAACATAAATGGAAAACCTTGATCTTGGGCCTAGGAAGAAGCTTCAAAAAGTTAAACTTACATTTTGAAGAAAAGAGCACATTGACTTTTGGGCATTTCATAGCAAATTAACAAGTTTTATCTCAAGCTAACATGTATACGGGACCCTGAAGAACTTTATTAAAAAAGAACAAATACCCTTCATAGCAAGAACTGTCATTAAAAAACATATCTAAGTTGAATATTAATAAAATTTGAATGAGTGGGAATGTCTATAGGTGTGTCACTAATTGAAAACTAGGTGCGATATTAATAGAGGAAATAGAGCCTTAAATAATACTTCTGTGCTACTTTGTCCCATATCAGTTTGCAGAATTTAGTTACCTTTTAAATAGTTGAATGTTATGAAGATTTGTCTTTGTAGGGACACAAATAATCAGGAGGGCTATCAGATCAGAAGTATTTTAATTTTCTCTAGCAGGAAAGGATCTGCATTTGTTGCTAATGAGCCGTTATGACACTTAAATGACCCCAGAATGGTTAAAATTCAGGTGGCAGAGACATTTGCTATCTATCACTGACAAAACTAGTCTTGCAGAACTGTTTTTCCTTGTACAAGAGATGAAGCTTTCATCTTTGAATTGTGAGCTACTGCATGGCTTAAAGTTAAACCATTAAAATGTCCCTTCAACAAATCAGTCAGAAACAGAATAATCTCCAAAACTGTGTATATGGATGTGCATTCCTGCAATTAAAAAGCACATACAAAACAGTAGGTGATGCAGCATTAACATTCACACACATTTTGCTCCAATTACTTGGTGCTTTAGAAAAGGAATAAGAACTGAGGAAGAAGAAGCCAAACACATGCAAGTGGCATTTTTTAAAAATTATTTAGCTCTGGATACAGAATACAATGTAGCTATGTATGCGGAAATCAGCTGCAAATATTTTATTCTATACAGTTTTTCTGGTCTAAATTTTGAGGAAGAAAAATTGTTTCTGAGCAATGATCCGACATGTTACACATTCCGCAATGCCAAGTCTTGAGACAGGATTGCTGCATCAGAAAAAGAAATTGATTAAGGTGTGACAGAGAATAGGTTGCTAATGGTGAAATGGGTCCAAAATTAGCTTTGAAGAACTCATGGTCTTCTCTAGCCTGCAAATGACTTTGTCCATTAATAACAACTACTGATCTAAAATCCAGCAAAGTAACAAACACTCCCATGCAAAAAGCTGAAAATGCAGAAGCAACAGCATAATCAAATTTTCTATTGACCTCATCAGGTTGTGATCATGTTAAAATGTTTAACTTTCCCTTTAGATGGAGAGGGAGGAATTTTTGCCGAAAAGAACAGTCTAGGCAGCAAAACACGTTCTAGGTATGCTACTCTACAGAACTGCCATGATGGGAACAATAACATACTGTCAGAAACAAAAGGTGTTATTACAAAAGAAGTGAAAGTGTCTGCTTGATACACTGTATGTTATTTAATACTGTCATGCAGAACAAAACGATTGAAACATTTTTAATGCATTCACAGCTGGGTAACAAATAAAACTCTATCTTGTGCATGCTAGGAGTGGAGGGTCCTCAGAGAAGATACAGAAGCCAAAACAAAACAAAACAAAAAAGGGTTTACAGTGACCATTCCTGGGAACTTACTCAGAGTCTTTGTTCCATAACCGTCGTCACCTAATCCGGGGATGTCCTGCATGGAAGTCCCCAGAGAGAGCAATGAGAAAGGAAGAACAGCCGCAGAAGAGGAAGGAAGAAGTCAGTGGAGTTGAAATGGATACTACCATGACTGACCATGTTGATTGAGCAATCTGGATCCCTGCCTTTTTTTTCTGAAACAAATTTAGGTCCATGTTCTATGGGAATTCACCTAATGAAAGAGGCAGTGACCATGATACATGCCTTTTGGAGCCGTGAGGAAGAAGGAACAACCAGAAAAATTAAGTTCCAGAAACTATCCTCACTGGGTAAATTTAGGAGAGAACTATTAAGGAAAAAAAGTAAATATCTGGGCTTGAAACTAGCATATATTTTTAATAAGGCTAGTTCCCTATATAATTTAAGTAAGCAGTAAATTCTCATGGAGGTATACATTCCAAGATCTGATTTACTTCTTTAAGCTGTTAGCATAGTTGCTTCATTTAATTTTTAAACTTCCATTGAAGTTGCCCATGGCAATTTGCTTGTAGAATATCAAAGGCAAAAAAGATACTAGAACAGGCCTTTTAAAAAGTAATAGTTTAGTTTAGTATTGTGAAAGAAATCACATTTGCCTTATTTTGAACCAATTCTGATTTAGGAATACTTCTGAGAAACAAGTTTAGATTTATGACAGGTGCCACAACAACTTTGAGGAGCCACATTTGCACTTCTAAAAATTAAGGTCACTGTTTTATTCTTCTGAAAGTGTTTTTTCCAGGGATGGAAGGACTAACTGGATCCAAACTGCAGTCATACATTGGTCACAGTAGTAATACCTCTCCTGCCTACCTATGACAGATATTTGCCTAGATGTGTGGGATACTGGTATCATGCGTGTCACCCATTTTATGTGCTGCTGCATGTGACATCGTCTCCAAGAGGTTACTTACGTTCTGGATCACTTGTTTCCTGCTCACTCTGCTCCTTGCTCTTGTAGAATGGGAATTTTCGTGAAAAGATGAAGTTCTTTTTACGCTTGTCATTGAATGACTGTGAAGGAGAAAAGGCATGGGGCAAAAACAGGGACGTCTAATTGTTGTCACACTCATGCTGACAAAACAACTAGTTTGTAAAAGTGGAGAGAACTGTAGTGACTCAAATCAGTACAAACCAAGTGGCTTACAAATCAGAGGTGGTTGTAGTGAGGTCTGCAGGTTGAAGGCAAAGCCCCTGGAGACCGGATCGATTTGATTCCAGAGGCCTCAAGTTACAGCCTTCAGCTCCTTACTTGGAAACTATCGTGTTTGGCTTGTTCAGATGAAGAGCTGCAGATGGCTCAGCATGCTTTGAGATCAAGCCACCCATCTTTGGTCATAGCAGACTGTGCACAGGATTAATTAACTGGTTGAAAAGAATAGGCCATAAAGTAGAAAACAGAAGCCTTTGATTTGCTTGTAGTATGTGGTTTCAGCCCTGTGCCAATTAAAATAAAAAAAAAACTTCTTTGGTAGCTGCTGCTGATTTTGTAATTTTTTTATTTGGCCTCTTCATCAACAGCTTCTTAAGTGTGCTTAAATGTTTTTTTTTGGGCATAGTTAAAAAAAATACTTTGTTTTGTTTTATACATATATATTTACTCATTAGGGTCTTCTGTATATACTTTAGTTTTATGTGATTTAGAAATAGAATTCTGCTAATAAGCAGTATTTAATGGCATGTTAAGCAACATATATCTCTAATTCTTCAAATGAGGAATGAATATGGAAGAAATTGTGTTTTTTTACATGATAAACCCTTTGACTTTATAGACAATTGCAAGGTCTCATAGCACTGTACTATGTAAAAGCAGGATATGACTACTTGGGACATTTATTTCAAATACTAAATAAGGACATAGGGTCTCTACAGTTAATTGAAAGAAGCTGGCATTTCTAGAGGGCACCTATGCAGAGCTGCAGATAGTGTTTGTCTGAAGTGATCTGTGTTGTCAGTCAGAAAATGTCCTACACTGTCTCTGAACATATACAATGCCCAGACACTGGGCTTTGCAAATGATCACCTCCAACAGAGCAGAGACCTCCTCAAATCATTTAAACGACCAATCTCATGTGTTTGTCATTGCTTGAAATGAATATAACCAGTATTTGTTTCCAATTCTGAAATGGAATACATTTAGAGTCTCAGAATATAATTTTTTTCTTTACGTTTTGGAAGCATGGTATAGAATGTGGTTTAGAATATGTATTTCTGGAAGATGTGTACCGAAAATCTTCATTAAAATAGTTTTATACTCGTGTCACAAAAGTTTCATGCCACTTTTACATTTCAAGCATATTTAAAGTTTAGTAACTGAAAACAAAGGAAAAAAATGCACATGTAGAATAAATGATCCATGAAAATCTCTCAGAGTATGTAAACATTCAATGTGAAATTAATGTGGAGGTCATGCACAAATAATCCAGACAGCATGCAATTTCAAAACAAAGCAAATATGAAAGAAAGCCAGAGGAAAAAGAAAAAAGCACATGAAGGATTAAAGTAATCTGTGGATGAAAGGAGGACTGACATGCACATTACATCACTTTAATGACCTAAAGGATATAATTAAATTAAAATGTGTTTTTTGTGATAATTTCCTTTATTTTTCTAAAGAAAGGAACTGTAGCATGTTAAAATTGCTGTTTGTGAAAATGTTGTTTGTCACGATTCATCTGAATTTGACATAGTAATACTATTGGCATTACACTTTTAAAGGGAAAAAACTATACATACACAATAACACTTCCAAAAGCAAAGGGGTTTTAAAATGACAATCACTTAATTACAGAATGCCATTTCACTTTGGAATTCAAAAGAATGTTATCAAATTGATAAATAAATATGCTCTGTTTCACAGAGGTTATATGAGAAATAACATATATATATATTCTTTTTCAATTTTTCCCCCAACAGTCTAGAATAAAAACTTCAGAAAGTACATTTTCACCAGAAAAGCATATATTTTTTTCACACTTATGCATGATTTAACAGTATATACCAAATTAGACAGATACACTATAGTATTATATAAACTCTTTCTTCTTTTGCAGTTTCAAATACTGCATTACTTTTTTAATAAGATATTGTTCCATTTCAATTTGGATGGTCAAAATCTAGCAATTCATAGCAGATGACTACTATGTGCAACTATGTCACTGCATTTACACCTGTAAAAAGCTTTGTTCCTAAAATAAAGCTGACTCTAGTTATATTAAATCCATAAAAATATATTTATGCATGTGAAAATATTTCTCTACATTAAAAAATGTGTATATTCATGTTAATGACGTATACTATCACAATGTAGTACAGCATTCATCTTTAAAATAAGAAAGAAACTGTAAATACTATAAAACTCTAAAATGAGTCTGATTCTGAAAGCTTGTAGAAATAACTAGTCCATGGTATTAACTGAATGGGCGTACCAAGTGCTTATTTTCTTGTACATTAACTGCATGTGTCTTCACAAGACACCAAAGACAGAAGCCTTGATTTTGGTTTTGTATCCAATATAAATGGGATTAAACTCAGGCTGACGGTCTCTACCCTAAGGATATGAAATCCTGCAGACACTCAGCAAAATTCTTCTTACAGATATCACAATTTATATCTCTAATGTATAGAGACAAGGGGCTTGGCAAAGAGAGATGAGGGAGCCACACAGGATAAAACCATGTTTCTATTGCACACACGGTGTTAATTCCAGATTTTGCTCCATTGGTGGAGGAGTAGAGACCAACATCGAGTGCACATTTTCTTTTTTAAGGAAGGATCATGCATATGAGGAATTGTGGCAAGGTTAAATTGCAAAATTCAGATGCATATATGAGAAATTTTATTCCTGTAGGATGGAAAATTCGAGGCCTGTCTAATACTCTGAAGCCATGGGCTCCCTATTTTTCTGGAAAGCTGCGAAGTAGATGTAGGATAAATGAGACAGAGATATTTGCCTACATCTCTCTGTTCGATGCAGAAGTTGCATGCGACTGGAATTGAAATCGTGATAGCAAGCTTGGCTTGATTCAACAGCATTTATGCAGGCAGAGTTTCTGAGTCAGTGAAAAAGGGCCTTAAAATGGATTCTCGTACAAGTCACAAGTTTGTTGCCAAGAATGATGTACAAACCTGTGATGGCAAATGACTCGGGCATTTCACTGGCAGTGAAACACCTGTACAATAGATTACTTTCATATGTCACTGCCATCAGTTCACACAGATTACCACTAATCTAGGAGCTGACATTAGTAGGCACTTTAAACAGACAAGGGCTGAAGACTAAAAGGCAAATGAAATTTTCAAGGACTGTTTGGCAACAAAACAGTGACATAATTCATAACATTTGAACTGTGACGAAAATGAGTTTCTTCTCAGAAAAAAAGTGGAGAAAAGCTTTCACTGGTGTACTGGCTTGAATTCTTGTTTGATACTACTTAGGCATAGACTCTGTTTTGAAGAAACCAAGGAAAATAATCGTGATGTGCACTCTTGCTTGACCAAGTATCCCCGGATATCCCCAGTTATGTAAGCCTGAGTTGCACATACCAACCTTCCCTGGTTGTGACAGACATTAAACCACAGTGTGTTTCTTCTTCTCAAGAACTCAGTTCAGTACTTTTTTGTGTCAACGTTGGTTTTGTATTTTAAGTGCTTTTCCCTAGGCACAGAAGCCATATATATGTTACTCATCAGCTCACAGGATAGTGGTCTTTAAAAAAAAATTTCATGTAACATTAAATAAACAATCCAATTTCAAAAGTTGCTTTGTAGTGGTAAACATCACAGAAAACAGTGAGTGTCTTGTTGCACCATACTGAAATAGGCATCTATATTGTTGTTTACTTTGAGCTTTGCAAATTTTTTTTAAATGTGCTCTTGACAGAGGTTGTCCTCTTTATGCTTTGCAGAAGAGCCTAATATCTTTGGGAAAGATTTCTTGTGGTTCTCTAACAGCAACTCTGTCTTCTAAAAACCAATAAACTCCCAACTACTTTGGGAATGCTTTCTTTTGCTATTTCATTCAACCAATGCTAATCCTCAGTCATGAGCTGGGAAGCAGTGTTCAGGGATCACCTGAGAGAAAACTGTTCCAGAGTACTGGCTGTGAATTTTTTTTTTTACAGGGCGTAGATGAATTTCACATATCATCTATTTTTAGGCCGGTTTGAGCTATGCTTTAACCTAGTTTCTATGTCACATGATTATATATGTCAGTTTTGTTCTGAGATTGGTCCAGCAGTGTATATGAGAAATTAATTTTACTGCTTCTCATCTGCCATGTGTTTTTTTTATTCTTCTTCTTTAATACTTGGTTTTGGCCTAAGTTAAATGAAAACCCTTACTTACACAGCATTCTGTAAAAATATACAAAATTTATTATCAACAGTGTGTCTCTGCAATCCTTTTCTCTATACTTGACACCTTTTGCATTGGGGACATTCTTTTACTCATTTGAATACTGACTTTAATAAAGCTTTGGGCACTCAAACACTGTTAAACCTCTACATTTTAGATCTCTCCCATCGTACCAAAAAGTTGCACTGACACCAGAAAGCAAGCTTTTGGACTGTAACAGATTCTCAGTGTTATTTCTCCTTCCAAACATATCCATTTTTACAGTGGGCTTTTTCACCTGGCAATACCAAGCACATGATGAATTTGAAGTTGCCAGAACATGGAGGACATGGGTCCAAACACACTTTGGCACATTCTGCCTCATTGTCCCATCTGCAATACCAGGACCGTGGCAGTGTCCTCCTAAAGTCACTTTGTGGGGACCAAGACTCCACTATGACCTGGTGGATACTATTGATCAGGCCATGATAGTTTCTTTTATTAAGAATGAAGTATACTGAAGTTAAATGACTTGACAAGTCTAGAGGAAAGCCAACACGACTGAGCAATTCTTGCTTTCCTGGTGTAACCAGAAACTTGGCCAAGGACTGGGTTCACACACAGAAAGCACTTCTGCATGCAGACATGCAGAAGTTAAGCTAAGGAGTTGATAGTGGCAACTCTAAGCCTGTTTGTGTGGTGACCACAGTATATTCTTTAAGATGTAGATCTTTCATTCACAGTCTGAACACACAGATTTATGGTGGCAAGCAACACTTGCCAACTTTCCTATGTCTTTTTATGAGATGGAAGGGGAAGGACATACCTATTCTGTTAAGTTCAGCCTTAAATCTTCTTAGATACTTCAAGCATTTGGGAAAAGTAATGCCTGGGCTACAGTCATTCCTTATTGAATTTTTACATGATGATCTCTTTTGATAAGTGAGAACAAACTGGGTGAGAAAGAGCTCAGATGAAGATAACTGCTTGATTAGTTTTTCCATGAAGCTGCAGGGAGATTTGAGTATTGGCAATTGAAAATGAAAATGCACAATACTGATTAAAAGCTTCATGCTATATAGCTTCTCCAGAAAAGGGTAGTGTGGCTTAGTATTCATTTGTAGGAATTTTAATAATCTTTTTCTAAGACTGACTTATTGCCACTCGTCTGCCAGCAACTCAATTTTAATTCCTAACAAAACAACAGTTAAAAACAACACAAACTACCAGGGGTACAGAAGGATGAATAGACTTTCAAGAAAGAATGCAAAAGCAATTCTGTAAACACGTATTTAAATTGGTGCAAGGTATGAAGGGAGTACTCATATGTGCTAACTTGGATGGTATTGTTGTTAGCAAGATTAAAACGCCAACATAAAAACTTGCATAGGTGACAGCCAAGGTCATTTACATGTATCTGAAGGTTGTACACAAAGATGGTGGGAAGGAATTGTTCAAACAGAAGCACTGAAATTAATAGCATGAAAATAAGACAGCTCCTTGACAGTGAAATCAATTTGGATGTAGAATAATCTACCCCAAGAGAAGTGGAAAAGCCTAGATCATTTTTTCACATTTAAAACAAATCTGCTAGTCTTAAGTACTGTGGGGAATAAGACTGCAATGTCTGAAGAAAAAGGGGTGGTGAAAGGAAAAGAGCTAAACGACAAGCCTCTCCTAGCTCTATTATCCATGTTTCTGTGATGAGATGCTCACAGACCCAGAATCATGGAGTTGCGCTGCAGTCCAGTGCAGGCTTAGACCTAGCCAAGCTCACTGCAGCCACATGGGCAGTGTGAAGGTCCTTCTCTCCTTCCTCAAGTCTTTAACTGGAGTCAGAAAGTGTATTGGATGTTTGGCAATGTTGTCCCAAATGTTCCTCTACTCTGTTCAATATTTTTTGCCAAAAAGTGACTTTCCCTGTTAGAGCTGATTTATGTAAACAGCTACTGATCCCAATAACAAATCTTCACGCATGTGAACCTGTCTCAGCACCCTTTATGCAGCAACAATGTCAAAAGAGGCCCAGAGATCAACAGCAGCACTAGTGTGCACTTGATAAAGTTTTAGGACTGTCTGATCACCAGCCCAGACCCACAGGTTTTCCTACAGTATTCTGTAGGAAAATCCTTTATCCACTTGATCTTAATTCCTCACTTCTGATCTGCTATTTTCTTAAATCTTTTTCATAACTCTGATTTCCATTGACTGCTGGTGTTTCTTTAGGTTTTAATATGAAATTGAGGGGTTTGGTCTCTATGCAGTCTTTTGAATTAATTTCATTAATAAGTAAAGACACAGAAGGTGTTAGTTATCTGTGCTATTAAAAAACCACCAGATTGCTCCTTTATCACTCTTTTTTGTGGAATCATTTATGCAATCAAATGCTGTACACTTGTGCAAGTGCAAACTACTGCATTAAATGGACCATTGCATAAAAATAAGTTGCATAAAGATCTTTGTTATTCTTATTTTGTGAAGTAGGAGTGGAGAAAGATTTAAAATACCTACATGCTTTCAAATTACTTACGGAAAGATAATTGGATAAGATAAACTTTTGAATTTCTCTTTTGAGTTAAAGGAAGAGTGTTTGCAGGTCACTGGTGTAGCAGGTTGAATTACGGCAAGGGTCTGGCTCAGGATTCACCTCAGTGGATCATACCAGGTTAATGGTTTTCATTTAAAACATTGATTTATTTAGGCCTTACAGTTAACATTATAATAAATAAAGGCATGGGCAAAAAAACCCAAAGTCAATCTCCGAGAGACTAGTTTGAGGTCTGCATAGGAGTTGAAGCTGCTGCATCTTCCCGTAATGCATCTCACATGACCAGTCTCACAGGCAGGATATCAAATCGGATGGACTTTGTCTTTGACCCAGGTTGGCAGTTCCTGTGTCCCTGTAATCTTCCAAACATGGCCTGTGAGTCGCTAAGATAATCATCACTGAGATGTTTAAATTTAAGTGAACCGCAAATAAACATGTGAAATATAGAGCACGTATCTTCTGGATGAGTGTTAATGTTTAACTCCGCACTTCTGGAACTTTGTGTAAAATCTTACTAGAAGAAAACCTTGTTCTCTTTCTAATTCTTTGACAATCTATTGCCAATACTATAAATTTTTCTTTTCAACCAATTTTTTAGAAGAAAAGCCAAGTACTTATGGTATTATCTATACATACATGCAAATTTCCTACCATTTAATTCAGGATATTGGACAGCAAGTTATAAAATTAGCACACACACAAAGTTTAACTCAGCAAAAATTTCTGCTGAAACAGCTTAGAAGAAAAACAATTAACTCCCAGCTCTAAACTTTGGTATTTTATCTATGCTAGTAAATTTTCACCCTGTTATATTTAATCTGTGACCGATTTAAACATTGCATTCTATATCTTCATGTCAGTGACTCTCCTAAGCATTCTCTTACCTAAGCAGGGATGGCACAAACTTCTGGGATAGAAAACACAGGTACTATACTCCTTAATAGGAGGAGGCCACCTAAGAAATAATATTATCCTATAAATGAAACTCCACACAATTCTCAGGATGAAAAAACTGTAAAATCTAAAAAATACATGTATTTGTATTGCTCATTAATTGAAAAAAATACTCTATTAGTATTTTCTTTGACTGACAAGCTTCCAACAGACAGAAATATTTTTCATCACCTGAATAAATTCAACGACAAATCCTTTATTTCTCATTGTTTCTACTCTATTTCATTATGCTTACAAATTGCAGATATTTAGAATTTGTACTTCTCAATAAAATGAAAAATGGAAAACAGACCCACAGGTTTTCTAATTTAGTATGTTTTTCAATTTGAAAGAAGTTCTTTCAAATACTCTACTTCTACTGGATTTTTCAAAGAAAGCTATGGAAACATATTTCTTCACTTCAGCTGAGTAAAAGCCTCAAATCTGACATTATTTTTTCACAATTTCAAGAACTATTTCACCTTTCTAAAAAATAGATTCCTTAAGGCATACCAGTTCCCTGCCAGAGTCAACACTGCTACCATGACATAAATTAAAACTGAAGACTCACTTGTTTTCCTTTATTTTTGACTGTGACCTAGGACCAAGATGCATTATTATTAAATTACTGCATGTCTTTGTGGAGTGTCTCAAGATATCCTGGAGCAATGAGTAACTGTACAGTTAAGTTTTCCTGGCTATGTGCTGTTTTATCATTTGAATTTCATTTGATTACTTCAGCACATGAGTGAAGTTAATGCTGATGACAGCAGTATTTCTAATCTACCTTGGAGAAACGCTGAGCAAAAAATGTTCAGCTCAAGGGGAATGGTCAGGGCAGTCCAATAATGCAGGGTCAGATCAATTCAATAATGCAGCCAGTATCCACTGCTTGCCACCATGCTATCATGAAGCATGAAGACAGAGCTGTGGAGGATGTGAAAATGCATGAAAGGGCGAAGGCAGCTGGAAAAATGAGATCCAGCTTTTCCTCTGATATGGGGAGAAGTTGTCTTCTCCCAGAAACAAGCTGTTCCACAAACAGGAACAATGCTGAGATTTGATTCTTCCATGACACCTAATGCTACCCTCATTTTGGAAGTCTTACAGCCTTTGACAGAACTTAAATCCAACAGAGATAAAATCATAGAGTCATAGAATATCCTGCGTTGGAAGTGACCCACAAGGATCATCAAATCCAGCTCCTGGCCCCGCACAGGACCATCCCCAAGAATCACACCGTGTGCCTGAGAGTGTTGTCCAAACACTTCTTGAACTCTGTTGGGCTTGGTGTTGTGACCACTTCTCTAGGGATTCTGTTCCAGTGTCCAGCCACCCTCTGAGTGAAGAACCTTTCCCTGACATCAAACCTAAACCTTCCCTGACACAACTTAAGGCCATTCTCTCAGGTCCTGTCACTGGTAACCACAGAGAAAAGTCCCTCTGCTTCCCACTGTGAGGAAGTTGTACACTATGATGAGGTCTCCCCTCTGTCTCTCTCAGAAAGACGACACCATAAACGACAGGCTGGCTGTTACCAGGCTCTCCGAATTTGCAGTTTTTTGAATGTACTCAGATTGCGTATTTTCTTCTATTTTTCCCCAGTACCAAACACTTTAGGAAATCCATTCATCGTGTCAAATATCTTTAGCAAAGAAGTGCAACAAAAAGGTGGCTAAAATCCACTGCAAATGTGGAAAACTTTTAGATTACAGACTACAGAACTGCTTCTCCATAAAAGTGGTGAAGCTTTATACTTAGAAAACTTAAGCCTGATGTTAGAAAAAAATCTTCATTAGACAGAGAGAGAGTATAGACAATCTAATACACTGCTATGTTTTCTAAGAATCAAGGATTCAACTGAGATTAAGGCCTATTTCTCTGCGTTGATACACCCAGATCTGCCATGGTGAACCACTAGCACAGTCTCTGTACCTGAGACCAGGACAGGTGTGACTGCAGGTTCTGGTCTGCGGCAATGAAGACAAATAATCCAGTCTCCATATACACGCATAGAAGAAGAAATAACAACAGACTTAAACTGCAGCATTTTAACCATTTTGAATGATGACGAGAGTGAAGCACCGAAGGGTTGTTTGGGAAGAATATGAAATATCTGCTGTGACAGGTCTTTAAGCAGAGATTAGACAAATCTCGGAGACAGGAGGAAGTCATAGAAGACAGGGTAGGGGTTAGATTTGGTGGCCACCTGAGTTTCCTACAGACCATTTTTGCTCTGATTTGATGACTAAGGATGAAAATATAATAATTTTTTAGAGCATAAATTGTTTGGAAATAGGTGGGGTTTTTTTTTGTTGTTTGGTTGTTTTTTTTTCCTCCCCCCGCCCCCAAATAGTTAATAAATGGTCAAAAGGGTCCTATGTCAGTCACTGGATTTCAGCACTTGGAGGACAGGTGCATTAAGTATGCAGAGAGTTTTGTTTACTCCACAATACAGATTTGCTACCTCAGTCAAGTTTTACTTTTTCCTTTCGTATCTCAGTGCAGTGTTGCTAGAATGACAACAAAGCAAGAGGACGACCTCACATTGCAGGCAGGGCTGTGATATCTGTAAACAGAATCTGCTCATAGGAAATATTATTAAATGCTACCAAGCTTCTGACTGTCATAATAAATGCATTCGGAGGCATTTGAAGAGTCTGGCTGAGTGTGATGTAGGTGATCTGACTGAAATATGAAAAGAACTTAGGATGACAAGCTAAGTGAATAGAAAAAAACCCTAATGCGTAGTGATGGAGCAATATGGCGTGGGTCACAACTTAGGACCTGCACTGCTGATGAGCAGCAGAGCTGCTGGGAGGGATTTTGGAGGAATGGAGAGTTGCTTTCCTTGGCAGGCACCTCATCCATTTGGCACCCTGCTGGTGCCTTACTAGGGCAGGCACCCATCTGGAAATGCTGCCCAGTAAACATGGGCTGAATACCCTCCTGAACCCTGACACACACATTAAAAATTGAGAGATTGTGCGAGACATGACTTTCATTTCTTTGGGAAATGAAATTGGGTATTTGTCCATAAGACAATATTGTGGAGTCACTGGCCAAATAAAGTGTGAAATGAAAAGGCACGTGGTATCGAAAAACAGTTCTCTGTATAAAATCAAGTTTTACTTAAACATTATGTTTCCAGATATTCAAACACTTCTCTGGAAACAGGCAACATCCATGAATATTAGTAAAAGTGAGATGTTGCTAAAGATCTTTCAAAGAGCTATGGTTTTGACTGTAAAAATATTTTCAAGAGATAGTCAAGGAAGTGTATATGATCTGACAGGGAGAAAAGCAAAAGGTGCTATTTTTGTCTCTTGAAAGACCTGTTGTAATTACAGCAGTTAAGAAAAAAGCAGATTACTGGCTCATCTCTTTTCACTCTGTAATATTTTCATCATTTGACACTCTTTTTGATTCAGTAAAAAGTCTGAAAAGTGCACAAAACCTGTGGGTTTTAGGATTAGGAGAGGAAAGGTTACTTTTATTCAGTCTGAAGCTTATGGTAGGGTGTCACCAAGAATTCAGTATGCTGCTTTGGCAGATATATGACCCTGGTCACAGCTACTCATATGTTCTGATCCTTTTGGTGCAAAGGTGAGCATCAGAAGATACTTGGGATATGATCTTGAGTTCAACATAGCATAAAACATACTTTTAAATTAATTAAGTTTGTGCTTACATAATTTCTGTAGCTTCCTCCAGGATAAATATCAGACATACACCTTTGGGTCATTCTATTTTCCATTGATTATCTGTAGACCAGTAATCCCAAAGACTGAGATAATAAATGCTTAGGAAATCATTACTGTATTTAACAATGAGAAAAGCTGCTGAAGATCACTACAACAATTATATGAATGAAGTTAGAGGCTGAATTTGGTCAACACAACAAAAGTACAATCTTTCCTTGGTGAAATGAAGCTGTTTATACCAGTATTTGTATTCTTTTCCTTACAACAGAGGTGTTAACATCTGTAATTGGTTTGATATTTTTAAAAATGCTAATAGGACCTAGATTTGGATGATGTCTCTGAACCTGAAAAAATAAGTTTCTTTTGGTCAAAATAATGTCTTTTGGTCAAAATAAACAGAATATGAAAGAAAAATGGCCTGACTGGGTTAAGCTGGAGATCCAGTTAGCCCAGTAGCTGTTCCTGAAGTCTAATAGCAGATGTTTAAATGGAAAAGTAGAAGAAACATGATCCTTCCCTGTTTATAACCTCTCTGCTTCTTGAAATCAGATGTTAAAAGATGCCACTGGTTCCATTGCTTGCTAATGTATCTAATTCCTTTTTATTTTATTCCTATTTATTTTTATACAACATCCTGTAATAATGAGCATCAGAATTTAATTATTACATGGAAAGGTACTATCCATTGTCTTATTTAAACCTGAGATCAGAAGGTTTCTCTGGATCTCCCTAACTGTGATTCACATTCACTGTTTTTGTATCCACTCTGATTTTGTAGACTTTAATTTCACAAGCCATGGATTGGAGGAGTCAAATAAAACAAACTTAAAGTGATATAAATATTCTAAACCACATTTTTAAGAAGTGCTGAGCTAATTTTCTAGATGAAGTAATGCATCCAAGTTTGGCCTTTGAAAAGATTATCCTTTGGCTCTCCCTGCTAATAGGTTTGTCCACTGTGTTGCTGAGTATTCTTAACACCTTTTCAGTGCTGATCAACTACAAATGTCACTCTATGCATAATACTTTGTATCTTATCGCTGGATTTGGGATTAAAAATAGGTATAAACAGATGAAAATGCCTAAGAATTTATAAACCCGTAGAATAACTAGGTATTTTCTACTTTAGAATCAGAGTTATTGCAAAGAAATTGTGGTACTACCTCAGGAAACCTTTGCTGTGTGTTATTAGCTTTTGAACATTACTTTTATAGGGGAAGAAAGGACTTGGGACCAGTAGAGTGATTCAGGTAAAATTGCAAGAGGGTAACACTTTTACCTGTGCAACCCCCCCAAGGATTCTCTATATTCAGTTAAGTTTTGGTTCTTTTTTAAAAATGCTTATAGGCACATCTCCTGGCCAAATTTAGGAATATCCCATGAAAAGTCTTCTCTCAGTTTCATCTTTAGAGTAAACTAAGACAGTTCCACTTGCCCACACAGTCATGAACGTGTGAACCAAAGGTGCCACAGACACACATAAACTCATTCCTATCTGAATTTTTATTTTAATTTTGAAATGAAAGAGTTTTCCTGGGCCTACTGCAGCCCTGTTTATTTGGGCTGAATTGCTTCCAGATTAAAGAAAAAAAAAAAGATAAAAAAATAAAGCATAGACAGCTTATACCACTTCTTTTTGAACACTGAAAGACCAAATGGAAATGCTGAGCCCTAAAATGAACATACATGTATATTCAAATACGTACTCAAACATTTTATGTGTTGATGCTTAGTTTAAGAGTGAATCCTCCTTTTCTTTTTGCTCTTTCAATCACAGGCCTCCATTATCTTTTCCCAAAACTTTTGAAATTGTAGGACTTCATATGTATATATATATATATGTATTTTCTTTTTTAGCAAGCACTAAAATAGAAAGCTTGGTCCCAAAAAGGTACAATGGTTTTGGTCTGTAATTATACAATTTCCTAAACACTGAAACAAACAATGACGTTGAGTGGCTGGAATATTAATGCTACACTGATGATAAAAATGGAAAAACTATTTGGGGAATCAAGAGCTAATTAAATTCTTGACAGACTCACAGGAATAAGGACCATTAGTTATATGAATGAATTATTCCCCTGAGGCTTTGATTATGTACAGGAAACAGACATTTAACAAGTGATTTTATTGGCAATATAAAACTTATTATCTCCCCAAATAAGTGGCAACATTAATTTACAGGGTTGCAAAGCACGGTCATTTCAAACTGAAAACCAGAATTCTGACTCCTGAAGAAATGCAATGAAATGAATCAGTTCTTTCTTAATACATTTTGTTATGTATTTTATACAAAAGTTATCTGCATGTGCAAATAATATTCAGAGGCTGAAGACTGATTCCGTGTGCCTTATAAGTCTGGAAAACTGGTTTCAATCAGTGCAATTGCAAATGAATTCAGGAACTATTCTGTAGAGCAGTAAGAGGGAAGTATTTGAAGGTCTGAAATATTATTTTGCTGGCATATAGAGGTTTGGAAACTACTGCCCTAGGAACTGTGTGTTCATAGCAAGAGGAAATTCTTACCCTGTTAATCTGTCTGAAAGGATGGAATAAACAGGGATAAAGAAATTATTCATTATAGAGGGAAAGTGAAGCAAGAAGAGATCGAGTATTTCAAACTATGCAAAGGCCACAGTAACAGAAGGTCTGGAAGGGACCTGCTGAACCACTTGGTTCTTTCCCTTGCTACCACCTACCTATGACCATGTCCTCTCATCACACAGTTTTGGCCCTGCCCTGTTTTTTTTCAACCAAACAGGACTTTTTCCTGATGGTTTCTGAATCTCTGTCTCATAGTTTGCTAACAGAAGCCCTTAGTTGTAAATCCCATGCATGCCAACTGGACTGTTTTCAAAAATAAATCCCTGCACATGTCAAGTATTTACTACTGCTACAATTGCAAGCTACACTTCTGCAGAAAAATATACCTTAACAGCCAGGACTGTGGGCATTTCTCATGCTGTAATGCTTGCTAGCCAGATGGCAACACACAGGATATTAGACATCAGGCTAGTGAGAACTGCTGCCTGTTGGGTACAATCACAGTAATGCTGTGGAGTGGTGACAGCAGGAATGCTGTTCTGTGCAGGCACCGCTGGTGGAAGGGAACTCTCATTTTTTGTGTTGGTTTGCCACTGCGCCTGCTGTGAAACACACTAGTGTTCAATGTCTGTCACAACTGTCAAAGCAGAACATCCAAACCCTAAATTTTTGCATCTGGGACTTCTTAACTTTCAACCCTTGATTTGAGATTTAACAGCTTTTGAAGCCAGGGAATTTACACTTCTGGCCCTATTTCATTGAACGGTTATCCATCTGCATTAATTTTTCAAGTCTTTTCTTCCCTATCCCTCATTTAACTAAAATCCCAGCTATCACAGAATGCTCTTAATTTTTTTAGTATCTTCCCATTAGGAGGTATTGTCATTCAGTATCATTATAAAAAGAATAATTGAATATTTCAAAGATTATATATTATATATAAAAATATACAGCTTATTAGAATATATAAAATAATTTTATATATATATATAAATCTCCTGTCTATATTTCGCTATTCTGTAGGTCTTTGTTGCAACAACCTAAATATTCCTTATGATGCTAAAATTTTCTCTACTCTGAAACTTATAAAACACTTGCAAAGTGCAATGTCAAAAGGTTTCACTATTTACCTACCCCTTTTGCATCAATTACACCAGGTTTTGCATTGAATTTCACCGTCTTCAAGCGTGCACGCTCCTTTCTTTCAACTCTGGAAATAAGAAAACACAAACGAAGAAACACATGTTGACTATATCAGCATTTTGTATGGTATCTTTGATATCTGCTCTCTCAAGACTTACTATACATAAAGCAAGCATTTAAAGCAAATTTCATAAATTAAAAAGAGAGGTCTCTTCCTCATCCAAGCACCAGTTTTCTGGTAAACACAGGACTGGGTTTGAGGAGCCTTGGCTGCCCTGCACTAGCAGAACAGCACTGCCTCCTAACACACATGGGAGTGTGGGAAAAGCATGCCAGGGACAGATTTACTCTCTCTAATTTAAGCTGTTCAAAAATGAGGCAAAATTTAGAGTTCTTCTATGGTCAGAGGAATGAAACAAGGACAGAGAGAGAATGAGCTGTGCACCTTAGTGCACTTTACGGTGGAATACATTTTAAATCGTACAAATAATGTAAAGTGAATCCCACAATTCACTTGAATATAAGGCTAGTCATGTCCTTACCTTGATTAATATGGACATTACTGTAAAAGTGACATCTCCTACCTTTGCAAGATCATCTACAGAATCTGTCACCTGACTCAAGTAAAAAAATCTGATAATCCACTGGTTCAAGTAAAAAAATCCAATCATCCACCTGAAATTGAAATTCTAGCCCTATTTGTCTAAATTGGCAATTACTCTAGGAAATCTAAGTTGAATCTTGCAAAGCTAGCTTATAAGAGGTCAATATTGTGTTTTTATTGGACAACAAATAGTTGAGAAAAAAGTGAGATTTGTTATATCCTCCAAAGTGGTCCTCATATGGCCCTCTTTTCTAACTTTCACAGTTTCCCACAAATGTCAATAGAATACATTCCTGCAAATCTTTTGGTTTCTAAGTCTGGGTAGTAAGAATACATAGTTTCTGATAATTATTTTTAAAAATAAAAACTCGAGTGTTTTGATAGAATGATAATTAACACAACATGTTTCCTTCTGTCTGAGTAGGCTTATATATGTCCTACTGAAAAACAGTGAATGTTGGTTACTATAGCTACAGTTTAAATTTAGATTAAATGCATTTCTCTGTACATGTGGAATATTCACATGGAAATAGCTCAAATGCAGCTTTCAAACTAAATCTTTGTTATTAAAAAGCCATGAACAGTCTCAAACTAAAATTAGCAGATAAAGTCCCTTGGTAGTACCGGTAAAAATGAAGACTTGAGGCTGTGTAATTGCCTAAATAGGATGGATACCTTCTGAGGAAATAATTAGCACAAATGAACACAATATTCTACTTATGAATCTGTGTTAACATTTAAACTCATTCCAGCCCTGCCTAACTTCCTAAAACATCTGTTTTTAACTATTTCTTATTCATTGCATAAAAGTACAAAGATCGGTGTTTACAGAGCCATAGTGCTGTCTACTCTCTTATATGGATCTGAATCATGGGTCATCTACTGCCACCACCTGTATCTCCTAGAACGCTTCCATCAACGCTGCCTCCATATAATCCTAAACATCCACTGGTCAGATTATGTGACCAATACATCTGTTCTAGAACAAGCAGCAGTCACAAGTATAGAGGCCATGTTGATGAGAACACAGCTGCGATGGGCAGGGCACGTCTCCAGGATGAAGGACCACCGCCTCCCTAAGATCTTGCTTTATGGTGAACTTGCCACTGGCTGCCGCAAGAGAGGAGCCCCGAAGAAAAGATTCAAGGACTCCCTGAAACAACATCTCAGCCTTGGCCATATTGATCATCATAACTGGTCTACTCTGGCCTCCAGTTGGGAGGTCTGGAGACACACCATCTATAATGCTGCTGCTTCCTTTGAGAACACACGCAGGATCACTCTCGAGGAGAAAAGACAACGCAGAAAGAATCGTGTCTTGCAGAATATACCACCTAAGGAGTCTTTCTGCTGTGCCTTTTGCAATTGGACATGTCTATCTTGCATTGGCCTCATTAGCCACCAGCGTGCTTGTAACAAACGTGGATAGAACCTTTCCCAAATCTTCATTCTCAAAGCCTAGCCATGACTGACATGACATTCGTTGCATAAAGAAATTTGGAAATTAACCCTGAAGAGTGAATATTATGAAGTTTATAAAAGTTACATTAGCAGCCATGGTGGCATTGCTGCTTTCTAGAGGCATAGCAGACAGATAATGAACTGCAGAAACATTCCGCAGTTGCCTTTTTAAATAGTGTCATTAAGTGTCATTAATCCTTCAGGCAAACATAGCAACAATGTTCATATATGCTCAGCATGCCTACTGAATATTCCAAACCTTTCATCATCTGATACTGTATTAAGGGTAGCACACAGTGTTGCCTCCCATTACAATTTTCCTGACACCTTCCACAATAAAACTGTTCCCAGTTACTTATAATTTAGCTGAACTGTAAACTTCCGAGCTGAAATTTTCTATGTTTCAGGCTGCTTACATTACTGTTCCTGCCTGAAATGTCAAAGAAATAGGTTAGCTATTAGAAAAAGGCTAGGACAAAACAAATGGTTTTGTCCAATTTATAATATGCTCTTAAAGTGCTTCAGCTCAGGTTCTCTATTGCCTTCACGTCTTTGGTTTGGGACTTGAATTGTGGCAGTGGGTTGGTCTAGTGGTAGGAACAAACCTCTCTTTTTCCTGAAGGAATCAATCTAAGTTTCTGAAAAGCCTTGGTTTTACGTGCTCCGGAGAACTCTGTTTGAATTTAGCTTTGGTTCTTCAAAAATTTAATCTTTGTTGAAATGGTCAAGGTGCAGGACTGCAGTGAACTTCGATGTTCTCAGAATTTCTCATCTGGGCTACCAGGACACTTTTGCCATAGACAGAGCTAAAAAGGGAACTAAAATGATGAAGATACAAAGTTTTGAATACCAGTTCTTTTAGATTCATTGATCCAGCTCTTAGAAAATACACTTTTTAAAGGAACACTAATTCAAACATTTTTGGCACTTTTGAATTTTCATGGTTGTAATTGCTATATTTAAGGAAAAATAAAGTTGACTGCCTTTATTTCCCAAATTAAAAAGTAGTTTAGGTCCAAAGGGTTATTTGTAGCAGCTGATACTGTGAATGTCTATATATGAGTGTCAATTCCTTACACTGCTTTATCTGACAGCAAACCCACTATCCCTTGAACAATATTTTGATCCATCATCTGAAGAAATTGCTTATATATAGGAAGGAGTGTTTTACTTCAAACTGTAACCATTTTCATTCACCTCTGCTGCACAAAACAGGATTATGGGGAGTTATGCAAAAACATGAAGTGAAGGAGGAGGACTCCTGTCTGCCAAATTTGCAGAGGCCCAGATATGCAACCCTGACTTGTCTGATGTACACATTGCTGCTGTGCTCCTTTCTAATTACATATTTGCTTGATACAGCTACACCTAAGGGATCAGGAAAGCATAGATATCATTTCCAAAACAAATTCATGGCTCAAGTCCCATTTTCAAAAGTGCTTGAGGAGTCACCAAAACTAAAAGAGATTTCAAGAAATGTTGAAAGAAACCTACTCCCAGCATTCAAATGTAACTTGGGAGCTGAAAAGCTCTGAGTCCTGAGCACCACCTAGCACAACTGATGGGGATTTCACCTCCATCTTCCCACCCATTCTCCAAGCACAACTCCCTGCAGAAACACGGCTGTGTACAGGGAAATTGTCTAAGACCCTCTGAGACATGGGACAGTTGGAGTATACGCTGTATACTCACTTTCCCTTTAAAACATTCCTGGTAGTAGACACATTTGGCCCTTTTTTTCGGAGATGGTCAGGATTCACTCTCTTCTTCCCATGTAAAGCTAAAAGAGTGGAGCAGTATATTGAAAACATACATCAGCCTTCAGGTTCCCTCACTAGCAATTTCAAGACTTCAGTTCTTTGGGGTGCTGTTCTCTTCCTGCTCCTCTGAGGAACTTATTACTGGGATGCAAGACTTATTACGCTGCAATGTCTATCTGCTTTTGTGTTTCTGGCCACATGTAGCTATTCAAAATGGGCCTGTGGGATTTTTCAAAATGAGACTTTCAGTTCTTCATGTGTGCTGGAAACAAGAAAAAAAATCAAATATAACTGAACAGGACATGAACTGTGATTGCCCATTGTTGGAGGTTAATGGACCAGTTTTGTCAGTGCCTTTCTAAAAGCAGAAATGTAGAATATGAAGTGAGACATGCTTTAATCTTCAATAACAGTATCCATCACTGATGTAGAATACAGATGCAAATTGCAAATTGGTTTCAAGGATGAAATAAAATTGTAACAGTAGCCTAATTTGCACAGATTTTGCATTGAGGTGTTTTGCACAATGAAAGTTATTTCCAAATCCAGCATGAGTACTGTAGTGAGGAGAGTAGCAAAAAGAAAAAAAACAATGCAAATTTGGTACTTGAAAGAGCTTCCTATATTTTGTATCTTTATTAGTATGTCTCTTCTTATCTTGCTTCTCCATTTCCAGGTCATCTGCATTGTATTTGTTTTGCCTGCCCATCAAGTGAGAGATAAGTGAAAATACATACATACTATTTATAGTTTAAATCAGTGGTCTCAGTTCATAGCTTTTTATTGTGCTTCCATCCTTTGCACTGCTTACTATTGTTCATGTGAGGTCTGAGTTTACCAAGATTCCCATTCTCAAAATTATTTTTGAGCATTCCTGAAGTAGCATTCTTGCAACTGAACACATATCTTTCAGTAGGAGAGAATGTGCTCTGGTTCAGCTCTCCACTGTCAGTGACTTGCTTATAGAGAGCAGCTCATCACCTGATCAATATTTATGAAAAGAGTAGACCCAGTGACATTAGGAATTGAATTCTCATGAAGTTGTAGAACAACCTTTTTCTGTTTAAAAGCTAACAGCTGTTTTCCTTCGGCACAAAAGTCTCCCATCATTGCAAGAGCACAGGAAGAAGTTTATACCTACATATATATACCAATTTTATTCCATACTTAATTTTTCCAATTAGATTAGTAGGTATAGTCAGGTAACTTATTTTAGACAAAGCTTACATGATTATGCCATGTTAAAAAGTTTTATCATCTAAGGATTAAAATCTTATTAAAATCTTAGAAAGGTAGACAATTCACAGGAAACCATTAAACACAAAACTCACTTGAGTGGATAAACATGCCCTTCTGCCAAGCTGAGCAGAATAACAAATTTAAACTGGCTTTTTGCCCACAGGGACTTCTGTGCTGGGAAAACCTCTTGTTTCTTGTCCTTAAATGTTTGTGAAACAAACATTTTGTGAAACAAAATTTTGTGAAACAGAAAGTTTTGTGTACTTTTCCCCCCACTTTGCTCTGAAAGAAGAGAGTGGTTACATGCATTTGTGGGGAGAATGTTGTGTATTTGAGAACACAAATATCAGGCTGGTACCATCATACACCTCCAGCTGGTAACAACAGAGATATAAGTTGCATAACATTTTGCAGTCAGATGTACTTAAACTATCTAAAAATGGGTATCTTAGAATGATGTCCAGTCTGACAGCAGTTTTGTGACTGCACATCTTAAAGACAATAGAAAGATTAATGTAATTATTTCAGTGTTTTAAGGCCAAATCCTCACTGTCTGCAGTAGTAAAAGTGGCGAGAATTTATGCTCAGTCATTCTGGGGCAATCTGTGTGAAATCTCAGGCTGTATTTCAGACCCAAAGACTCAAGTCAAGTAGATATGCACACATCATAGAAAATACTGAAGCTTGACATTCGTGAGGTGGGAGGTTGCTGTTGTGGGGGGCTTGCAATGTAGGAGCTTGTCTGTGTGCAGGGACTCAGCAAAGAAAAAGTGAAAAGAACTGGAGGTGTAAAATCAATGCTACAGCAAATTAAAATCTCTTTACTACTGAATTAGAGTATCTGTCTAGGAATTTATTACACTCTGACTTATGCACATTGGTTTTGTGCATTTTGTTCATTCTAATCTGAGTGTTTCCATGGGCAGGCAATCTTAGACATAGGCTGCTCAGCTTGCTGCTGGCCTTTATGGGAAGCTTAATTTGTTTTTTTTTTTTCATATGAATAATAGGAAGGACAACGAGGCAAATAAAAATTCTCATGATCAAAAGCACAGCATATGTAGAAATTCTAATCTAAATCTATACATATATACATGTAAATGTAACAAAAATCCAGTATAAATCTAATTCTGTTGGTCATTTTAGTATAAATAGAAATTTTCAATGATAAGGGAGCAATTCACATACATAAACATAGTGCACTGGCAATACTGCAGGCTGCCTGAGACATTGGTACAGAGCTGGTAGTTATGTCCCCTCACCCTGGACATCCTGCCTAATATAATTGTGCCCTACTGTCACCTTAAACATAGTTTGGATAAATCTTTTGGGAAGATGTGGAACCAAGAAAAATTTGGCCTGAAATGTTCATTGATTAATACTACATAATAACTATTTAGTGATTGGTAAATTGCAACTGAAGTGGTTTGCCACCTCTCACGCTGAAGTCCTATGCTTCCCAACACCAACATGATACAGTACCACAACACCTTTAGAGCATTATATTTGGTTCCTACACAATTGGCTACTCAATCTCGTGGTTGAGAACAACAGCTGTAATCAGACAATAAATACATACTGTCAAATGGACAAAATGTTGTTTTCAGATGTAGAAATGGTTGCAATTGTATTTAAGAACTGAAGGGTATTGAGAATTTAATTTTTGTTAATCTCCGCAGAGGTCATTGGCTCACTGGTTCATGAGATTTGGTCCTTGCACAGATCAGTGGAGAAACATGGGGCTACCCCCATTTCTTTGTGCTGTCTCTTTTGGTAACCTTCTTTTAGCTGCAGTGCTGCCCTCCAAAACTCCCTTTTAAAGTCTGACTTTTCAATTTAACCATAAATGAGGCAACAAGTCCACACATTGGCAGCAGCACTGAAATCTAAGGACAAAAAAATCTTTCAAATGCTATTAAATAACTGAGAGGTATAGTTTGGTAATGTATCCAACATCCTGGAGACAATAATGAGTGGCAGCTCCCCTATAATTTTAAATTATTATTTCTTCTGGTATATCACATATGTCATAGAGGAGTCTTGATTTATCATTCAAAATTTCTCTAATCAGCTCATGCTAAAATGTCACTGCATGATGGGCTGTCCCATAAAAAAATAAAAAAACTTAAATACATGGAAAAGCAATCACCATTACATGGCACCTCAGAGAAGAAATATAATGTATTTGTTATTGCTTTATGTGTTTATATACATACGTACATATATAGATATATTTGTGTACATGTGTATGTCTCTCTCAAAAACAGAACTGAAGTGGTCACTGGCTTTCAGAGCTATTCTATAATGATTTAACTCATGGAAAATGCAGTAATTATATCTTAGCTGTTGCTGTACAGGAGTTGAAATAGCAAAGCAGATAACTGAGAGACTAACCCTGGAACTAACAGTTCCTGGATCTCTACAGCCTCTCCATGGCCCAAAGTGCAAAAAACATCAAAGTGCAAAATCCCACAGGCAGGAAAAGGAATATAAGCACAACACCAAAACCAAACCCCACTAATCCAACTCCCCAGAAAATGCAGACCCTATAATAAAAGATATAGAAATGAATGGGGGATTGAAAAATATAACACAAATATAAAATCCCTTCAATTTAGAGCATTGTAGGAAGTTGGGCTTTCACTAGTCACAGCCCAAGAAACAGCTACAGACTTTCTTTTATTCCTCCCTTTCTATCACAATATTTTACTGACAGATATTACATATGTTATATGACATATAATAGAATGTTTATAGAAATAATCCCATATAAACTATAAGATGCATAGCATTCTGGAGTCAAAAGCTTAAATGAAGGTTTCCATGCCCTGGTATCCTATATTTAGTCAGATGAATCCCAGGCCCTTAGATAAAGCCTCTTACAGTCAATAATGCATACCTGCAAAGGAAATTCAACTCTGAATTAGCACATTCTGTCAAATATGATGAGCTTTATTTTCTTTAACTCAGCCCTGTGCACATTGATTTCTCATTCTCCCCTTGGGTGGTGAAAATGACCACAGAAAATGCTGGCAAGAGCGCATCAGTCTCACTGGCTCTGAGGAGTCATCCAGACTCCACAGAAAAGAAACAATACTCGCTTTTCAGTGCATTGATAAAAATAACCTTGTGCCACTGAAACCTTATGAAATAACAGCAACATCCTCCCATCCCAGTTCAGGTGTATCATGTCATTATATTAATGCAGACAGAAAATCAGATGCCATTGATTTTTCCAAGCTTCTCAGACTCACTAGTAAAGAATCAGGATGACAAGTGGAGAGCATGGTAACTATAACTGTATCTTTTAAAATTCAAGACTCTTATTTTTAGTCTCTAACTAACCTATTTTCATCTTGTCTCATCTTTCTTTTTTTAATTTTAATTTTTTTTTTCATTCTGTTTTCTCCCAGCATTTCCTAAGCTACATCTTATTCCTAGGCTCTCTTATATGTCTGACCTTGACTAGAGAACGTCTATCTTTTGTCCTTGAAAACACTACTGTGCGGGTAACCCAATTAGCTTTAGGCACATACAGCCTCTCCACCTTACAGGATATACAATTCCACATCTTAATTAGCTGCTTCGCTTTGCCATTTCCCCCTGTAAAATTCTCTTATTATGTAAGACAGCTTTTTGTAGTTTTTCATCGGAGACACCACACTGTGAGTGAGCTTTGTGCATGCACTTTTCTTAGTGTTAACTGAATAAACTTCCCTCTTTTTCCATGTGTGATACAATCGTGTCATTACAACAGTGTTTACTGTAGCAGGCAAGTATTCCTTTTTAAATATCTAGAGACTAACTCTGGTTAATGAGCACATTTTTCCATCTTAAAAGTTATAACCTAGTTTTTATTTCTATCTATTATCCAACTTCAAAATTACTCTTTGCTGAAAAACCAGGTGTGGTTGCTATTCAAATATGGTCATGATTAGAAAAAATAAGGTCCTTACAGGGCTCATGTCAACAAGGTATTTGATGGCCTTTCAGTTTACTTTTATATGATTTAGAATAATGAGTACCATAAGCTCTATTAGTACCTGGGCCAACTCTCTTGAAACAGCAGCAGATGCTCTATAGAGTATCAAGCATCCCATTTCTCTACAATAAAAAATGGGCATGATATTTTTTTATATTAATGCTAAAGCTGAAATAGCTAAGAATAAAAAGTTTATATTCAGTATGAGAGTATTGCTGCAAAAGAGCAATTGCTGTAATATGTTTTGACTGATTTCATTTTCCTCCTACCCTTTCAGTTCTTGACCTTTCTATAGCAACTATCAATAGAGGCAGGAAGTAATACTGATTTGTGTACTCCTTCTGATACTATCAGAGACTTGTGGCTTATTTTACAAAAGCATCTAGACAGAATAAACAACACAAACAATGAGAGAGATTCAGATGTCTGTTCTCTCTTCAGCAGTCACCATGAATCCATCACAGACAAACAAAGATTCAGATTTAGCTTGGAGAGCAGCTGAAAGTTCCTTCATTTACATTATATGAAAAATTTACTGTGATATTGATTGTCCATCAGTCTCCAGGCAAGCAGAGATTAAATTAAGATATTTTGAAGCTAAAGATGACCATTATATAATTTAGCATCATTTTTTTACATCACACAGGTTGAGAAGTTTAATTCTATTAGTCTCTCAAAAGAAAGACATAGAGTCTTGATTTGAAAATGTCAAGACATTCATTACAGTTTGATGCTATGGCTTATCACCCTGACATCAAAACATGCGCTCCACCTCAAATTCAGAGCTTATTCCCAGGCTTGGGTTCTGGTTATTCCTCTTTCTGCAGAAGCTCTTTGGTAGACAGTGATCTCTTCCTCTTCCCCTCTTTCTTTGTGAAGTTACTAATCCCCTACAACTGAGTCACCTTTTGAGTTTCTTTTCAGTACAGTTAAACAGCCTGAATTCCTTAAATCTCACAGCAAAAATTGTATCTTCCAACTCTTGAAATAACTGTGGCATTTTCTTCAACTTTCCCCAGAGTTTTAGTAGATTGATGCACACTGTCTTTGGAAAAAAAATTAAATATTTTAACATAATGACCAAGGATGTAAAAAGAAAGAGGCAGCACTCACCTCCTCTTGCTGGGTATAACTCCCATTTCCTCACTGTCTCCCTCCAGAGTGACCCTCCTCGCTTGCCACCATTCATCATCTGAGGCATTGATGACATGAAGGATGTCCCCATACTTAAAACTGAGTCCTTGGCTTGGGAGGCCACTGTCTTTGCTCTTGTCATAGTCAAACATGGCTCTGTGAAAGGAAATAAAGATATGAAGACAGGTGATTATATCAGTCTTGGAAACATTTACTCTGGAGCACTAATCATATTTTATGTTACAGCTAACCCTTGCTTCTTTCCAAAAAGTCCCTCTTGTCAACTTGCCAACAGCCACGTGTGGCTGTGGAGCTTGTTTTTTTTCAGACTTTCTTTTGGTCAGACAGGGGTTGTCTGGCAGACAGGGGTGCATTGGGAGGACTAAACACAAGGGACCAAACCTACGCTCGGTGTAATGCATTTCTTTAGGTGAATGGATGCATATATCTTAGCATCTAGATCAGACTGGAAGTGAGCTTTCAAAGGGAATCTCTTGATTATTCCCACTCACAGTGCTTTGGTTGATGTCCTGGAGCTGTGTTGGGTTGCCAACATTGTATTTCTAAAATTTGAAACTAAACGGATAGATGCCCTGACTAGAGTAGTGCTAGTCTGACATACACCCCTCAAATGCACCTAGGGTGCAGACAGCACCACAGATTTCACTCCCTGTGTTCAGTTCCCCAGTAGTACAGCACCTGCTCAAGCAGCCCTAGCTCTTTTCATCAATGCTGAAGATGTTTTCCACCAGTCTGAAGTGGACCTCCACCTTGGTATGCCTATACAAAAAAGCCTCATGTATAGGACATGTATGTGAACATAGGATGTATATCTAAATCCAGGGACTCCATAAGCACAAACTGAAAGCCAGCTTTAAGGTACCTGGGTATCAGTCTGTGTCTGGGCATAGTTCAGCATGAATTTGCTGCCTAAGTGTTTAACCTAGATCCTGGGAAAGACTTTCAGCCTGCCCTGAGCTCTGCATTACCAAGTTACAGTGATACCAACTCTGAGCCTCATCCAGTCCTATGCCTGGCATCTACACCAGCAGTCCTCAGTATCCCAATTTCTGAGGGGAAGACCCTGCACATGAATCCCAGCAAGACTGCAAATGAGTGCAGGTCACTCATTGGAGTTACCTAGCTAAAAATCCAGATCTTGATTTCTTACACGAAAAAATACTTGGAAATACTTTTCCTATGTAAAATATTGTTTAAAGATCATGCCTGTCAAGAACTGATATTTATTTCCTATAGGGAAAATGATATGATTATAAACCTGGCTACAGAAATGTTAGATCAGTAAAATCCCAATGTGTCTGATAATTCCTACTCTTTTATTGTCAGAAATAAAACTGTGGCAATCTCTTCACTGGTACACACTTCTTTGAGAAGGATTTGATGTAATTAATTGTTGTGCATTGTAGTGTAATTGGAAAGAATGATTATAGCATCTTTGTGGGTAGATTTAAAACACTCAAGGCTACCTCTCACAATAAGGAGAACTTTGAAAGAAGTTATGACTATAAAAGAGTTGTGACTATGCACTCAAAATAATTTAAAACTCTCATAAACACTCATTCTGCATAGAAAGTATGATTCAGTAGGAAGAAAAATGCTACTGAAATATGTCTTCTTTTAAAGAGTTTACAGTCTTGTACTAACATCTTCAACAATGCCCAGATAATTCCCTTCTCTGAGGATAAAGGCTGCTGAATTTTACATAATCCATAAGTTTAGTTACGCTTGTGCCTTCCTTGGTAAATGTTCTTGGAATGCATGTAACCTTTGGAAAAAAATGATGGCTTAGCAGTGGAACAGTTTCTTTAAAAACTTGGCTATATCTTACTAAATATTTACATTCATAAAGGATTCGTATCAGTATCAGTCATCTGCTGCTTTTCATACGCAGCTTTCTGTGAGGACATTTGATGAAGAACCTTATATATTCAGTATCATTAGACACCTCTGCTTAACCAATTAATGATACCTGACCTCTGGAAAATGGCAGTGCATACACAAACAGGCATACAATGTATCACCTTGTTAGTGTTGCCCTTTTCAGCATGCCATGGTCAGAATTTTACTATTGTATTGAACAGTCACTGTCTTAAAAATTCACTGAATAATTGTGTACCTTGCCATGGAAGCCTATCAATGTCTCAAAACCCCTAACCACACAGTTGGCAGCTGTGCTGATTGCTTGGCAGATGTCATATAATCCTGATTCCAGGAACAATTAAATTACCCAAAATGAAGGACAGTATCTTCTGTTGCAGATAATAAGCAAGACTGCCACATCCCAGGTGTAAAACACGTGCCATACTGGAAGTGCTCCGTATTTGTTGAGTTCTAAGACTGAGGTTGTGTTTCAAAAGCTAAGTAGTAGAAAGAAAGTAGGACAATGTTCTTTGTCCTTGAACAGACATTTGCACTTCAGAGCCCACGTGTTAACTTAAAATCAGACTGCCATCATGCTAGCTGATGTTAATGACGAATGCAGATGGCAATGTTTGCCACTGACTTGCTTTGATTGGAGTAATCATGTGCAATGCTAATTAAAATGAGATTTTAGATCTCAGACAAGAGAATTTTTGAGCATACTTTTCACTGAAAGAAAGATTTTGTGGCTGATGCTCTACAGACGTTGATTACTCCATTAGCAAATGAAAATGACATGAGAGCTGACTTCAGGGCTCTTTCCTAAACATTTCAAATTAAGAACCAGGTCTAAGTTGGTAACACAGCCGTATTTTTGCTTACAACTTTGATAACATTTCTGGCTTTGTAAAACATACTTCTGCAAGTTGTTTGCTGGCCCAGCTATAAAGCAAATGGAGGTCCTCACTCTAGGTACCATTGTATGCATGTAGAAGTGAACATGACTACCTTGGGCAATAGGGAGACCTGGGCATTCTCATCCTCACCACCTCAGGCGGCAAGTGAAATTTGAATCTCCAATTGCAAAATCTACTTTAAGAGGCTGGCATGTCATTTCTAATTTTCTACCTGATGAACAGCACCCAGTTCTGTTTGTGCTCAGTCTTGTAGATGTATATAAAAATAACACCTCTGCACGTATTGAGTGTCAACTGATGTGATACAAAATTAATGTAGCCAGACCTCTTGTTTGGTGAAGGAACTGGGCAGGGCAGACAGCAAAAGATGCCTTTTTTTGCTTTGCCCTTTCATGTTTTTAGACAATGACACCCAAGTCTTACAGGATACTATGCTGCATTCTGCAAGCACTGAAATTTTCATCAAAGAGTCAAGTTCAGCCCTCAGCAAAGTCTATTTGTTCTATGCAAGCTTCTTTACCCAGATAACATACTAAATATGTTAGGAACCTTAAGTAGGTTCTGCCATGCCATGGGCATTACTGGTGGAAAGGTTAAAAAATAGTGGCATCTTTGCTAAATATTGTGTGTTAAGGAGAGGACATAAGCAACCCAATCCAACAAGAAAGCCTCCTTTGCAAAGAGCAACCATCACTCCTCTCTGACAGATGAGCACCATATTTTCCTTTTAGTTAGAGAAGGACCAGAAAAATAGTCTTCCAAAATGAGATGTCTAATAGTGCGGCAGGATAGACCCACTGATAAGACCTAAAATCCAATCAAGCTATAATGCAACCTATCGTGCAAGATCAAATGCTGAACCCAGGGTGTTATCTTGGTTTTAATTATACTAAAACCATCCTGCTTCATCAGACTTCAAATACATACCCTGCTTTTTTGAAGTCTGATTTGACAGATAAGCTGATAGTTGACCTGTAAATGTGTGACTAGCAGTCAATCACTTTATACTATAAAAGTCCAGTCCTCTTTCATACAGTCAGGTTCTTCTGATGTAACCCTTTTTGGGGTGTATGTGTGGTGATTTCTCCCTTGGGTGGGGGATGCCCCCCAAGGTTACTCCTCAAGATGTGAGAGAAAGAGATCTCCCCATGAGCATTGGTACCAGTGAGTTACATCAGATCTCTACTTAATAATTATTTCTTTTTGCTAGCTTTAATGTAACTGCTTCAATAATTGCTTTGTTACAGTGTGTCAAAAGTGGTTCCATCACACCTCTGTAATTCCTTAAACTTAAACTATTGACATAATCCAAGGCTAAGATTGGATGCAGCCTCACCTAGACTCCTCTCTGAGGAGTTTAGAAAGCCAGGCATCCTTTCTGCATCTCTTGACTCAACAGCAGAGCTTTTCAATAAATTTTGTCTAAACCTTCCACTCCTACCCGTAACAAATAGAAATGGCAAAGAAGTGTTATTTAAACCAGCCAGAGGATTTAACCCATGAAGACATGTCACAGCGCTCCCTCTGTTACAAATTAGAGGTATCTCCACAGAATGCAAGCACAACAGTGCAGATACTGGAGAGCCTGCTCAGCAGAGCTAATGAGCTTTCTGAACTTGCTAATATAACTAAACAATTTCATATAGCTGAGTCTGTTTATTCATGGGTTGCTTGGGCAGTTCTCCAAGGCACTGAGCTGTAACTCATGTTTAGTGTCTTTTAATGCAGTATTAAAGAATAATAATCTCAATGACCTTTCAACTTTCTAATGGTATTTATTTGACAGCCTTGAACACTAACAGTTTCTTTCTTTTCCTCTACAACTTATAAAAGTGCATCTTAAAGCACATCTTTGTGTGCATCTTTGTCTTTCAGGTGTCTTTCATGCTCAGTTGGCTGCTTGCATACATCGTTCAGCCCTTTTTTGGATTATATAGGACAGAACCCAAAACTCTACAAGGCTTTCTCTGTGGCAGTAAGGCTTTTCTTTCCAAGTCAGCTGATTAAGTCTACTTTTGAATTGGGATACTCAATTTTTAATAATGAAGGGAATCAGTTTGAATTATTTATCTTCCATTCTAGAGCTGTCATCAATGTTATGACCACACCAGCATCAGAAAAACTCCTGTTCACTATCTTCTAGACAATGTACTTCACAAACAAGACTCAGGGTTACACAAGATAGACAACAGATTTTGAGGTTACAAATACAGTAAACACAGTGATTACTATGAGATGTGAATAAAATACTGAAATAGGGAACAGAGCTTGCTACTAACTAGGTAAACAGATGTAGTGAAATCATGATTTGGCCAGCTTAGCTCCCTTATTAGAAAAATAGCAATGGGAGTGGGTGTGATTATCAAAGGCATAAGGTATATGCACCAAATTTCCATTAACACATTAAAAATTTTTTTCCTCAGTTCCCAGTTTTTGCATGAGTTTTGGGAAAACCGTTTAATATCTGTACAATATTTTGAAAGTGAAAAGTGACATTCAAGTGCTAAGTATTGTTTCTGTGTTCTTGGCAAAAGCCTCCTGCTTGTAGAAAATGAAGAAATACAGTCCTGAGAAGTGAAGCAGAGGTGCAAACATTTAGAACAAGCTGGATGTGGCAAATATTTAGGATTATGTGAGTCTTGCTTCCCTGACATTACTCCAGACTTCAGAAGTGATCATTACACTAGGCTAATCCCAGCAGTAATTTGGGCAGAACCTAACAGGTTTTATTTCTGTGCTTGAGTGCTTCTTAATAATTTTTAGGAAGCCACATCAGCGTAAAACATGAAACAAGCATTTCACAACAGCATTCAAATTCATTGCTCAGAAATTGTTTGGAATTAAATTACTGCCATTGCCAAGCTGTAATATACTGCCCAACATGCAGGGAGGTGTCTACATGGCAGAGAAGACTACTAAAACAGGGACATCTTTTTTATTTCTTCCACTTAACATATCTCAGCATTTGAGGTATGTCCAAAAGCATATGTGCAGTAAATTTTTATTTCTAACGACACCTATTCTTGCAGCTAGAGTAATAAATGTTTGACATAGGAGAAAATATATCAGCTTTAACATAATAGAAAATCAATTCATTGTGCAATCCCATATATTGCAACCTATTGACACCCACAATGTCTACATTGTTACCAGCATTTGTAAAATGAAAAATAGGGTACAGAAAGACTAAGTGATTTTCCTAAGCCTGAAAAGGGAATTTAACAGAGGAACCTCTTAGCTTCCTCAGCTAATGCTCTAAATACCATTGTAAGTTAGTAGTCTTCATAATCTGCCTGACAAGGCAAGGGATATTAATGCATTTAGAGTATAGCAATATATTTTGTTGAATGCTCCTCTATGTTCAGTACAAAAAACCCAAAATCTTCCTCTCCCATATCACTGTACTATGGCTGTAATTTGATACAGTTCAGGTGCTGCGTGGCAGCTTTATTTGCATCTCTGAAATTATTTTCTTCTTCTTCTGGCACAGATGGGAGTTTGTACATAAATTTACAGACTGCTCTTTGTCATTCACTTGATTATGAAATGACAACAACATTTAGCAAGACAGATCTTCAGCTTCTGTAAATAGTCCTAACTCTTCTGTGATCTGCCAGCATATCTGTATGTGCATCACTTAAGGTTATTACTCTCTTCTCTGAAAATTTCTTTAACAGAGATTCTCAGATATCAGGTTTTACAGCATCATCATAAGGGAGATGTATGTTATTTTCCTTCTTCACCACATCTATCCTAACCCCTGCCCTATTTTTTTACAGATGGGGAAATCCAGTGTACAGAGGCTTAATCATTTGCCTGGTTTTAGACAGTAATTCAGCATTTTAGTCAGAATCAGACCCCAAGTTTCATAGCTGTCTTTGCTGCACTCTCAGTAATAGATTTATTTCCACCCACTTGCAGGCTCAGCTTGAAGAAAGAAATTAGAAGAAAATGAAAGAAACACTAATGTAATTCATTGCTATAGCTACAACAGGGAGCACAGTGGCTCTCACAGAAGAATCCACTGCAACACAATCAAGATTCTTTTAAAAGGGTTAAATTTTCACATAGTGGCATGTCAATAAAGACTTTCAACATCTCCTCCCAACTTTGTTTCCATCTGTAGAAGTTGGACAGGTAAATCCTACATGTACAGCTTACAAAAAAGGTTGCTCTCTCCTTGGATGATGTGGGAAGATCTGAGGTGCTCCTTGCTGTGACTGGAGGCTGCTGGAATAGCCCTTGTGTGCAGGATGATTCTGTCATACACTATCACTCTGCTGAAAGAGTGGGAGGGGAACTGCTTGGAAGAACAGCTTTTACTGGGAGTATACTACAACAATGTAATTTTAACAAAAAATGTCTGAATGTTTGACCTATCACTCATAGATACCATGATTCCTGATTTTTCTTTGCTTTTTTTTCCTCTTTTATTTTTTTCCTTTCTTCTTTTTTTTTTTTTTTTTTTTTTTTCCCTATCTTAATGGTGTTGTGACTCTTTACAAAGCTGATTCCCTCAACCTTAGTTACTGCAGTCAGGCTGAGAGGGACAGTATTAGCAGCATCTGTGCTACGAAAATCAGTCATACCAGGGCACTGCGACACGGTTGCCATGTTACGTTTTGACATTACCACAGGTCAGGGACCATTCTCAGCAACAGTTTGAAAGCACCTCCCTTTTAAGGTGGAGAAAAGGACTGAGTCCAGCTGTGGGGTCCCCACAGAAAGATGTGGACCTGTCAGAGTGAGTCCAGAGGAGGCCATGAAGATGATCAGAGGTCTGGAACACCTCTCCTATGAAGACAGGCTGAGAGAGTTGGGTTTGTTCAGCCTGAAGAAGAGAAGGCTCCAAGGACACCTTATCATGATCTTTCAGTACTTAAAGGGGTCTACAGGAGAGTTGGAGAGGGACTTTTTACAAGGGCATGTAAAGACAGCACAAGGAGTAATGCCTCTAAATTAGAAAGACGGTAGGTTTGGGTTCTGAGCAATGGGGGATAATCCCAGTCATGTACAGTTTAGAGTGTTAGTTTAGCTGCTCCTAAGGCACCTCCAGCACAGCAAATCCTATTGCACATTTGCATTCAAGCCTTTTCCATTTGCTACCATTTTATTTCTTTATTTCATTCAGCAGTTTCTCCATTCAGTCCAAGTAATTCTTTACTCTTTTCCTCCTAGTGGGAATTTGGCAGAGAGTTATGTCATGGACCTCAATGGAAAAAGGATTGGAGACAGCAGCATTAGCTACAGAAAAATTTCACTAAGAAGGGGGAGATATTTTGTTTGTGGTGTTGACATCAGGAAAGAGGACTGCTATTTGCCCTTGGGCAATATTTTGCTCATTTTGCAGATCCAACCATGATGCTTAATGTCAGCTCTTATGAGCCAATACCTATGTTTGATGATGAGCTTTTTTGGGTCTTTAGCAAGTGCTCATATTCTGTGCAGGAAATAGGTTCTACTGAACTGAAAAATTTAAGTTAACATTTTCAGAAATATCAACCAGTATATTGCACTTTCATGGTCTTGCTACACGCAGCATACAATGTCCTGTGTTAAAGGCAAAATATCTGAGAGTGAGCAAGGACTGACAGCTTTAGTCTTTCAGTTGTGGACATGGACAGAACTCATACTACTCCCAGATTTTCCTGGCCTTAACCCTTCCAGCAGGAACTCTAAAGTGGCTTAAGAAAGTGAAGTTCTTTCATGTTTTCTCTTGTGCTGGCAGAAAGGAAATTCTTTTCAGGGAACACCCACTTTTTGTTTCTTTGGTATTTTACAGGGCACAAAAGGGCCAAATGGAATTCCCCTTCTGCTTGCAAACATCTGAAACCAATATCAAGCTGTGAGCATGTGCCTTGACCTTACCATAATTTATTGACTAGGAATATCTGGCCTCCTATTTCATCTGTGATAAACGCAGAAGCTTTTAAATACATCTGCACTGGATTCAATGTAGTCCAGATGCGCAGATTTGAGGTTTGCTTTAAAACAAGGAGACTGCCTCGGGTCAGAACACTTATTAGATTTAGCCTTAGGTATTTTGACAAACTCCAGAGAAGATTTGTAGTAGCAGCTTGATTCTGGAAGGCTTTGTCAGCACCCCTGAATTTGAGTGTGAAATTTCACAATAAAATCCCAAATTTGGGAGTGGGATTTAAATTTCACACCAAACTGAGAAACTTCGGCAAGGTTTGTACTTAGTTGTTTTTTCTAAAGAAATGAAATATTTTCTGACTGATCTTGACCTGACCTATGCATCATGCATCAAAATGATGTGAAATTTGTGTTATTCTTGGGTTTGTTTTTTTTCCTGCCCATACAAAGTGAAGCTGCTGCTTGACTGCATCTCTGGTTTCTCTCTCAGGCATCTGTGCAGTTTCTCGGCACAGATGTCTGTGTTGTGACATTTAAGATTATCCATATCCAGAAAGGAAACGTGACTGGATGTCAAATCAGGGATACTTTAAACTATCGGGTAATTCCCCTGAAATTGCAACCTGTGGGTTGTGTGTATTGACACGAGAGACAAAAAGTCATTCTCTCTCATAGTAACTTATATTCTGTCTGAGAACATTCATTTAGGGACTTTTTCCCCCAGGGAAAAATAAAATAAGATAAAAAATAATAAAACATATAAAATAAAATAAAATAAAATAAGGTGTTTCTTTTAAAGACAATGAAACTGAAAGGGAAAATTATGATTCTGCTAGGACAGCCTGTAGCCACCCCCATATCTCCTTGCACCCAAATGTATCTTCCTGCTACTGCAGAATACACTGTAAAAGAGCACTGAATTTATATTTTTTAAAGTAATTGGTCTGCAGTAGTTCTAAATATTACAATAGAACTCAAGGATCTGCTTTTGGTCATGGGTTTTTTTAGGTAGTTGTCTCAGATACCTTGTAGCTTGCAATTGCTTTCTCTTAGACCTAATCATGACCCATATCTGTTAGCAACTTTTAAAATTCCATTTTGACCAGTCTGCCCACAGAATTCCTTGTGCTTCCACTGGTTTATACTTAAGAAAGAAATTTTCAGCACACAAAAATACCCCACAGATAACAATTATTACTACCAACCACATATATGATGCTTTCTCTTTTTTTTTGGACAAGGATATTAGGCATCTGGAGAACTTCCTATGGAAAAATGATCCACATTTATGATTTGTACAATTTGAAGATAATGGCAACAAAAATCATAAGAAATGGATTAAGCACAATGCCTCTAGTACTCAAAAACACCACATCAGCCAAATTTCAGACAATTGTGCCAGCTATGTTATGTTATGTTAGTTATGTTTTGATATGTTATTTTTTTTCCCCCTAGAAATCAACAAGTAGCACTGGAGCTTTGCCAGTCTGAATATTCTTACTTACTTTTGTTGTAAGAGATGAGGAACTCTACAGACTTTCCTAGCATGGAGGTGCTATTTTATTCATATCATAAGAAATCTGTTTATACACTCCAAACGTTAGAAATTGATATTGGAAAAAATTTGTTCTCTAGCTATGAAAAAGTGTAGACAAGCAAAACTAGGAGAAAGCATTAACCAGGCAGAACATTGGGTCTGTCTTCGATGAAAGAGGGCATTATAGAAAAGTCAAGATATTTGTTTGAAATAGCTCTTTCTTATTAATGGTTTTTGCTTGGCCTTGAATTCTGTCTGTTGACAGTGAAAGAGTCAGAATTCGGATTTCCATTGTTATTGTGTCAGCCGAGTAGGTTCTGCTGAGATAATGAGATGCTCTATGTATATGGGAACTACACTGCGGAAAATCACTGAAAATTATGGAAATTAATTGTCCTACCTAATATGGAGAAATGTACTAAATCCATAAACTCTGCTGGATGCAACTGTGACAAATCATAAAAACTTTTTCTCTCTAGGTCAAAACTTGAGGAACTCATTAAGGGTTCACTCAATCAGTGGGAGGTTGCCTATAGAGTGAGTCCTTTGTGTTTTAGCATAGACTTCAACTGGAAGCAATGCAATTAATTTTTGGCTTTAACTTTGTCTCTTTAAAAGGGTGATTTTTGAAGAGTGATTTTGCAAAAATCCAAATGCTATTAAAGTACAAAGATGAATTTTTATGGTGCAAAGGTCAGGTGTCTCTATATAACCTCTGCTTCATGAGGCCAAACATGAAATCTCTAAAGATGTCAGATTTACAAGGTGAACTCTACAAAAATCAATGCCACAGGCCTGAAGCTGCACTCGGCTGAAATCTTCTAAACTGTAATGCAAATAGCAGAGAAAGTTTGCCTGGAAGAGCAGCAGCTGTGAGAAGAGATGTACTATTTGGTCAACCAATTCTGTGGATTCCTTGAGCTCTTATTTGTCAGCCCTTACTTGTCGTAAGAGGTTTATCTCAAGTTTTACTCTGTGACAGGGTTGATTGTTTTCCTAGTAGATTATATTTTCTATAAACCTCCATCTTCTGGAGTCAAATGAATAATTCAACATCAGTTTTCACTAGTGTCTGCTTCTCAACAGAGAAAAGCTTAAAAATAAGATTCCAGAATATTCAAAAGTGGAAACAAACAAAAATGATAAATTAAAATAATGGTCTTTGGTGTCACTTCGTCAGTGTCAAAACAACGTGATTGTTACTTCTTCTTCTTAATGTCTAGATTTGGTGGTTTCACTGCGTGTGGTTGTCAATCCTCTTTAGAAACGTACTTTGAAGATAAAAGTGCTTATTGACCATTATCACCCAAAACATTTAACAGCAGCAATATGTATTTTAATATTTCTGAAACAAAGCTGCAAGAGGATGATACTAAAATTCTTAGCTTCTCTCCTTTAAATAGAAAATTAAGCCTACGCTGCATTGAGCTCCTTGCAGCTTGTCATTCCCTCCATTGCATTATCCACACCCTCCTTCTCTGGGAGCCCTGGCTCACATGTGCTCAAAAGCAGGATTAAGGCTAACATCAGAAGTTCCTGCATCCCATTTTTAAAGGTAAATTAGGCACATCCAAGAGTAGGTTTTGTTGGCTTTCAATGAAGATTAGATTTTGAATTGCTAAGTCGCTTTGAAAACCTTACCCTAAGCAGCTTTAAGACTGACAGAATTTGCCTTAAGCTGCTCTGAGGCTGACAAGATGAACGTACTGGTGCAGTAACAGAAGCATGTTGATTGCTTACTCTTGGATGGTCTAGGAGCTAGGATAAGTTTCTACCATGAATGAAGCTAAGAGTTTTGATGGTGTTCTCCATAATGATAGTCCCTCAGTCTGTGCGTAATTCCCAATTTAAGCAAGGGCACTAAGAAACAGAACTGGGACATTTCCTTTTACTATCTTCATTTGAAATGAGTCTCATGGCAATAAAAAGCCTAAAAATAATTCTTCCAGGAAAATCAGACTGTTCTTCTCCCTCCTCCTACCATTAAAAATTTTTACCTATACTGGCTTAAGTTTACCCTGATTTTAGGACATCCTGTAGAAAAAAAATTTACCATGAACCCCTACTTCTACTGAGCAACTAATTTTAGATGGGAAATATTTATTAAAAGCCATGTCCTTAAGTTTAGGCAAAGTAATAATAGCAGTATCTTGATCCTAAGATATCAGGATCCTAAAAGAAATTTTCTTTAGCATTCCAGTAATCTGGCCAATTTGAAGCAGATTAGATTTACTTAGACCTATCTGTGCCATAACACATTGTACATAGTAGAAAATAATTAATGGATGCAGTTGCTTTTCTAATATTGCTCCTAGGTAAATAATTTCTATAAAGTTATTTTAAAGAAATTAACTGCACATTTCAGGATGTAAAACTCAGTTTGAAACCTCATACAAAACTACCATTTCCTAAGCCTGAATCAATGATTTTGTCGTACCAGAAGCTGAAACACGATACTCTTTAATGTTAGATTTGTGTGTACAGGAAATACAAGACTGAGGTAAAAATTATAAAAACCTCGTTTATGTCTCTGACAGCTATAAACAAATAGTAATTCCCTCACTGGCTTATAGGTTATGCTGGCATCTTTCTGCTGTTTTTTAAAAACATTGAATAATGCCCTCTACAAGACAGTTTTGTAGCTTGGAAAGTTGTAGAAGAGATCAGTTTAACAGGTGTTTGTGTGTCATGTCCACCATGGGCTGATACAAAAATGTCCTCATTTTATTTTACTTGTTGGCCTTGATGAGGTATTTGATGAGGTTTCCTTGAGAGCTGGTCCATGCCCCAAACCTGTCAATGTTTAAGAGGCATTTGTTAAATGCCTTTGACAACATGCTTTATGTTCAGTCCTGAATTGGTCAGGCAGTTGGACTAGATGGTCTTTGCAGGTCCTTTCCAAATTAAATATTCTCTTCCTTTCCTTCCATTCCACTTTGGGGGAAGAAAAAGCTCTATAAGAACAACAAGCCTTGTCCTTAACAAGGAAGATGCATGAGGTCAACTCTTGTTTTGACTGCAGGAAGGAGGAGCATACCCACTCCCCCAAGACAGAAATACATAGAAAGCATGACAAGAACTTTTCTGAAAATCCAGTCATTGATAAAACAAGCCATGTAGGAATAAGGAATTGTGTTGGACCACATTCACATTTGCATTACTTGGGGATCAGTTCGTCATCAGCTGCTCTGAACCTGTGGAAGAGGGCAGAATCTCACCGAGGAAAGTCAGCCTTGGTGCAGGCAGTGCAGAGGTTCTGAAATTTTGGGAGTTACTAGAAACTCACCTGGATAAGGTCCTGAGCAACTTGAAGTAATTTTGAAGGTGACCATGCTTTGAGAGGGGGGTGGACATACATCAGAATGATCTTCTTTAAACTAAGTTACCTATGATAATATATATTCAGAAGGACTGAAGTATAAAATATGTTCAGACACAGAAATTTAGACCATATTTATCACTTTTGGACAGTTAAAGAATTTTTAACATATATTCTGTATAAAATGACAGTCCGACTTTGGTGTCTGAGAGAGAGCCTTTTTGTAGTGGGTAAAAATATTTCTCTTTGCTTAAAAGTGCCTCGATGGAGGTAACTGAGGATGGTACAGAAGCTGTGTAAAATTTCAGGTTATGTTCTTCAAAATCATACACTGACACTAAAGAAATCTCGAAAGCATTCTAGCCATGTTAAAGCTGTACCTCACCATGGCTGACAAGGGTGTATTGCAGTGATTTGGGAACTACAGTGTGTCGAGTAGCTGAGCCATCTTCGGGCAGTGTAGGCACTGCCGATGTATCTGTGGGCTTACAGTAGGTAGGGCATTCTTTTGTTCATAATTTGGGAAGACAAATTAGCTGCAATGCAGATAATATTAGAGGAATCTAAACATCCTAGACAGTATAGGAGACAGCTAGGTACCTACGGGAAAAGAATAATTCCAAGCATTTACATTAGATGAGAAAAACAGGCTGATATAGATAGTGTGAACATTTCTCTAATTCAGTGTCCTGTTTCTCTAATTGTTAAATAAAAATATTTAAGGAGAGTATTATGAAGTGCTCAGAGAGTATGGTGAAGTGGCCAAATAAATGCCTGTGATGGATAAATTTAACATAAAGGTTGAAATGGTTTTGATTTCAACAGATGGAATCACCTATTGAAGTTACACATTTTGTCAGAAAAGCCTGAAGTATGAATTACACTGTTATTTAGCATTTGCTTATACAACAACTGTGCCATTAAAATGAATTGAGTTTTACAGAATAGGACCTGAAATAAGTTCTTTTTTCTTTTTCTTCTGATATCCCAGGGAGTCATGGAAAAACAAACAAGCAAGAAAGAGAACAAACAAATGTCTGTGACTGAAGAGATGTTTTTCTTTCACTCGACGTCTACGAGATTGTTTCAAATATTAATCAACAAGCTTTTTTGCCTGGACCAATTCTTAGAATTTTAATATTTCATAACCTCATTTGCAAGCTGTAGAAACTTCGTATTTGTTAACTTCCAACATGGAAACAGCAATGGAATTTAATACATTGATTTAGGAGCTGAGCAAGGATGCTCTCTTTGAAGAAGGTTATGGTGAACAGCAGGGAGAGGATCAGACCATATGTGCCCGGTTCCTATATGTTCCCTAAACATCTGCTAATTGGTGTCACAGAAAGGACACTTGTCACACAAAAGACACTTGGCTAGATGCACCTTTCTTCTGAGCCACGGTAGTTGCAAAACAAAATTGATGTCACTTTTATAGAAGACAATAGGTATAGAAGGTGTGAAACTGAAATAGTCTGACATGACTTGCATTAGTGCTGATAGGTGAAAGGATATGGAAAATGGTCAGTGTTTAGAACACTAATAAAACAATACATATAGAAAAAAAATCAAACACTTGAAATATCTGCAGGTGACAAAATACGAAAATGTGTGGCTTAAGGAGAATCAGGTTTGAAATCTTTAGTTTACTGACAGTTTTCTCTGCATGTAGGTGATGACTCTCACCAGTCAGTTGGGCTGGGGAGAGCGATTCCCAGTGTGAAGGATGCTGCCCAGGCAGTCCATTGACTGCCAGACATCTCAGGGAGCTGGGGAAACTCATAGAGGACTGGGAGGAACAATTACTGTGGAGGCTGGGGAGTTTTCATATATGTGTCAATGTTATATCAAATAAATTTTGAGCAGGGCAACCCTTGTGTCTCCTTGATTGAGGATGATGTGTGATGATTAGTATTACTTCAGCAACAAGAAAGCTGCTATAACATATATAGTGCTGTGTTGGGTTGAACAGCAATAAATAGTGTAAATAGGAGTTTCAAATCACCTTTGTGAATCTACCTTAACTTTGTAGATTGACTACAGCACTTGGTTTCCAGGTGTGTGATATTTATATTACTTGACTTAATCAATATCCAAACATTTTTCATATGTTCAGCTCTACCATTTCTACCTCTGGCCTTATATGACCAAACTCCATTTGGTTGTTTAACATAATTTTCAACTAGCAGCGCAAATGCCATATTTTAAATAATTTTCCTTCAGTGTCTGTCTCGTTAGCTTAGAATTTCTCATCAAACATTAGCTAAGGAAATATCTGTTTCTTCAGCAAAGTTGGAAAGGTTTCTTTTCCATAGCTATGATGTATCCCTACAGTTTTGTCAGTAAGCTCTGTAAAGTGAACCAAGTTAGTGGAAAGGCTCTGAACAGAGTGATTTGTATTGTGATGAACAAAATCCATTTTTCTATGTAAACAAGCAAATCAGTACAAGATACGATGAAATCAACGTGAATTTAAAAACACCTTAAAAATAGACTGTATGAAACTTGATTTATCTTCAAAGGTTCCTCTGCTTTATGACCTCAAAAATTTGTATCTTAAAATCATTTTCTGAATTTAAGAGTAAGAGCTTCTATTTCTTTAAATAGAAGATATAGGCACTATTTTTACCTGAGAGGCATTTAAACCCTCATTGCAGCATGCGATTGCCTCTGAGGGATAATCTCAAAAAATCTTCCTAGTAGCAGGGCCACTTTTGGAAATCCTTGTATCTCCCACAGCTGTAGCAATAATTTACTGCCACTAACTGCAGTTCCATTGCAGTACAGGTCTTTAGTTAGGTGAGTTGAGATTTTTCATTTTCTTGATTTGTTTTTAAGAATTTGTATTAATGTTCCTCCTTTTACACAAGGATGAGGGATCTCCTACATGCTGCAGTGGAGATGTCTGTACTTTCAGCTAATCTCCAGTATGAGACTATGCCTGAGGCCAAGCTCACTCACTGTTCAGAGAGCAGCAGACCCTGGGACAGACGTGGCTCTGCATTGACATGCTCTGCAGGGACACAGAGGAGAGGATGTGCCACCTCAAATCCTTTCACAACCAAGGTGCAAAACAGAACACAGAAAGGCTGTCCTGGCCTTGAGACATTATTGTTAGCACCTTTGGCATACTCTTCTACCTCCTCAAATGCTTGTTGGCAGCTCATGTAAGACCAGCCTGAAGGTCTTGCTAGAGCAAGAGGCAGGCATGAAAAAAAGCCTGGCAGCAAGGTGTGCCTTTCAGCTCTGAATCACAGAGACCAACAGCAGCTGGAGCTTCAGACACATCTCTTCTAGCTTTTTCGATTGGCTACTGTAGGTATCCTAACACTCAGTGTACTTGCTGCCATGAATCCAGTCTCTGGCATCAAATTCATCTCTCCCTTTCAAGCTGATACCTTTTTATCAGCACGATCAGTTCTTGGGAGTTCTGTTCTCAAAGCTGGAGACATTTTTGAGGAACTGCAAACCTGAGTGTTTTATTACTCAGCTTCCTTTACCAAGTATCTGTCTCTCTGGGACCTTGCCTCTCTCTTTATAAAGTAAGAATAGATGGCATTTCCCTGCCATGAAGAAGGATAGCTACAGTAAGGATTGTGCAGCATTCAGAAACTAAATACCAATTACACAGGGCATTGGGGTGTAATAAGAAAGCTGAGGAAAGAAAAGGCCATAGCAATAAAGCTAAATGAATTATTTACAATCAAGTACAGAATGTGTTTAAGGATGAACCCACAGAAGAGCGTTTCAGACCTGTCAAGTAGATGGAACCATCTGCACTTGATGTGTCAGTAGACAAAGTTTAATAACAAATCAATAAAATGAATAGTAATAAATTGCCAGGATGAGATGAATGACTCAAACATGTGGAAGTGGAAAATATTGAGCCAGTTTTTTACAGGAAGACAACAAATAAATTAAATCTGACTTGAGTAACAGGTAGATCTACTTAACTTCCTTATGAGTATTAAAGTCATGGACCAGAAATATCACCTGGATTTCCAGAAATCTTTCAACAGTCTTCCTTACATAAAATGTCAAGAAAATGTATAGTGGTCTAGGAATTAAGGATTAGTAAATGTTTAAAGGATAGGAAAAAAGAGTTATCAAAGATGGTTTTATTTTCACAACAGAGAGTAATTCCCAAAAGTGATCTAGAAAGGGTTATGAAAAATGAGGCAATAATATTTACTGGAGACACTGAAGTATCAAGGGTGGAAAACCCAAAAATTGACTCAGAAGACTTGTAAAAGGATTTTAAAATGTCCAGTGACTGGATTATAAAACACTTGACGACGCACCTGGCAATGTGTGCTTGCAGCCCAGAAAGCCAATCATGGCTTGCATCGCAAGAAGTGTGAACAGAAGGTTGAGGGAGGTAATTCTGTCCCTCTACTCTGCTCTGGTGAGACCTGACCTGGAGTACTCCTTCCAGATATGGGGTCCCCAACTTAAGAAGGACAAAGATCTGTTGCAGCAAGTCCAGAGGAGGTGATGAAGATGATCAGAAGGCTGGAGCACCTCTCCAATGAAAACAGGCTGAGAGAGTTGGGGTTGCTCAGTGTTGCTCAGCCTGGAAAAGAAAAGGCTTCAAGAAGACCTCATTGTGGCCTTTCAATACTTGCAAGGGTCTTGTAAAAAAGATGGGGACAGACCATTTAGCAGAGTCTGTTGCAATAGGACAAGGGGTAGTGGTTCTAATCTGAATGAGGGAAGTTTGAGATTGGAAGAAATTTTTAATGATAAGGGTGGTGAGACACTGGAACAGGTTACCCACATTGGCCAGGTTGGATGTGGCTTTGAGCAACCTGTTCTAGTGGAAAGCATCCCTATCCATGTCAGAGGGGTCGGAACAAGAGGGTCTTTAAGGTCCTTTCCAGCCCATTCTATGATTCTAGAGAATTCAACGGGAATAAATGCAAAGGGAAGTATGGGGAATATTTGTCCTTAGTAAATCTACATACTGATATACACTAGCTAAGCAAATAGTCTCAGGGAAGATGTGCTGGAAACCCTGAGCATTTTTCCTAGGAAAACATGAATTCAATGCTTGGCAGTAATGAAAAAGGCAAATTTGTAAACACAATTTAAGGAAATGAATAAAGAACCCAAGATAAATAATTGTTATGATACCATGATACATTCACACAACTTTACAGACAGTCCTGATACTTTCATCCCAAAAAGGACCTGGAAAAGGCACAGAAGGAGCAGAGACGTCAATAAGGGCAATTTTCTCAAGGAACAGACTATACAGACTGAAAAAATCTTCCAAGGAAGAGAAAAATCCATCAAAAGCTCTTTTAACTTGAGTTTGGTGGTCATGTTCACTTTCACACATTCACCCAACACCACTGGGGCTTGGGTTTGATCTATACAGTAGTCTTTTGGCTTGTGACAACCTGCATGAAAGACAACTTTCATGTTTATGCCCTGCCATATTTGTTGAATCAACTAAGCAATTCAACCTGAAACCCCATCTGTACATATGTGATACAGCTGCCCATAAACAGCTGGGATCCACTCCTAGGGACAACAATTTTCTTCAGTCATTCTCTATATCTCTGTTTCTTCACCTCGTCCTTCCTTCAGAGAAAGCTTATGAAAAACCTTAGTTGAGAGGTGGATATGACTATTTTTATCAAAACACTTCTTTCATATAACGTCCTTCTCTTTTTCTTTCTTCTGATGGTTAGGTTTGAAGAGATGGTGCATTTAATTTTTATTTGAAAGTCTTGGTGCATTTACTAAGAATTTTAAATCAAAGTAATTTAAATGATTTTATTAAATATTATTTTGAGTAATCTTTTGGTTTTCCACTATCAAGTAGTGTTGCATGGTTAACAACCTCATCTAGTTGAAGATGTCCCTGCTCATTGCAGGAGGATTGGACTAGATGACCTTTAAAGGTCCTTTCCAACTCAAACTATTCTGTGATTCTATGATTACACTTAATATAAGGATAGAAAACACTTCACAGATTTAAGAGCACAAAATATTCCTGAAAACACAAATCTTGCTAACTCATTGTTTCAATGCAAAACTAAATTTTGTTTGTTACAGAATTTTATTGGTACAAGGCTCAGTGCTTACAAGATTTAAAAAACCCCTACCTAAATATGTTAAAGTTTACAAGATTGTGGATGCATGCATATCTTTCTTACCTAGCACAGTAATATTAGGTTTTTAACCAAACTGTTGAATACATCTAATGTCCGTATTTTTGCAGCTAAATACATCTAATGTCTTCTTGCAGTTAATCTAAGTATTCCTCATTTTTAGAGAAAATCTCCCACTACAAAACCAGGTCCTTTTGTCTTTGGCTAAATATATGAATAGAAGGGAAATTTCCTATAAACTGTTTCTCCAAATTTATTAAAAATGTTTAATTTTTAGGGAAAAGAAATGTTATAATTGGATGTTAAATAAATGCTGCAGCAACAACGTCTAAAGAAATGTTTAAGGAATATTTTTCTCTGCTTACCCTTCACAATAAACTAAATAAGGGAAATATCATCCTAATGTTCATACAAAAAATGACTTGGAGAAAAAAGATGCCACGTATGCCCTAAAGATATCTTTGTTCTTGTCTCTTGCTAAATGATTGACAAGGTAAAAAATGAAGTAATTAACTTCTAACTGACAGAAAACAGTAACATGGGTCTGTAATGATGGCACCCGCAAGTGGCATAGTGTCCTACTTATCTGCATTTTAAAGCAACAGCTGCTGGGTCTCTTGCAATGTGTGCAGAATTTTAAAGAGAAGCAAGATTAGAAACAACAGTGCATCTTCACTATAAATGTCATGAAATTGATCCTCACAAGACACAGATTGAACAGAATGTGTTGGACATATGTGAAATAATTATATTGAGAGGAAAAAAAGCAGCTCGTAACACTTGACATCTATGTAAAAATACCCTGACGTTTCTGAATCAACATAACCCAGATGTATGGTTTCACTGTCTACCAAATTTCCTCTAGACTGAGATATTTGTCTTGAAGATCTTCTTTAGGAACAATTCCTAAAATAAATTAATTATAAAAGGGTGGAGATGCCTTATTATTAGACTATTTACACAGTTAGACATATCTACACCAGAGAGTGCTCAGTATTGACAACTAGTTTGCAACCTCGCTGTCCAAGGTTAATGCCTCATGCACACACCATCCACACAGTTTAGTACTGGGCTCAGGGCTGCTTTGAGCCTATGTCATTTCCGATGGCTCTGAGAAATGATTAGTTGATGACTGTGATATTCTTCCTCTGCAAAGTGGCTAAAGCAATGTATACAGTACAATAGAGTTTTACAGCATGACACCAGAATAGTGTTACATGTCCCAAACAAGTAGTATGAGGGTGTATGGGAACCTCCTAAAGTCGGTGAGACTGTGCCATGTCAAGGGATCCAGACGTGGGGATGTCATATCCATGCTGCCCAAAGAAATCTCCAAAGTGAACTGTCGTAAAAACAAGTTATCTACATTTGGCCTTGAAGGAAACTAATTAGTTTGCTCCAAAAAAGAGTCTGGAAGCAAATGAGCAATGTAGTGTGAGTGGGTACAAAGTGGCCTGCTAGATTATCTGGCTTACATAGTCATACTCAAAGAATTGTGCCACAGAAACATATTTCTAGAACTAATATAATTTTGTTGGTGAGGTAAGGTCATATCTAAGATGTCATATTGCGGCAGCTGAAAGTCCTATTTTGGAGTGAAATGAATTCATAACGAGAATGTGGCTCCCAAATTAACTCTGGTATTTTCTTTGCTAATCATTGATATTATCTTTGAAATGGCCTGCTAGTTTAAGGGCTTCTTTGAGAGAAAATGGCAGCTCTGAGATCTCTACAGCAACGTAAAATTCCAGGCTGGCATGTGATTTGTTTTAGCTGTAGCTATGACTGTGATTGTAATTGCCTTGGACTTTTTTGATGATCACTATTCAGAAAGCTTTAGAAGATCCTGAAAATCAAGACCATTTATAATCTTACTCTTTTAATAGTGACTTGAAGTACAGTAAGGTAAAAGGGTACTGAATGCAGTCTATGATAAAACTTTCTGGAGACTGATAGGTTACTCAAAGCTGAAAATAAGATTCAGATTGATAATTTTTAATGTCTAAAATGAACATAGATGGATTTAAGCACCAAAGCCCTACTGCAAAATTCAGAGTTCTGCTCCCTTCAGTAGACAAAGTATTTTAGACTACATTTTTTCTCACAAATTTGTGAGAAGCGGGATGTCTCTTTCTTTCTCACTTAAGCATTTAAGGAATTTACATTTAAAGCCAGGAGATATCCAGACTGCATTTAAACCTTATTTTATATATTTAAATCTATTCAAAGCATAGGTCTGACAAACATTAACAAAAGTGAATGCAGAAAGACTATAACAGGAAAGGCCATTCACATTCAAAAACACAGATATGATGCTTATCTTTTTCGAGTAGTCTATTGGTTAGACACTTATTTGAGTATGAGAAATTCAATATTTTGCCACACTGTTTCCTGAGGAAGTGGGACATATAAATGCAGTTTTCTTAGCACACTGAAGGGATTCAAAGCTAGAACTCTCTCATCTTCAAAAAATGCCCTAACCATGTTGCCATTTGTGGAAAGGACATTTTTCACCCCTTCTCTTGAAAAAGCAGTGTGACTGAGGGGTCAGAAAAGTTAAAGTTTAGGAGAAAGAACTTTGTGGTGACCCCTCAGCTGAAGAATGCAGTTCCTGTCCTTACTGTCATCAGTGATTCTGCGTTGGCTTTGACTAAAACAGCAATAATGTGGGGAAAATGGATATGCCCCTCCCAGAGTGTTTTGCAAAATCTGAGGAACATCATCATCAACACCACCTCTTCCTCCTTACATTTTAAACAACATTACTGCTCAATAAAGTGCCTATCCTCACTTGTACAGCTTTGGCCTCAAATTCCTGAAGAGTTGGTACCTAATACAGAGACTGAAGCCAGGTTTTCAGCAAGACTGAGAATTCAGATATATTCTAACATTTAGTTTTCCTGTTAACTAAATCCAGGGGAGCATGGTTGAACCCAATCCACCCCTAAGGTGCTGCTGTGCTCTGTAAGAGAGCTCCATTGAGAATGCATTTGGCCAAACTCCCTGCTTAGCACAGCAAGACTGAATTCCTTATTCAACACTTCCATCTACTGTACATAGAATTTATGTAACTAAGTTAGGCACCTTGGATCACCCTCTATGGGCCATGTATTATGAGATGTTGAGATGCCAAAGCTGGGCTCTTGTAGCTCCTAAAGTGGCCTGAAAGTTGAGTGTACTTCTATCAACTCTATAGGTAATATTTGAGTCAGTTATGCTCACTGTCTCTACATCCTCACCCTGCTGCCTGAGGATTGCTTACGTCAACAACCACCTTGGAAAATGCTTTCAACAAAGTCAGTTCCAAGTTCCTCTGCCCATTAATCAGCAACAACATTTTTATACATACTGCTAACTTCTCTACTTGAACGAAGAATTCTGTTCTCCTTGAGTGACAGTGAAAACTATTCAGTATGGAGAATGGTGGTTCAAGGTTTGACCCGTTTTGTATTGGCTTGAGGGAGAACAGGAGTGTGCCATGTCGCTGAATGCAACATCAATTCCTTAAACACTGTGCAGTGAGATCAATGAAAATAAATCAACACATCACTTTAAAAATGGTGTCATCGAAAGAGGTTTCATAGTTCTTTCCCTTAAGAAAAAAAAAGGAGTAAAGAACAGCACTTGCTGCAAAAACGATGAACCAAATACTGGGAAAGTCCTAAAAAAAAGCTTTAGCCTCATTCACAGACTGTCACCAAATGGCATTATCTAAAAGCTGACTTATTTTGCTCCCTGTCATTAAGAGGAGCAGCTCATCCCTGAATTTTACAAAACAAAACCTAGAGGTTTACCAAATAAAACGAGATTATCTCTTGCCTACAGAGCATAAGGAAAATGATGAGAATAGGCTTTAAAATAAGGTAGGAGTGATGTGACAGCAGTGAAAAGATTTATATTATTAAAAAGGTCTAGGAGAGCCTGAAAAAAACAGAACACTAAAACATGGGGACTATCACACTACCATGCCTTGCTGCAATTTAAGCATTTCTTCATTTCCAGTTAACATGAATCTAAAAGAAATGCTGCTGAAACAGCATGATTTGTGTGTCGTATTAGGTGTAGAAATAAGTTTTCAAGTAGTTAAAATTAATCTGTTTTTCTCATCACACGTAATTAATTATGGAGGGTGATTTGTTTGAGAAGAAGACAGACCAGAATAAGAAGGTATTCGTAATGGTTTAATTATGTTTTAGCTGATGTCTTATGAAATCTGAGAAATTGGCCAGATCATTGAATGGATGAGAATTTATTGTGATGCTCTTTTATATCAAAGTGAATTGTGATGTTATTAAACTGAGCAGAATTCTTACAACACTACAATCCATCATTGATAAAGGTGTACTGTTTCAATTACCATTTATTTACATATTGATGTAAGGACCTGAACAGAGTAATCCTTTACAGGAGTGTAATCCCATTCTTTCTGAAACTCAGAAAGCACTGAATCGAAATCAAGCTAGAAAAATTCATTTGAAAGACATAACTGGACTGCAAGAGTGGAAATGTATATCAATAATATTTCAAAACTCTGCCCTGGGGAAGAAGTACTGAGTAGTGGAGTCTCACTAATTTGTTTCTCACTCAATCCCCCCAAAATAATAGATGGCTGTAAATATAATCACAGTGAACATCTTCTAGGTTTGTACATTTCAGCCTGTGTTCCAGACAGCCAAAATCCCATCCCCTTCACTCTGAGTTCCACACAACACAAAAGCATGGCTGTGAAGGATGTGAAATGGAATGACTGTGGCTGTGCCACCAAAGTAATAAAGAGCTGAGAAGCGCGACTGATGAGGTCTTAGATAATTGATTAATGAGCAAGTTGCATGTAGTTCATCAAAGGACTAATGGAAATTTACACAAGATACCTTCAGTATACTATGGAGAAGGATATGGAGACCTGGAACCACCCAAATACAACATTAAAGAGACAGATAGAGCAAGAACAGAATGGAGTGATATTAATAATTTCAGCTCATATGTATATTTCATGTATGTTAACCAATTAGAGCATAAAAAAATGTCATGATGGAAAATATCTTGGAGAAGAGGGAAATGGTAGAATCACTGTTCAGAAAGTATGTAGATGTGGTGCTCGGGGACATGGTTTAGTGGTGGTCCTGGCAGTGCTGCGTTAACGGTTGCACAGAATGATCTTAGAGGTCTTTTCCAACCCTAATGATTCTATGATTTAATGTATAGAGAACAGATAAAATATGAGTAAAAGAAAGATGCAACTTGGACTTTTCAAGAAATTAGAGCTACTGGGCAGATACTATTGTGTGATGCTTGATCACTGGCACACCATGTTATACGCAAAAATGCAGCTTACAGGGGTGGATACAGGGACAGCTACACAGCAGGAATTTAGAAACATTGCCTGAGCGTGTAAGGAAAGCCAAAGCTCTGCTAGAGTTGAGGCTTGCCAGTGGTGTCAAGGTCAACAGGAGCTTTTACACCTACATTAGCAGAAGGGGGTGAACAAAGTAAATGTGAGTCCATTGTAAAATGGCATGGATGACAGTGACAGCAGACACAGATAAGGCTGATCAGCTCAATGCCTTCCTTGTCCCAGTCTTCACCAACAAGGTCTCTCAGGGTGCTGTGCTTGGAGATGTGGTTCAGGAGTAGGAATGACCAGCAGTGCTGAGGACTGAACTCGACCCATGAAGAACCACGAGACCTGATGAGCTGTGTCCAAGGGGGTGGAGAGAACTGGCCAATGTCACAGCCAGACTTCTGTCATCTTTGAAAGATTGTGGAGATCAGGAGCAGTCCCTAATGACTGGAAATGTCAAACCATCTTCTAAAAAGGCCAAATGATCTGGGGAACTACACCCAGGTAAGCCTTCCTTTTGTGCCTCAGAAAGTCAAGGAGCAAACCAATTTGGATCAAATTTATACTAAAGAAAAGGACAAAAAGAGGACTGGGAACAGCAAGCATGGACTGACTATGGGTAAATCATGTCTGGAAGACCTGATGTCCATCTAGAATAAAATGACTATGTTTGTGGATGGAAGTGAACACTGGACGTCATTTATCTTGACCTTAATAAGACTTCTGATTCTTGTATCTGGAACTATTCTTGTATCCACGCTATGGCATTGTGGTCTGGATGGATGGACAACTAATTGGGTAACAGTCTGGCTGGATATCAGCCTCAGAGGGTTGGGGTTAATGAGTCATACTCTACCTGGAGGACAGTATGAAGTAGGGTAGCACAGGGATCTGTGATGGAATGTCTATCCTGGGGTCTATGCCTGTTGCATATGGCTGGTCAATGTGGCCATCAGGAATCAAGAAAGACAAGTGCAAAGTCCTGCAGCTCAAACAGATTAATCTCCTCATTGACATAGGTCATGGAATCACACCCCTCTGCAGACCCTGTGAGCCCTTGAGTATGGCAAGCTAGGCATGAGGCAGTCATATGCCCTGGCAGCAAAACTGGTGGAAGGATTATTGCTTGTGCCTGATCCTACTGAAATGTCCCAGGACATCATGGGAATGGCCTGGTAGAGAAGGAAAACAAACTTCGTCTTTCTAAATCTATTGATCTAACCACAGGACTATCCATGATTAGATGTCTGTAGTGGTGACCATATGGAAGTCTTCCAGGCAGGTTTAGCAGTATACTATCCTTTAATATACAGTGACTATCCACATCCACAAGAATGTTCATTCCTTGCTTAGGAAAGACACCTTCTTGTTCCATGTATGTTTTGGGGGCCTGTGCTCTAGGAGGCATTTAACCCTTGTGTAAAGGGAATAAGAACTATTTCCACTCCAGGTAACAAGGTATTCCCACCAGGCACCTAAGAGGGAATAGAAACAGGAAGCACATCTTTCTAACGTTATTTTCTCTTGCTCATATGAGAAGCAGGATTACTTATAGCACCTTCCAGCACCTAAAGGGGGCCTACAAGAGAGCTGGAGAGGGACTTTTGACAAGGGCATGTAGTAATGGGACAAAGGGGAAATGGCTTTAAACTGACAAAGGGCAGCTTTAGACTAGGAAGAAATTCTTCCCTGTAAGGGTGGTAAGGCACATGTTGCCTAGAGAAGTTGTAGGTGTTCCATCACTGGAAGTGTTTAAGACCAGGTTGGATGGGGCTTTTAGTAATCTGATCTACTGGAAGGTGTTCCTGCCTACAGCAGGGGGCTTGGAAATAGATCTTTAAGGTCCACTCCAACCCAAACTTTTCTGTGATTCTATGGGGCTATCATAATTATTAAATCATTGTAATTTTAAGCTGGAAATGCACTGGAATCAAACTGTAAATGCTCCCCCTCCATAAAAACATGATAGGCCTTCAGGAAATATAAAGAACAGCCCCCTTCTACAGAGCATAATCAGTCAGCAAGCCAAAACAGTAACACCTAATTTTTTATTTTACCAAGAAAGATTACCAATTAATCAGCCATCAGTGAAATCTATGTCAAGCAAAATATCAGCAGAGGAAAGTTTAGCCTGCCTGGTAGATGACTGCTTTTATCAGTGAAAAACGCTAAGAAATCAGAAAATAAATTCAAAAATTAGTTAATGATCTCAAATAAAGTTTCAATTATTCTTGTAATTGGAGATGATTACATTTTTCTGTACACACACTAGGAAAAAATAATTCACAGAAATATAGAATCTTTAAGTCCCAGACTATCATGATTATCTAAAAAGTATTTATATTTTCATACAAGCACTTCTCCAGATCTAATTATACTAAAATACTTCTGTTGGTACTTCATTCTTCCAAGAATAGTCTGCACAGCTGCTTTTATAAATACTCTTTACCCCATAAAGTCCTATTGCCATGTACAATGTGTGATTAGAGGTAAAGCACAACAAGAAAAACATACCCAGGGTTTCACTTTGAGAGATTCTAATATTTCTGGTATAAATATCACTCAGAGAGAATCCTGCTCAAATATTTGACCTAAACTTTAGCAAGTCTACTTTCTAGCAATACTGAAAGAGAGCACAAGTGTTGTTTACCCAAACATCTCTTGTGGGTGTAGCCTTTTTGGTATGTAATAAAGACACAGTTACAAGAAATATTCCCTTTTTCCTGACTGAAAAGATGAAGTCCTTGACTTAGAAGGCTCTAAGATCAGATTCCAATAACCTTGAATTGCTATCACCTCATTTCCAGAAGAGCTCTGCAGAGAAGTAAGAGCTCTGCAGAGAAGTAAGAGCACTGCAAACTCTATAGTTTTATTTTATTTTGTTCTGCCTCTCATAACAGAAATGGATGAAAGGCTGGATATGTGACATGCTTTCAAAGAAAAGGATATAGTGATGTGTTTTCAATGGAGTTTTCTTCATGATTTGTAGTTCCAGTACGTAAATGATATGTCAGAAGTCAGAGAGGAAAAGCTGGATTATCCTTTTCTTAAACCTATTGGAGTTTTCTTGTTTATGATACATCAGAACTACAAACAGAGCCTAGCCATATTGATCTGAAACTGAAGCATTAGAAGTAATCTTCTGATCCCATTAGAAAAACTACCTCTGGTGAGTCTCCTTTTCCATCTGTCTGCAATAGAAAAAAATCCAACCGCTTTTCACACTATCTAATTCAGAAATTTCAGATAAAGTTTGATGTCACACTCTTCAGAGTTTGGTGACTGAAAGAGTCTGAGATGATTTATTCAAAATCTATTTATCTCCAATAACTGTAAGTGGGTGTACTACAATGGACAAACAGCTCATTGTAGTGCTTCAGCATCACTCCATATCTCTCTAACAATAACTGTGTATCTTTAAGTCCTAAATCATGCAGAATCTGAGCTCTTCAATTCCAGAATGATACCACTTATCTTCCTGGAGAAAGAACTCAGATAGGATGGAAAATCCTTTGTGTTCTTTAAACAGGCAGAGCACTTCTAAACAGTAACCTGAAGTAAAATTCTTGCTAGCGCTAAGAGTTTTATCTGAGCTATGGCAGCATATGACTCCTTGATTCACACCACATTACCGTTAGTTATATTGACTGCAGACGGATTTTTATTGATTTTGTAGAAGACGTAATTATTACAGAATGTTTAATAAACACATCTAAAGTATTTCCCATATTTCATGTACTTATTGGTCTGGTCTTCCTAAATCTAATAAAATTCCATTTCAAATTGATGCCCACTGTAGCTCTGGAATATATTCAGAGCTCAAGGCAACTAGTAGAAAAATAAATGCAAATCTTTTGTGTAACGTGATGGGATATATACTGCATATCCATAGATGGAACACCTAAAGTGCAATTGCAGCAACTTAATATTTTATAAAATTTCCTAAAAAAGCAGCATTGAAACCTGAGTATAATTGAAGTGTACTTTCCTAAAAATTCAAATGCCTATAAAACAAGTAGGGATTTTCCTTTTGCTTATCTTAATGCAAATTAAAAGCTGCTGCACTGAAGCAAGGAAATAATAGCAATTAAGAAGTTTAGGGAAAGGAAACTTTGATCCTTCTGCACACTCTCCACATTAAAAGGGAGTATATTCTTATGTCTGTCCAGGCCTGATGTCTTTCAGATGGCAATACATACAAATTAAAACTAAAGTAGCTGAAAACCTACCCATCATACCAGACTTTCATACTCTATTGAGAGGAAAACAACTCCATTTTCTACAGGCTCTAAATTCATTAATAGTTCTGGCATTATGCTGGATAATGTTCACGTCATTAATTCAGTCAAATTGCCTATTCTTTCATACTTTCAGTGAGAAAAATATCCTGTCTGCTGATTATTTCTTTTACATTACTTTCTCCAGATTTCTTGCAGCTGAAGCTGCTGCAATCCTCATTAAAGGAAAAACTATCTGTTGAATTTTATCCAAATTTTTAAATTGTTTTGATATTCTTAAGAGAACCCTATAAGCGACATTTCCAAATGAATGACTGTGTGCTGGTGGAGTAGCAAATAGACAAAGGCAGATAAACTGACCACTGAGGAGAAGAAATTTAAAAGAAATCCCTGTGTGTCTATGTTCTGTTTAAACATAATCTAAATCTTAGCATCAAACAATAATACAAATTAAGGTTAAACTACAACTCTGACAACATCAAGAAATTAAAAGATGATCGCATTAACACAGTAGCTACAATAAAAAGTTATACTTATTGGTCTTCGTGAAAAGGCAGCATATCCTTCAGATATTTAAATAAATTCTCAGGCATTTGGAGAATGATATCAGATTTATAGGAACGAACAGTTATTTGCCACTAAATTAGTGAAACTCACCTGACTGCCAGGTTTCATATCTGTTTTGCATGGAAGCTTATAACCTGTGGTTACTGCACGTGCATCAGGAGATGTAGTAAGCTTTGGACTGAAAACTGACCCATCATCTTCTAGCAGTAACCACTACGTGTTGACTGGATAGTAAGCCCAACACAGAAATTGATATGAAGTTTGTAAGGGTCCACTTACAAACAAAATACAATAATTTGTATTTTGTTTTTCTTACTGATATGCTAATTAATTATTAAAGTATAAGTAGACAAATAGATTTTCAAAGACTTATCATGAAAATTCATGACCAGTTCAGTTTTGCTGAAAGATCTGCTAAAGTTCACTAGGCCTTCAATATGAATCCACATGCAAATATCAATGATGAAGGAAGAATTCTCATTTTTACGTCTGGAACATCTCACGATTCTGGCTTTAACCAGGGTAAAGACTGATGACTCTAATTGCAGTTTAGTTGGGGCTAACTTTAGCAGAATGAAACTCATGTGAATCAGATCTGATGAAGTGCCGTGCACTGAAGCTATGCTGTTACTCAAAACCCTGGTAGAGGTTTTAGGAACCTAGTTCTGACGTTGCTAATGTCACTGTAGCTCACCCTTTTTTTGCTAAAGAAAGGTAGGTATGAAATTAGGACCAGACACTAGAGTCCTAAACAATACAGAGTATTAAAATCTAAGTTATTAAATAATGTGATGAATTTGCTATTAAATTAATAACAGTGGATGTTACTGTGTCTGTAATGTCATGTCTGGATGAAACACAGGGTATTACATCCACAGCCAGTACAGAAAAGGAAAAATTACTTTCAGTGCTTATACTGAAAGGGCGATTGCATTTTGAATCTGCAAACTGTGTTAGAAACATTGCTTCTACCACGTTTTCTGCAGTGCTACTGAAAATGATTTTGATTCTGTCTAGTCTCAATTTGTTTTCAGGATGGGTTCTGTTTCCTTGTACAGAAATACATGAAGAAACCACAGACATTTTTAAAAACTAAACTTTACTTTTTACAAGAATAGTTCCTGAAGTATTCTCAGCAACATGGAAAATGACAGACAAACAATCTGACTGGCTGGGTACAGAGGGGAACAGCTTGAAGTATGGCTTTGCATCTTGAATCATCTGCAAGAAAGAGGCAAAATACTGCTGAATGGCAATTAGGTTGTTCTTCCATTTTATCATTGATAACCTATGATCCTTTTCTGTACAAATTGTCTTACAGTCTCTGTAGAAAGGAGTAATTACTACAGTGGGTCACTGCAGCCTCTACCTGGACTGTAAAATGTCTCAAGGACATCAAGAAGAAAAAGCCTGGCCGCAGAGATAGTGCTTTTTAAAAGAAAAAGGAAAATTGCAGATCTTTTTGGTTCACAGAATGAAATAAATATTGATACTTTTTTTGAAATGGGGAGGATATGTATCACGAGCAGCACCTGAAGATAAAAACTATTCCAATGTGACATAACTAAAATCTAAGCGGTTAGAAATACGAGGTTAAAAAACCCCAAAACCTTCTATGGTGTCAAGTAACTGTCTCTGTCCAAGTTTTTTTCGGAAAGCTTTCAGCTGCTGCCCACTATACCAGAACTCTCTTGAACAACTAGAAGGAAGATGTGGGAGCAGAAATTGCAACATGTTTTTACTTTCTCTGTAAACAGGGGTTTTTATAGGAGTAGGTATTATGTGTTGCTAAGCAGGTGTGTTGGGTAAAGGAATGTGGTTGCCTGCAAGGTCAATTAAAAAGCATAAGAAATAGAATCTATGGAAAGTGGGTGACTGTTTAGTTATTATAATTCCTATTTAATGAGGAACATCTGGCAAATTCTTCACCAGATAACTGATAGTCTTCTTTTCTTTGCTACATTTGTAGCTAAAGCAATTAGAGCAAGAATATGCAAGAGAAGTGTGAGCCACAATGAGAGTCTTCAGAAAAGATGAAGTTGGAGACATGGAAGAATGCAGATGTGCACACACATATATATAGACACACAGTGATATGTTAATCTCTGAAATAATGTTTTACTCCATTCGTTCTGAATATGAGGTACGCTAAGAGAGGATCAAATCCTACTTGTAGAGATTGGTGTGCAAGAGAGACAGAGACAGGGTAAGCAGTGCAAAACCTGCACTGGTACAGCAGCCTGCTGTGGCTGGCATGCTGAGCTGGGTCCCCTTGGACACCAGCTTTAAGTATCAACCAGCACCACACAACCACCACTCCCAGCAAAAATAGTAAAGTAGCTGCATCTAAGTCAGGGTCTATTCTACATGATGTCAGTGATGCCTGAGAGGACCTATCTTTCTGATTCAGTACTTTTTTCCTTGTTACAAGGGTGAGGTGGCAGTGAATCACAGAATATACTGTGTTGGAAGGGACCCACAAAGATCACCAAGTTCAGCTCCTAAAAGTGAATGGCATGTGTGGGGATTGAACCCACAACCTTGGTGTTCCAAGCACCATACTCTTACCAATCAAATGGACTTCCTGAGGAGCTCCCTATGATCCCCAACTCAGGTTGGCAATTCCCCATCCTTCCAGGCTCACCATAGCATTAGTACAGCAATATCTATTCCTAATGAGAAGTAAAAGTGTGAGAAAAGCCCACTGGTCCCACTTAACCTCATCACTTAAACTTGGCTGGCCTGCCTTCTCATAGATAGACTTCCTAGCAGTAAGATGAAAGATCCTCCTCATTTATCTTTATTGAAAGAAACTTTGAATGGGAATTCCCACTGCCCATTTCAGCAGTGTTATGTCCTGTTTCAACACTTCTCAGCTTTGTTTCAACACTGCTGATTTGGAGAGCGTGTTCTACAGTGGCTTTATGACTTTTCTGTAGAAGATTTCAGGTAGAAAACTCTTCAATAGAGCTAAGCATCTTCTTTCTCTCAAACTGGCCACTGCGCTATGGGCCAAAGCACATATTTAGATTTCCAACTTTTGACTGTATTCACAAAAGCTTTTATTTCAGTGTTTTCTTCTCTGTGTTTGTGGTCTAACTTACTGTCTTGTACTTTTCCAGTTGAGAACTGCACAAACCAACGGTGTACTATTATAGCTGTTGACATGGAAACATCACAAGCAACTATTAGTTGGATAAGACTGCCTTTTTACATAGAACAGACACAGCTTAAATGCCTGTTTTGCTGACTCACTTTCAGCCATTTTAAGCCACAGACAGTTTATCTTCGCTTTCACCTCCCCCCCTCCACACTGATGGATCATGTTCTGAGTCTCTGCTTAGAAATGAGGCTGAAATTGTGTCTATCTTGGTTATAAAAATTTCAGACAAATCATATTCCCACATGTGGCCAAGATCTTCATCCTCATCATCTTCTGGCTTGGATATTATTCTAGCTGACACTTTCTAGTCTCCGAAGCAGAAAGCAGGCAGTCACTCTAGGGAACTGGAAAGCACAATATATGCGCAATGAAAAGCTATTAAATCACCTCTTAAGAAAAGAAAAAGGTGTGCTGCTTCTGTAAAGCAGACATCATGTCAAGGATACTACCTGTTCTGGGACATTATTTCAATAACTTATGAAACCGAGTAATAAGAAAAATGGCCAGAAGTACATACTACTTATGGCTTCTGAAGTTGCTAATAGAAAAGCTGTTTCAGCAGGCATCAATAATTCAGTACTGAGGACATGATTCCAGGTTTCAGCCAGTTATTTAAAATCCAACAAGTTTTACTTATAATATAAAGATAAAATGAATTAGGCAAGCACGGTTTTGATAAGGAGTGATTTATATTCTGTTTTCTATTCTGAACTTTAGGCAGAGCTTATTATCTCAGATTACTGTAGGCTATCCTTTGAGCCAGTCCTTTGAGGTGCTCATTTCCACATGTATTAGCTCACAATTTTGAACACAAAATAGTCAATGATTTGCAAAGCCACAACCACATGGAAATGAATCTGCTTTTTGTCCCTTTTCAACACAACTGGAGAAACATTGATAAAAGGCTTGCTGGGCTGCTGGTTCATGCTGCAGCTAACACTGCATCGCACCCACGTCTCTGGAAGGAACTGAGTGAACTCGTTTCATACTCGGTACCTAAGAGCAGCAGATATGATAAACATGAAGATGTGAAGGAAAGAGCTGGTGTCAGATGCAGAGATGAGACTGTTTGACTGATGTGTTTATATCTTCAGTTTTCACTCTCTATTAACTGCTTCTTCTTTGTCTGTTAAATATTATCAAAAATTGCAAACAAACTTCATTTTTCCTTAGCTGTTCATTAGTATCAACACCGCAAAAAAGTATCAGATGAATAAGAAATGTAGTAAATGTTAGGAAAAACTGTAGTAGCTTATGAGGTGACTAATAGTTTCAACTGACTATATAACAAATAAATTGATTTTCACAGTCCTAGGTTATTGGTGAGGCATATTGTTGTATTTATAACATCACATTTCAGGCTGTTTTTTTTTAGCACCAGAATGCCATCAAACTATAAGCCTGAAGGTCTTCGAATTGTGAGTAGTCCAAGATTAATAATTCTCACATCCATCTTTCAGCTAAGAGTGGCATCACCATTGTGAGTCTTTGTTAAGACACATCAGTTAATAGTTAAGACACTTCAGTTAAGGACCTGTCAAAATTTCACTGACATAATATACAGATATGTGAAATGCTCACAGCTCCCCCTGACATCAATGAGAGGTCACCTTAAGAAAACCCCCAACAAAACAGATCTCTCCAGATATTCTCTGTTCTTCAATTTTCAGTTGAAATTTTTAATTTTTTCTTTACTCTGTTCTTAGCAGAAGAAGAATGAATGCTGTAATTTTTGTAAATGCCTCTAAGCACATAAACAGTTTGAATTTTGTAAGAAAATACTACATTTGCTTTGTCAAAGACAAGAATTGGTGTCTTCTTCCTTCTTCCTTCTTCAATTTAGATGTTTTTGCTTTAAACATGACATTCAAAGTAATAAATAATAACTACTGGATTTATTGCCCATTGCATTAGGTGATTCTTATATTCCAGCATATCCCTCATCCTTCACTGTTCTCCTGTGTTTCTGATAACTAATGAAGACCCAAGTGAATAGTTTTTCAGTGATACTGTTCAGCTTCTAAACCTCCCCCTGGGGAAATGGTCTCTCAAGCACAGAGAATGACCCTCCTTGCTTTGAAATATAAAGATTTACACTATTTTCTTGGTTCTGAATCCAAGCAGCTCTCACTGAAGCCAATGAGAATACTAGTGCCAGGAGAATCTGGAAAAAAATCTATATTAAGAGGAAGAACTGCTAAAAAGTAGTAATTGAATATTCAGAAACTCAACCAGTATGTGTGAAATGAGTAATGTCCCAAGCAGGTTTCAATTTTCCAGCCTGAAAAGGAATTTCAAGTCCAATAAGCCATTTCAGGGCTGTAGTTTATGTGTGTACCTGTCTGGCCATTTCCAAACATGTCTGCATTATACCATTTATGACAGATTTTCTGAATGCATGTTTCCACTCCGTGCTATAATTTGGACCATTCAATTGCCTAGGAATTTGAGGTAGGTGAACAAATTGTACTAAAATTCCACTTTCCTCCACTTACTGTTCAGCAAAGGGAATTGTAATGGTTCTATCATGCCTTTAAAGTACAGGCATAGCTATGTAAGCTATAGCTATTTCCTCATTAAAACAAAAAAATAATGTCTAGGTGCCAAACTCACATTTGCTCTCCAGAAATCTTGATTGACCTACAGTGCTCTAAATACTGAAAGAAACTACAGTGAGATGCTGGAGTCATAAACTCATCCAGCTTGATGACCATGAACTGAGTGTATGTGGATCCTTGGTAGCGCTAACTAAAGTGACAAATGAATTCAGAAGGAATCCTGGGGGATAAGAATATGGGGAACAAACTAGCTTAATTAAACAAAATTGTTGATGTTGCAAAGCTACGTTGCAGAAGAATGCAGAGACAACAGTCGTAGAGTTTGATGTTACAGTTTCTTCTAGGTATGTATATGAATACTCTGTGCGTGTGTATGAGAGCGAAAGAGAAAGATTTTCAGTGTGGGTGGGATTCAGATCACACAACTTGAAGTGTCTCTAATATAGATGTTTACATCTCAGCTAATCACCTAAGGCTCCTTCCACTCAACTGTGAGAAATAGACATTTTTAGGGCATGATTCGCCTGAGCAATTTTCCATGTCTACTTCTGGATGAGATGAATTGTACTCTGAAAGTGCCAAGTGCACTCCACTGACTCAAGAGAGATACTAGGCAACTAACTAGCTTTAGTGAAAAATTTTGCAATGTGTATGTAGATATAGCATGTATTTAAAACTAACATATCCATTTGGATTTTCTTTATATATATATACACACATACATCTTTCAAGAAAAATATTCTCTCTCTTTGTAAGGAGTATTTAATTATGGCCATTTCATATGTCTCTCCAGTTCCCTCAGTACCTTCTTCTGAAAATCCCTGATGCAATTGTATCTTTATCAAGTTTCTCCTTCCAGTCCTATGTAGTAGAGCTTTCTGTCACCCAGTCTGATATTATCACGTGTTCAGGTTTCACTACTGCGATGTCTCCAAAAGCTGCATTTCTCATGTGGATTTCAGATTGCATTGCAACCAGCTGTGCAGCTTCCCAGGAGAATTTTGCCCATGGAGCCTTAACCTGAAGTTCAGCGGCCTGTGGGGGTTCACTGCCTCAAAGAAGACAGGGAGATGGAACAGTGGCTTTAACAGTCATTACATAAAACCAGTCCCAGATACGAGATTCAGTCTTCACAAATTGCCTCAGCCAAATTTCAGTTGTAACTCTACAAACTTCATAACTGAGAATTTCTATGATGTGCTGAGAATCAATGTCTCTCTAATGAAAGGTGTCCCTGCCCATGACAGGGGGATTGGAACTAGATGATCTTTAAGGTCCCTTCCAACCCCAAACATTCTACGATTCTATGATACAGCAACATGCTAATTTCTAAATTCAGGATATCTGTATAAAGGTGTCTAATACCTAATGTAGAATTCATTGTACTGGGAATCAGAGTAAACAACCAGAAATACCTCAGCCTTGGCTTCTGTTTTGCTGCTGCTAAGTTACCATGGAAAATCTTCAGATTCTTGTTCCTCTTGGCTCAATAAAAAATGAACCAGAACAAATTAATTTTTAACACATAATACTATGTGTTTGTACAGCACATATCTATCAAAGCTATGAAACACTAATTCCAGCTAGAAGAAGACAAAAATATATTGGACTAAGAGGCACCTCTTTGCACTGTGCACAGTATTTATAAATAATGCAGCATGGACTGGAACAAAAATGTTGATCATAAGCTTCTTCATCTTATTAGGAACAAGCTCTGCCCTGGGGCCCACATCCCCCTTTAGCCTTCCCTGCACAGTGGAGAGGCAGCTGCAGAACCACTTCTTCTGACATTAGAGCTGGATCCAGTCCTGCCCCAGCCCCCATTTCCACCCCCACTTTTACAGCCAACTGTACCATTCACATTGTGCAGATATATTTGAAAGAAGTGCTGAAGTTGAAATACCTGCATTTCAATAATCTCAATCAGTCCCTTCATACAGAGCAACAAGGAGCCATCATGAGATGGAATGATATTTGGTCACTGAAGGTACTGAACAGATTTTAAACAGTGAAGTGGCAGTGAAAGGGCTGGGGAAGGTGTGAAACTTTTGAGTTTTTTCTTCAGAGTGTGATACATCTCCACAGTGACTGGTGGAGGCTTTGGACAACTGGAGTTTTTAAATATAAACATAGACATTATTTCAGAAGCTGTCTAGTTTGAATAAGGCTTAAAAGGTGCAGTGACTCTGTAAACCAACAACAGACTTTAAGACAGCAGTCAGATGATTCCTGAAAACCTTTTCTTTGTAGGTCTAATAGCAATTACGGAAGTATCTAGTTTTAACCTGACAAATCTAGCAGAAGTACTTTAAGCTCAGAAGGAACCTAGTAAATCAACAGGAAAAGCCCTTAAGCTCCCAGTTTTCTCCAAAGCTTGACAATTTTATATTAAAATTTCAGTGGCTGCTCGAATTCACAAAACTTTTTAAAGGACTGTACTTCTCTGATGCTTAACTCTTCAAAAGCCTGTCATGATCCATAGGCTATGAGTTAAATAACACGATCTGGCATTTCCTAAGAGTAGCAATAGTAGCCACACAGCCTGAAAAATTTGACTATTGATATGGATTTAGAAGGATAAAGCAAAGCATATACTTTTTTCAAGACAGACAAATATATAATCTCACAAGATCAGACTTTAAAACCTTGAGCCAAAAAGACAAAAAGGAAGACATGAATTTGCATATGAACCACTAAAGATCCTGCTACATATGGATATAGCAAAACATTTATCTGGCGATGGGTTTGTTTACTTTCCTTGTTCATCATGAACTGATGACTGAATTCCAATGACTTCAAAATGATAATAGCTGAATTTTTTTTAGCCTATTACTTCAGTTATTGAATTCAATTTAAATTAATTCACTTTCACAACCAAATAAAGCATAAAAATAACATTTGCTATGTTTCATATTTGTTCTCTCAATTTCTGCTTTTCTTTCTCTATTTCTTTTCCTCAACAGAGAGATTTAGTGACAAAGAGGTTTTGGGTTTCCAAAAGGATTAACAGCACTTCCTACTGCTCCATTCTTCCCTAAAGTGTCACACTTTGCCTTTACTGTTGTGAACTTTCTGATGACATCCCAAACAGAGATACAGGGTCTGTGACAGACAAAGGAACAGGTAGTACTGAAAAAAAAATAAATCAGAAATTCCTGGGAAATATTCCAGGAGGCATGAGAAGGACAGACTGGGATAAAGAAAGAAAAAAATAAGAAAAATCCGAAACACTAGAGTATGCACAGATAGATCATGTCAAAGAGCTACTAAATTTCTCTGAATGAATAATTCTTGATCTTTACTGTGTTTTATACAGTCCTTAAGTGTGACTTTAAATTGCTTTCAGCCATCTACTTCTAGTCTTACATTCAACCCTTTAACCCATATTACATTTTAGTTCACTTCATTTAATATAATATCTTTCATATATCTCAATGCTATGCTGTTTTAGTAGGGGCGGGATGGGGAAATCACAGACTGTAAGCTAATGAAGAAACCCTGCATCCACTGAACCCCGTGTCCACTGGTATGTCTGTACTCTTTCTCATCCTCTTTTGTTGGCTTTTCTATGAGCAGATAATTACACATTTTCAATTATTGCAACCTATATAGATCTTAATTTATTTCCCTGTGCTGCCTAGAGTATAGTTATTTACTTTGATTAAGCTCTCTAGCTAAAAAAAAACCAACTATGCTTGGCATACTCAGTGAAGGACAGCAGAATCACTACATCATACACTACTACATACATACACTACAAAGAAAGGAAAACAGCAAACTTGAATCATCAACTTGGCATTACAGCTACAGATTTACAGCAACATATGGTAATTTGCCTCAAGTTCTCTTGCACATGCTGACCAAAATAATCCATTGAAAGAGACATGCCCTGAGTTGTAAGAATAGAAACCAAATGCTAGATCCCAGCTTTTTACATGAGTCCCTGTCGGTAAAGAGTTCATCCATAAAGAGAACATTTTCCTTGAAAACAAGTACATTTCTGAACAAACATTTATTTTTTCCTTAGTGCCTAACTGAGACATAAGCTACCTTTGTAATTATTGTACATGAATTGAACTAACAGTGCTGGGCACAATGCTGAAGGTGCTACTGCACTACAAACACATTATAATAATATGTAAAACACAAAGCCTCTCAAACAGACTGCTCAGACATAGACACAGCCACTTGTATGGGTTTGACTGCAAAAAATATATGCTAACAAAGGTGACTGAGACTTTTGTGGTTTTCTGCTTCAGAGGTTTGGGGCATTTGTTGGAACAACTCTGGAATAGGAGAACAGATTTTGCATTTATGGTTTGGCAAGTGCTATTTAGATAAGCAGCTAAGACATCAAAGACTCCTGTAGTGAAGCACCAGGGCATAGCAGCTTTAGTGAGGCAGACCACAGCCAGGCTTCATAAACGAGCAGAAAACCAGGCTCATTGGTGCACACAGGAAAACTAGGCTAGTCCAGATGCAGTACAAATATCTCAGCTTGGCTCAGTGTGCAAGTTAATAAGCCTCAGTTCTCAGCAGAGCTTACCAGGTCAATACTGACACAGGAGTAATTGAGCTTTGCTGCAGTTCAAACCAGTAAGTTGTTCAGGACTCTGTGTTAGCCCTTTACGTGTACACTGATGTGGCAGGAGGGCCTACCCAAATAAGGCCTAGAATCCAATCAGAGAATGCATACAATGCAAGCTGTCATGCAAGTTATCTGTGATGAGTTACTGGTGGCGCCAGGGTGATGTTTTGGTGTTGAAATGCTAAAACTACCCTGGTCCACCAAACTCCAAGCACACATTCTGCTTTTCGAAGTTGGACGTGACAGATAAGATGGGAGCTGGCCTGTAAATGTGTGACTAGCAGTCAACTACCTTATGCTATAGAAGTCCAGTTCTCTTTCATACAGTCAGGTTCTTATAACATAACCCTTCTTGAAGTGTTGGTGTAGAGATTCTTCCCTTGTGTAGGGACACCCTTCAAGGATACTCCTCAAGGCTGAGAGGAAGAGATCTCCCCACGAGCGTTGATATGGGTGAATGATATAAAATCTCTAATAATTAATTCCTTTTTGCTAGTTTTAATATAATTGCTTCAATAATTGCTTCAATATAGTACACTATCCTATCTTATACTATACTACTGGTAGTTTTAGCTTTTATATTGTGTAGTAAATAATTCGGATTAAGATCTTTTATCTGATCATTTGTAATAAAAAATGATTAATTTTATATAAATATTTTCATTTTGCCAATCATTAAAACCTGCAGGACAAAAGCGGTTCACTCACTCCTCTGTAATTCCTTACATTTAAACTGTTGACACAATCCAAGGCTAAGATTGGCTTCAGCTTCACCTAGTCTCCTCTCTGAGAGGGAGTTTAGAAAGCAAGGGAGTCCTCATGATTTAATGTCAGAGCTTCTTTAATAAATTTTATCTAAGCCTTCTATACCTGTGACAACTGAAATTAACCTGAAGTTACTGGCTTGGACTTGTACCACTGTTCCCCACAATTTAGTTTCCTTGCTTACCCCAAGCAAAGTAAGCTTGGACTATCTCTACACATCCAATTGTAGCTTTTCATAAAATGCATATTCAGGGAGCTGACCAAAGCTCTTGACAAAAAAAGTCCCTTTGTGTTTGGTCTGGAAAAAAAAACTAATTCAGGTCAGAGAAGGTTCAAGATGCATTGAAAACCAGAACACTTCCAACCTGACCTTGCCCAACAGCAAGACCACTGGTAACAGTGATCCATATCCTTTCAGTCCTTGCTTCTTCTGGCGACAGTACCAATTAGTACTTCATGTGGTTGCAGCTCACCAGAATAAGATCATTCATGCTAACATTTAAGTTTTCCCTTCCTTCTCTGCTACCTTACCCTTTCACACTGAGAGCATAATGACAAAATGTAGAATTTAGCCTTAATTGGATCTCTGCAATGTTATCACCTGAATTAGCTCCCCTGTGAATAATTATCACTGCCTAGAGGCTGACAAATTGCTTCCCTCTACTTCATGATTGTCAGGAATTTCAAATTATATGCTGAGCATGGGGAGGCTGAGGAAAGGGGGGGGGAAGGAGGGGGAGATGAAAATGAAAGCCTAGAGAAGCATAATCATAAAGTTTATTAAAATACTTGGCACAGAGTTCCATAGTCTCCACAAGTTCCAAAAGGCATGAGTGACAGCAAGAACTTTGCTGGGGCAACTTGGCAACATCCAGTCTTTCACCCAGCAAAGACTACGGCAATAGACTTGCACAGTCAAAGCGAAACTGCAACCACTGCTCACAGTTAGGCAATTCACATGTTATTAACTACCCTATTTAATATATGTACACCAACTTGTTTACCATTTCATCTGCAGGTTTGATCTTGCATGGTTTCTTTGCAGCATAGACTGATAGAAGTGTAAACATACGCAAGGGGATAGCAGCAGGCTGTTATGCATTTAGAAAAGCATAAAACAGTTCTCGCCTTTTAAGAAAAAGGTCTTGGTGAAAAAGTGTTCTTTCTGAGAACAATCATTCTCTGTCTGGGCAAGACCTCACACAGAAACATAGTGTCATTATACCACAATATCCATCTCAGATGTCCAAAGAGCTGACAACTGGGAAGAAATTTTTATCTCATAAACCCAAGTCACTATAAAGGTATAACACACTGAAAATTACTTGAAGTGGTCAGATTAAGCAATAGGACAAATAGGGCTTTTATCCAATTTTTACATTAATGCTGCTGTGCTTGTAAAATTGATGCGTTTCTCAGTTCATTTCAATGCAGCTCCTCAAACTTCTTTCCCATCTTGCTGAACTAACAACGCGGGTCTGGCATCGACAAAGTAGCTGCTGACATATTCCCAGAAGAAAGCTTTTCCTGCTTACCTGACATACAGTGACCTCTTCTGATTAGTCCTCAGGGATCCAGACCCAGAACTCATGCTGTGATTCATCATCTGCTCACGCAGGTCATGGATTTTTGCCTCAAATCGAGCGTACTCTAAGGAGATAAGAAACACCCAGAGAATAAAGATATTTTAGTTTTCTTGACCTATATAATCATTAGGGCTGCTAAATGCAAATTGATATTAAATTAATGAATGTAAGACATGTCCTGAAAATGGAGGTCTAACAGGACCTTGCATTAATGTATCATTTTAGGTAAATAAATGTCCTTTTTATTGTGGTACCTGAACATTTCAGCACTGAGTAGGTGAGGAGTCAGATAGCTAGACGCACTGAACTGCAGTTTCAGGAAAGGAAAGGAGGTTCTAAGTGTGTTACCAAATATCTCTCAGTCTGTGGAAAGGATGTTGAAAGTAGTTTTCCACTGTATCATTCCTCCTTCCAAACAATCTGATACTTTGTTAGGGGCAGTGGGATGGTGCACTGAAGTTATTAATGAGTCAAGAATTTACTGTAAAATCCCATCAAACCGAAGAAGATATCTCCAAGTCTAATTATCCCCACAGCAGCTGTCAAATCATTATATGAGCAATTAGCCACCCTATTTACTCTGCCCACTGAGGTTTGGGGTCTGTTTCTTTTAAATAGGTGGAGCCATAACTTGGTCTTAGGTTGGGTGACCCCCAAAATACCAAACCCAAGCTGCATAAGGACGGCACAAAACTACCTTCCTCACCTTGTTCTGCTCCATAGCTCTGCTGGCAGCTTTGTAAAATGTGACATGCTGACCAGAAACATGGGATCAGCACTGGAACAAGGATTCAGCTAGAGGTGTATCATTTGGTAAGGCTCCTTGCTGACAGGACCCAGCCTTTGTACAGCTTGGTCAATGGTCCCTTCTGCTGGCATGTTCCCCTTGCTCGTTGTGTGACCTAATGGTTTTGGTTTGCAAGAGGAAAGGCTGAAGTTTTGGAGAAAAATTCTAATTCCTTGTAACTGACAACCTACAATGCTCCAACCACACAGAGTCATATTTCAACCTAAGCCCAGGAAATCTATTGATGTGAGCTAGGAGACTAACTTGAGAGAGTGTACACAATACATTTCAATGAGTCAGTGACACTTTGAAGAGTAAGATGTTGCAGACTGATGCCAGCAAAGAGGAGATGTTTCCTGCACCTCAATGTTTTATTCCACTGATGCCTTCAAAAGAAGGATTCCTTTCCCCACAGAAAGGCTAGAGCACAAGTAAAACAGCAATGCAATGTTTCCTCCCTTAAAGGCTGGAGGTACATCCTGCCAGATCACGCCACCTCTCAGCTTAAGCAAATAAATCTTTAAAGTGCATTTATAACCCACTGGCCTGCATCCTGTTAGCTGCTGTTTGAGCTACATGAGAACACTGTAAGACAGCAATATTCACATTTTCTCCTAGTAGAAATCTCAACATTATTTTTGTTTGATCATTTGCTGTTCCCACTGGCTCAGTTCCCAGAATGTCTAGATGCTTTTATTCATTTTATTCAGAGGACTTTAACTTTTCATTGTATAAAAACACCTGACCTTTGCAAGATCCCACATTTTACATAAACACTAGCTACCTTCAAGCTGGCTTAAGAGAATGATTTGATTTGGGGGTTTGTGTTTGGGTTTTTTCCCTTCTTCATCCTTGACACATTTTACCTCCATTTACCTATCTTCCATTGATCTTTCTTGGCATTGCCTACTTAGTCTGTTAAGTGACAGTGGCTACTTTGCTAGTCAGCTGGGAACCACTGCTGTGGTATAAGACTCTCCAGTCTTCCCACATACCTATGATTTCACTGACTGCAACTGAAATTCTGTATGTCAGAAGAAGAGACACTCCTACATGCAGATGGTATTTTAGATTTATTCTGTTGCTTGTTTCTTGCTCATTTCATTCACCTAGGGTACATCTTCAAACTTCTCAGAAATTTAAAAGCCCAAATCCTCAGTAGAACTAAGGTTCCTACAAACCTGTGTTGTTTTTTTAAGTAGAGTTTAGTTTTGAAATGTTTGTCCCAGTGTAGGATTTAAGTTTGCTCTGTATGAGTCCTATTTATTCTAATCCCCTGCTTTAGAATTTACTTATTAAATAATCTTCTTCTGAGCAAGGCTTTATTTAGCTTATATTTCATTATAACAAATCTAACATTTCTTCTTTGCAAATAGGAAAGGTGATCTTAAGTACCAAAAGCTTATGTTTCTCTTCCTCATACAGTATCAGTCCTATGTATATAGACAGAATATTACAATTTTAAGGATTGTTACTAGGTCTTTTTCATTTATGGTGGACACACTCTAAAAAACAGTAAACATACAGTGTAACTCAGCTTCTTTGATGTTTTACATCTGGGCAAAGCTAAAGATACCAGTGATCTACAGCAGAGCAACTTTCCCTTTAATAAACAACTACATCCCAGGCTGACTCTATATGTGCAGTGTAGGAGTAACTCCCAGATTTAGACACCAATCTGGAGACTGAGAACAGAGGATTGGAAATCCGACTCTCTCTAGCACAGCATTCAGCTATTTGCAACATCAGCTCATAAGATACTCAAATGACTATAGCTTGGTCAGATGATGATATTATCACCTGTGTTCTGATGTCAGAGCACACTTGTAATTCAACTGATTTTAACATACTGTAAATTTATTCTAAATTTAGTAATCTCTCTCTTTTTAGAAGACCTCTTGAAACTACGACACATCTTAAAAATTGTCTAAAAAGAATGTGATGGAAATTCAGGGTTCAGGCTCCTGTTCCCTGTTTGATATAAAAAAAAATACTGAAGTACTAATGATATTCTGTTTCTTTGTGTTCTTGAGATACTTTTTCCTTTGGATTGAAATACATAGATAATTTGAAAATTACCAAATTTATGGGACCATATTTTTCCACAGTACCTTCTTCATACTTATGCATAAAAAATATTGAAATGTAACTCCTCCCTTCCTCCTGACAAATTCCTAGACCAGAAATTGTACGGCCATCAATACAGCCAGTATTTAGCCCAGCTCAGATCAACTTCTTTAAACTCAGCCCTCCTAGTTCTACTGATTCCTAGATAGTATAGTGACAGCTGCATTTGAAATTTGAACAGAAAAAGAAACAGTGATACTCTGCCATCAGAGTAGTTCTGCCTACTGAGAAAAAGTCCTTTTTTCTTAACACTTTTTTGTGAGTGTGATCGTTCCAGGGGAGTGGATTCCTAATAGCTTTGCATTTGCTAGGTGTGAATAAGGGCAGTGCTAACGTCCAGAAAAACACTTCATACATCCTTCAAATTCAGCATTGGACCTGACTTGCAGGGCTCCAACACAATTTAAAGGATACTAAAGTTGTGACATGATGACAAAAAAAACCAGTTAAAGCTGATTCACTAATTTCATGCTCTTTGAAGAAAAAGAGAACAAAGAACGTTTTGCTGCTGGAATGCTTAATTAGCAAAAATTCCCAAATTTGACTTATTAAAATCCATCTGCAAAGATCCTACCCATTGCCTGATTCACTAATGATCTAACAAACTCTGGTAGCTTAAGAAACTGATAAAGCTATGCTAGACTAAAAGAGCAAATGGGCGAGCAGACTGTAACCTGTATTATCGCTGGAGTCAGACCAGAAGATATAATGGTTTGTGCTGGCCCGTGGCACTGGGATTGTTGCTCTAAGAAACAGGGCAAAAGGGATGGAGGGAAGTGTTTGTTCATACCACACTTTAGAGTTGGCTCAGAGCTCATAGCAGTGCAGGTAGACCTGAAATTGGCTGTCCTGAAGACACAGATACAATTCATTGTCCCTGAAGAGGTGGAGCTAGTGACATCGGATGTGGGAGAGGAGATTGCTGCTTTGAGGAATGGCCAAGTTACAGGGACAGCAAGACCAACTTCCAGGGCTCTGGCATTGGCATGTTTGGCTCTGCATGCCTCCTGAAGCAAATCCTCATTTTTCCAAGAATCTGTTTTCTAATGTTGGCTCTGCTCAACTCCCTGTTCAGTCAGGAAAGCAAGTAGGGTCAGCTTGAATTACTACAATGTGAATTGCCCCCAAGCCAGTCAAAGCCAAAACAGCTTATTTATTAAATACAGACACTAGTTTGAATAACTGATGTTTGTGTGCTTCATACAGGACTCCTTAGACTGAATATATGGACAGAGAGCTGGTTCTTTTCCTTCTACCTCATTCCAACACCTTACCAAGTGCTATATCTAGGACTCATACATATTCTAACCTTCAAATGTCAATTGTTTGCCTTTTCAAAGCACTTGGACATGTTGAAAGAACAGGACAGATCTTTGGCAGAAAACATCAAACACCTTGAACCTTATCCTTAGCTCACATACTGAGAAATCAAAGCAAGGCAAATGGCCAGCCCCATTACAAAAAGATCTGAACTCCCAAACCCAAAGAGTAATACACTTCAACTTCATGTTTAGCTAGCCAAGATCACAACTATGATCTACAAAATCTTGTCTAATCCACTTTGGCATCTGAGGGGATGCAGTGACCAACATTTTCACTGATGAAGTGATTTAGACACCTAAAGTCCTGCCAACCCCTCTAACAACTGTGCAAGTGGGTACCTATGTGGTGGGAAGTACTTTTTCTATTAATATAAGCAGTATATTGAAATTTTAAATTAAAATTCTCCAAGTGAGTTCAGAAATGGCCTAAAAGGCTATGATACTTGAGCATACAGGAAAACTCCTGGAAGTCTTAGATGCATTTGGAAGACTAAAACTGAATGCAAGAAAGCAAACTACAAAATCAAATAATTTCTAAATCTAAAACAAGCAAAGACAGAGATATCATATCTGATGGCTTGATGCTACTTTTTGGTCATACAAATAAAGAATAGCTATGATAAATGAATAAATATGCTGCAGCTTTTCTTCTAGAAAAGGTTGCAGAATTTTACAAAGCTACATTACTCTTATTTTTCACTTTTATGTTTATAACAAAGATTGTAGTATTGATTGAATTTAGAGAACATAGTAACAGAAAAGCCCTGATCCTACAAGTAAAGCATAGCCAAGAAACTGAAATGCTGACATATGATACAATAGTGAAAATGATAGTTCAACATCCTAGTCCAAGTCTGTATTAGCTTGAACACTTAGTGCTGGCACCTTTAGAGAGATAGCAATTCTTTCTGTCAGCAGGTATCAATATTTGCTTTTCTGTGCAAGTCAGGATAATCACCATTTGCTTATAGACGATAACAGATTTACTAAAGAGTAGAAATTTAAATGAAAACTTAAACAAAAACTTAAGCCTGAACTGTCCAGTTTTAACAGACTACAATGTATAAAAAAACCCCCCAAATTTGTCCTGAACTGTCCAATTTTAATAGACTACAATGTATAACCCCCCCCCCCCCCCAAACTTGTAAGGCATTAATTAGAGAACTTTATCACTTCAAAAAGGGTATATTGAATAAATCTAAAATAAAGGAGCAGCTGCCAGGTCAAGTTCTTTATCAGAACCAATTTACCATAATTTCAGTGGATTGAGGCCAGTTTAAACATTCTGAGATTTTCTTCTGTTCTACTCATGGGAACACAAATTTTATGCCTCTACAGCAAGTCATGAACTTATTGCCTTGGACACATGAGACAGATATGTGCATAATACTATTATTATGGTAACATTATTTATGCAAATATATTTTTCCTTTGCCTCCTTTTAGCAGATGTCTTAGCTAAATGGTTTAAGATTTAAAATAGTAGAACACACTTGCTCTTACAGTGAGTGTTTTACGTTTCTGCCCTTTACACACAAGGCTGACCAGTCACCATTGTTTTTATACTTGTAGATGAGAGGAAGGTGAGCAGACCAACATTAAGACTTCAGAGCACTGGATCTCATTCTTGCTTTTCCACAGATTTACAGTGGGAAGCTGTGTGAATCAAAAAAAGTGTCTCATCATACTATGACAGCTATGGCAGAGATATGGTTGCTAGACTAACATGGTGTCTTTGGCTATGCCTGCCAGATGCCCAGCAACCCACTGTCCTGGAAGCCTTTGAAACTACTATAATACACATAAAAAGTGAAAAAGTGTGCAAAAAGACATGAACTGATAATACTAGTATTTTATGTCTTCTGTTTATAACTTTTTTTTGTTTAATATTTATGTTGAGTCAATTTTTTTGCTAAAGGTACCCTTTTTGGATGATTAGGAGTTCAGTTCTATAGTTGTCTGATGTTGCAAACAGTTACACAGCAGATTAATGACGGTGAAAAATCTTTGTGATCTGCAGTAATTTCATAAGAAATAAACACACAAACATACTATGGTTAGGTACAGTTCACTGTAGCTTTGGTTCCTTTATCTTCCTCTGCCATATCTGATGCTAGCCACTGCCAGGGACATAGTTCTGTACAAGGTTGGCTTTGGATCTCATATTGTATAGCAAATGTTATGCTTTCAATAAGTCCAAACAATCAGTTAGATTTATTATCAGCTAAACTCATGAATTGACAGGAAAAAACTGCACATGATTCTGATGCAGTAATGGGCATTATTGACTTGAGAAAGTGTTGCTCAAAAGCCATTCATGATGCACTGAGCAACAGAACAAGTGATGCTGCTATTTCTTATCAGTCATATAACTCTCCTGAGCTCACTCAAAGGAAATGAAAAACATAGATTTCAATACTGAAAAAGTGAAGATATATATACATTTTATTAGGTTTTATTACTTTGAATATATCTGCTTGTTTTTATTGAAATATTTTCAATACCCCTTTTCAGGAACCTTTCAAAAATAATAACACAGGCATATTTACTGATTTTTAGTGATTGTTTTGCCCTTTAAAATTTCAGCACAGTAGGGCCATTTTATTCTTTGATATTGGTTGGTTGCCTTCCTTTACCAATATTCAGGTATTTACAATTCAGCCTGTTTTCTAATTAAAACTTCACCCTATATATTTGTTCTGTAGCTGGCCTTATTGCCTAGATATCACCACTAACTTTATTTTCATTTGCTTTATTATTGAATATAATGCTTTCTCCATATGTTGCACTGTTAGATACAGCCCTCATATTGCGTTAGTTGAGAATATAAATACACCTGAAAATATGTTTCCTTCCACAATATATTCACAAGATTAATAACACGTTATATTTTAGTCCCAGGGAATACAATTCCAAGCCAAATTGCCTCCGGAAGCTTTAGTTTAAAAAAATTTATACCTCCTCATGAAAGAGATGTACTAAAATAAATCAAGCTACTAGCGAGTGACAAGGACTACGTATCCCACTGAGGTGCTATTTTACCTCCTCCCTTAAAGTGTATCTTTGGTTCATGAAGTGTCAGCCTGGAGTTTCTCAGTTGGAAATTTTTTGCAACTTCTTCCAAACATTGAAGAAAACTGCAAGCAATTCAATAGCTTTTGAAAATAACCCCTCACAATATTTTGGAGAGCTTTATCCTGCATTGAATTTTTGTGCATTCTCAAAAATTTATTCACTCGTTATTTGAATTGATGCACCCTGAACTAAACAGGACTGTTTATGGCACTTTTTCAAATTACCCGAGGCTCACACTGAGTTAACATTCTGAAAAACATTGTGTGCACACATGCCCAAGAAGGGGCAAGGCAAATAAAGAGTAGAGATGCAGATCTGAAACAACCATATCACACATGGTCTGCCTTGGCAGCAAAGTGTGAAATCTTGGAAAAGTTGGGCACATCACTTCATCCCTGGCATCCAACTTGCACAGCCATGCTCGCCCAGCAGAGTAGCTTATGTCTCATTAACCTTGATAGCTTTGTAGGAGTTACTGTTTTGTACAGTACAGACACATTTCAAGATATCTCCTGAGTTTTAAGCACAAAATGATTCTGTCATTTTGTCAAGGTGAAAAAAAACCCACTTCCCTGCCTTTTAATCCTCATTCTTCGACAAATATTTATGTGTGACATTGCAAAGAAACAAAACCTACTTTCCATTAATAGCTAAGCTAATTCATTTAGCTATTTTGTCGCTTCAGGCTAGTGGTGGAAGATCTTATTTTCAGACATTATTCAATTTCCACAATTTCCCATCCAAAATCATTGCCCTGGGGAAATTGTTACTTATTTTTGCTTCCTTGTTTTTTTTCTTGCTTCTGTTTTTTACCAAGTGTAGTTCTATTCCTTGGGAGCTGGGCATGTTGCACTAATTAGCCATATCTTCCTAATGAAGAAGACATGCTTGCTTAAGACATGAATTGGCATGAGGAAACCAAATACAGAGCTGATTACTTCTAGAGTTTCCTGGGCATGGCAATACTGACAGGCATTCTGGTTGTCTTGACTAACCCTGTAACTATACTGGGTAGGTATTCCTCTTTTACAGACTTGTAAATGACGGCAAATGATTCCTAACTGACTTCAGCTGTTTATAAATTTCCTCCTTCTAAAAGTCTCCTGAACGTCCCAACCTGTCAGCTACATGGTTATTGTGAGTGTTTCCAAATCCCTTTCAATGAGAAAGAGCCGGGTTAGCCTGTGTACCCTATTTACACTAACCTGTCTGAATCTGATTGATCTAGAATAGAAAGTACTCAGATACAAAACTGCCTGCAAGTGTTAAGGAGGGCAGAACACAGGGATAAAAAGCTGGGAACAGACTGGGGCAGATGGCATCTTCCCCAGCACTGTTGTACACAGAAGATGCCACCTTAAACTAAACAATACTGTGAAAAGAAAAAGGGTACAATCCTATTTCATCATCTCCCAAATCAATAACGACTTAGTGTGACTAAAGAGGCAAAAGACCCACTGTCTTCGTGTGGGAATCTTTTCAAAATAAAACTGGAAATGTAGATCAGTCTGACCTGCCCGATTTTCAGACAAAAATGAAAAAAAAGACATCACTAAATCAGGGCTCAAAATTCCCAAGTGAACTTCTATGAAAACTTACACAAAACGTTTCACAGCTAAGACATCATATGCCAGTTTTGTACTTATACTGCATGAAATTCTGATATATTTAGAGTGGGAAGAGATAAAAAAGGGGTTCCTAAAAGAGACTCAGGGGAAAAAAAAGTTTCTCACTGAAAATAGAGTGGTGTGGAAGCTAATGTGATTTTATTAATTCCATAAATGAGCATGAAAGTTGTAGCCTACAGTAAAAAAACCCCACCTTAAAACCACAACCCACAACTAATTTAAAATCATTACAAGCTAAAGCAGAAAAATAAACAGTAGCAAGAATACCAATAGTACCAGGCATAATTATTCATAGAACAGGATAATCTTACAGAATTCCCAAAATACAGAAATCAGAAGGACCATCAGTAAGAGAAACAGAATCTTGGCAAATGTGTTATGAAAATAAACATGAATATACCTCATTAGGTTGAACTGTTTTATTATGATGCCATTTGCTAACATTGAATAATGCCATTAATAAGTGATTTAGTCCTTCACTTCAAAATCTGCCAGGTAAAAACTACATTTCCCCATATCTGTCACTTTCCTATACTCAGCTGTGCTTCTCTTCCAGTAAAGGATATCTTCAGCCATGTCCTAAGGTTGTCTGGGACACTCTATTGAATTAAAAAGAAGAACCAATTTCAAATGTCCTCAACAAAAAAGGAAAGTATACAGAAAAGAATGAAATGGATGAAAACATTCCCATGTGTGTATTGATCTTTTCTAAGAGGCAACATTTAGAGCAGCTACAGAATTGTATTAGTTTTCTAGAGCTTCCTTATTAAGGGGGGATTACTGCTTCTAGTACAAACAGGCAATAGGGAATGGTTCAGCACATTACAGGCTTGAATGAATTTAAACAAGACAAATACATATATTACCTCATGCCCCCTGCATTCCTCTCAGCTTATTATAAGGAATATTTTGAGTCCTGTGCAATGGGATATCTAGGTTGCAAATATGTATGTTGTGCATTTGGCTGCTAATTAGAAATGCAGGCTATAGCTGATGGCCTGGATGCTCTGAAATGTTGATTAACTTGAGCATCAGATCATGTAAAATTGGAATAATGTCTGAAAAATCACTAATACCAGTAAATGCCTTGCAATTACTGCTGATGCCCTTGACCTCATCATTCACAGAACCACAAAACCCCACCCTTATGGCATAAAAGACTTAGCTGGAAAAGGTCTTCTTAATCAAGTCCAATTCCTGCTTTTACAGAAAATCAAAACCTAAAATATTGCGCATAAACTGTTCAAATATTTTCTTACAATTAGTTCCATTTTGGCATTGTGTAACTCTTAGAAGAACACTCATAACACTCAGTGCTCAGGTAGGTAGACTCATTTTTCTAGCTAAACACAGCTGAAGCTATTTATTGGCTTTTACACCAGGACATTTCCTCTGTGTATATTGCTCTTTTCCATTGTACATTGATTCTCATGACAGATTTAGAGAGAGAACACAACTTCACCCACCAACTTCCATTTTGCTAAATAGACAATCCAATCTTAGTTAATAAAGAAAATATTAGTCATTCCTACAGGAAGCAGATCTCTGCTGTCTCCCTGCTGTGCTGGTGCGCCACATTACAGGCAAGGCTTACAGATTAATAGAAAATGGAAGTGCTGAAAACTTCCCGCCTGATACCCGGGCTTCTTATAGTCTTTCATGATTCTGACAAGCATCCCAGAATAAGAATGGCAACCTCAACAGCTTTTTCCAAGGAAAAGCTTTTCCCAGTTGTTTGTTCTCTGGAGTAAGTGAATACTTTGTTATCCCTATGTGGTGAGTGTTATTGGTTTATAGTGTTTTACAGTGCCTTACAGAAAGTCAGTGTAATAGATAAATAGATAGATAAATAGATAGATAAACTGAATGCAAATAGAACATGTATATTTGGCTCAGGCTGATTTCTCCAAAGCTCCCTCATTTTCCACTTCATTAGTTGTGACTGTTCAGGATGATCCAGGTAGGGAAAAGCAGTGGATCAAGATTATCCCGTCACGTATGATGCTTATGATGTTTATGATTAAACAGCATTTAGCACTAATAAATGTCACATTCAAACAGCTTTCAGAGACAGTTTGAACAGGAATGATCAAAAACAATAAACATTTGAGAAAATTTTTTGAGAATATTGAATGATTTAAGTTTCCTATAAGAAAGATTTGCACTCAGATCAAATGAGAGACTCAGGCAAGATCGTCTGGGAGTGCATTATGATCTGGGATTTGTGATCAAGTTCCTAAATGTCATCTGTGTTGGGGCAACTGACTGCATTTCCTGAAGCAAAGGGAGATGATTTAGCTTAGACTACAATGATAAAAGGTTGTATCAAATTGCACTGCCTAGTATTTTCCAAGGACAAAGAGCCCTCTCTTAAATGGGTGCCAGGCATCAGAAACTTGCAACTGGAGCAGGAGCCTGACCTCTCAGAGGTAAGAGGAGACAAAGAGTTTGCCGCAAGTGAGCAGAACATCCTCAGGGGCCCTAAGTCACAATTAGATCTTTTTACAGATGTCTGCTAATTTGTTCTTAAAGATTCTCAGAGATGAAGACACTTCAATCACCTCAAACAGTTTATTCTCACGCTTTACTCTCTTTCTGCAGCTGCATTTTCCCCTAATGTCTCATCTGAAGCTTTTTTACTGCTTTTTAAGACCATTCCTTCTGATTCACAATGAATACAAGAAAACAATATGGTAAACTGAAATATTTAAAAACTAACACTGTAGTAAAATTACCAAAAGTAATGAGAAGAGGAACACAGCTAAAAGGGCAAGCAGGGATGGTTTTGCAAAAAAAAACCTTTTGAAAAAAATCTTCAAGTGTCAAAAATGAGACCTTAAAGAAAATTACTGTATACCACTTGGGACAGATGAAGCTCATTACTGCCAGTGGCCTACATGCTATAAAATGGATTAGTATTGCTACAAAAAACTTTTTGTTGTGTCCCTGTAATTAGCAAAAAAGTGCTATTATTGTAATAATTGGATCCCCTAGTACCTAATGCAGGGTTCATGGCTTTAAGCAGGTTAATGTGAAAATTAATTTGTGCTAATTCACACAAGATCAGAGATGCCCAATCCAATCTGGCTGCAGTGGCATTTTATGGAATAATAATATTTTCCTGTTGACTTACAGAAGGCACTGAAGTTTCAAGAATATCACATAAATCCATCTTAGCTTTCACTTGTGATCGTGCTATTATGATAGTTTTCCATAATCTTGGGATAACTGTATTGTGAAATTCACTCCTAACTGAATAAGCGATGTACTAGCTCTAGACATTGAAATTAATGGGACAAAAGATTTGGGCAGCTTCTTTAGCTTGTTCAAGGGGCTGGCTGGTCTCAGAATAGACTTCTGCAGAGATGTGCTATCACGATAATGTGAAGACAAGAGAGCAGAAGCTTCACAATCTAGTTCCACTCCTGGATCCCTTCTTGTTCCCTGTTCCCTGACCTCCCACCCAGTACCTTGAGGAGGGCAAAAGACAGGGCAATCATAAGGGCTGATTTTAGCCTGTTAGGGTTTATCTTCTAGGGACCCTAAAGAGAGGCACACCCACAACTCAATTCAAGGCCAGCATCTTCAAAGAACATTCTCTCTCCACTGAGTACGGAAGGTGCCTGGTGGACCAACCTTCCTTGCCCTTGCCAGTAAACTCAGGCTTCTGAGGCCTTTGTATCCTGTCTGCTTGACATAACAAATCAAAGGCCAGATTTTCCCTCTCTTGACACTTTCTGTTGCAACCTGAGAATGTAACTTCACAAAACACTGCATTTAATGGTAAAACTAGCCTATGTGTCTCTGCCCTGACCACACCATCAGTTCCCATCTGTTGATGGGACTAAAGATTAGCTCTGTTTTTAATGAGCATAACAGTAGGAAGGAAGGCCAAAAAATTTCAGGTTTTCCAGCTTCTCCATTCCCTTTTCTGTTCCTTGGGCACATCCATTACCTCACCAAAGTCTAATTGAGAGCCAGGCATCCTCCCTGTACCTCCTACACAGGGGCTCATGAGCAACAACTCTTTTTCTCCACTTGCAAACTACCAAACTACTACTTGTCACTGTGCCCTGTGCCTTGTTCTTTGCCCATTCAGAGCGGTTAGTCTCTGCATTTCTTTCCTCCTTTCAGTTGTCTGCCGCACCTCTCCACTATTCTTCTTAAATTACCTGTAAAATAGTTATTAAAGAATACATAAGTCTGCTTTCTCCTCTTTTTCTTCAGCCTCACTGCTTTTTTGTCTGTTTCCCAAAGCCTTCAGTGCCCTAGCTGCTCCAGATCTGGCAGGGTCGTGAACTGTTTGAGAACCATGTAAATTTGATTTTCCTTTCTACATATGAATCTGTTTTTTTTTTTCCTGTTTCCCTAACTTCTGTCACATATTGAGCTTGTTGGGTCCAATTTGTTTTCATTCTTACATGAGATATCCATCTGAAGAGCTGCCCATGATGATTTCAGGTGCAATTTGCTACCATTATTTTAACTTTCCTTTTCACCAGGCCATTTAGTTGAAAGACAATCAAGTGAGAGGAGGCTGAGTTGGGAGTGAAAACAATAACATGGATAAAGGGCAATGAAACAACCTCTTTTTCCTATGAAATGTGATGTGAAGCTCTCTCAAAGCCAGGTAAGTCGAACTGGTTTAGATATTTTAATTTTTTATTACTATGAAAAATGTAAATATAAATGTGTAAAATTGTAAAGGACAATGGATAAAGCTTTGTTATTTTATTAAAGATAAACAGAAAGCTGAGAATATCTTGCTATTCCAAGTTAGAAGACACATAAGAGGAGGTCCTAATGACTCTACAAACACACCTTTAAAATCTGTTATAGTCAACTTTCAACAGGGCATAATTGTTCACTTTATTACAAAAAAATATGCGTCTTTGAAATTACGAGCCTAGTTTGACTTTCATGTGTTATTAGCTCTCAGTGGAACTTGAAGCATTCAAATTGATTGTAATGAGACATTAGCAGACACTATTACTGCAGCAAAGCATTCCAGTTTGTAGATGGTTGGCACAGGAGGCCTCTAAAAGCACCCCAACAGGCAGCAAATATCGTGTACTCACAAAGGGAAACGAAACTCAGGTTTGGAGAAGGTCTGCTGTGCAGCTGGCATTGCTGTGCAGGGCATGCCAAGTGGCTGCTCCGAAGGACATCGGGAAAGGAGGGCAGCACCCTTCAAAAGGCGGAAAGGGGTGCCAAGGGAAGTGCTGGTTAAATGCACATATGTTTTTAAATATACACAAATGAATTTCTGCGAGATACTAAAGCAAAAAGAATGAATTCTCTAGTAAAAAGAAAAAACAAACAAACAAAAAAAGGCCAAATCAAAGTAGACTTCTCAAAACAATAATAACAATTACTCACATATATTTCTGACATCAGAATGCTGAAGGTGAATCTATTCTGAGAATTACAAGACTTCTTATCTTGTCACTTCTACCTCAGCTCCTTCATCTTCAAAAGCCTCTCTCACTCCTATGAACCTTTTCTAGCTTTTGCTACAATTTAAATACAATTCAATGAAGGACCCATACCAGAGACTATTTCTCTTTTCTCCCCTCATCTTTCTCACTTTCTTTCATATCTAATTATGTTAAAAGTGTGGAATAGGATCTCACAATTACCCTGTTTTCATGAAGCTTGTAAGAATTTCATAGCTGTAAGATTGCCTTCGATGCTTGTGCATGTATATACACATCTTATTGTTTATTAATTTATAGTGCTTGCATAACCTAAATTTCTAAGGCAAGTACCCTGAAAAAAAGGATTATGAAATACTCTGAAGAGAAACCATTGCAAATGTGACAGCTGCTAAGAATGGCTATAGCTTTCATATTCCTCCTTCTCCCAGAGGTTACTATTGTTGCTGGCTGAGGAAACAGCTGTAGTGTGCTCACGAAAGACAGAAAAGGCCTGGAGAAGGCAGATTTGCCCTTTGGCAGTTTGATGTCTTGCTGGAAAGCTTGTCAACCTTATTTACATTTTAATTTGCATGCCAGCCTCTACAAGGTTTTATATTTGGATTCTGCTTTAAAGTATCTCCTTCACTATAATCACAACGACCTTTACATGTCTTCCCCCATTACCCTCTGGGCTGCAGTCTCTGCTTACTGGGCTATCCAAGGACTAGTATCAAGAAATGTCAGGCTAAGCATGACATTTATCCAAACAGTAGCTGCTTGTAAGGTAGACTTTTCTTTTTCTTTTTTTTTCTAATTATTATTTCCCATAGGAGATTAAAGAGTGATGTGGGCAATGGTCACATCTTGCTAAAGGAGAGTGGGAGGGGAAAATCCCTTTTCTGTAAGACTGGAGCAAAACTGGCAATGTGCATCACCTGACAGTGGCTAGCTCTAGGAGCAAAGAAGGCAGGAGGGACGAAATTGGGCAGTGACTGATTACTATTGACATTATTTTTACTGACAGACTGACAACAGAACTTGGCAGCATTATACCCACTGTCTAGTTAAGAGAAGCACTGCCATAAACATGCCCTGCTCAAAATAAATCACAGCACAGGCACAGAAGTACAGTGCATGCATTAGCCCCCAGCCTATCAAGCTGCTACAGAAACGCATGCTTTTTCTTACACACAAAATAATGCCAGTTGAAAACATACACAGATTATTCAAGGTTTTATGGGCACTCGGTTGTACCTTTCACAGAAAAGACTTTAGTGAATATATTTTGATCAAGTAAAGCTTTCAAAGCTGCTGAAGTATCTCTGGCAAACAGAGAGGTGTTTTTGTATGGGCTAATAGCAAATTTCTGATGAATTTACCACTTCAGGATTCTGAAATACAGAAGTATCCTCTTCTCATTGTTAACGAGAACACTTTGGGGGATACAGATATCATAAATAATTTTAAGCTCCATAACTTCTGCATTTCTGATTAATTTTTGATATACAAATAAGTATATAAAAAAAACTTTGTACCCTGTGACTGTGAACAGACATTGTAAGAATGGGGCTAAGGTGGGCTTTACTGCTCAGGGTTAAATGAAGTGCCATATCTGGGGTGAAAGATGATTTTTTTTCCCTAGATCAGATTGCAGGGACAGTTAGACTGGGTTTCTGTCACATATTTGCTTTCTGTGACTATCTGAGAGTTTTATCAACACATTCCACAGTATTATCGGGAATCCGATCTCCATTTCTCTCAAGTAACTATTTCAATGAATCATTGTGGAATCCAAAATTAAATAAATAGCACCAAGCTTGAGTCAGTGTTTGTTAGTCTTTCCAAAGAAATAATTGGGATGATCATCAGGGCAACATCTGAACTTTTACAGTTCAGCAGTTAATTTGAACTGTTTAGTTATAAGTGGTGCAGCCTTAACAATACAGTGGGTAAAGAAGATTAATACATGTCTCTGTGGACACAGAAATATTTCTTCACTTCAAGGCACAAGAAAGTGCTGTGCAGGATAATTCTAAATTCTGCATCTCCTCAAACCTGTAGATGCAAACTGACTATATCGGTCCTTTCTGTTCTATAAGATAGCATGTGGCCATGACAAGAGTAAAAAGTTTTGAGTGCTCTGAGTGTTTGACTGGTCTGTTTCTCCAAGGTCAGACACCTTTTATCACAGGGATCTGTCATTGTTAGCTGTGTTGGTTTTGGCAGAGATAATTTTCTTCACAGTATGGGGCTATCGGGTATGGGTATGGGGTACTTTTCTTCTGGTATGGATCTATGGTTTGGATTTGTGTTGGAAACAGCATTGATAACACAGGGATGTTTTTGTTACTTCTGAGCAGTGCTCACACAGAGTCAAAGCCTCTTCTGCTCCTCACCCCACTGCACCAGTGAGGGGTCTGAAAGTGCATATGGAACTGGGAGGGGACACAGCCAGGACAGCTGACCCCAACTGACCCAAGGGATATTCCAGACCATATGGCATCATGCTAGGCATATAGACATGGGGGAAGAAGAAGGAATAGGGGGATCTTCAGAGTGGAAGTGTTCACTTTCCCAAGTCACCATTAGGTTGATGGAGCCCTGCTCCCCTGGGGATGGCTGAACACCTGCCTGCCCATGGGATCTGGTGAATCAAATCCTTGTTTGTTTTGCTTTTGCTTTACCTATTAAACTGTCTTTATCTCAACCCAAGAGCTTTTCTCACTTTTACCCTTCCAGTTCTGTCCCCCATCCCATCACAGGTCAGTGAGTGAGGGGTTGCAGGGGACTGACTTGCAACTAGGGTTAAACCATGACACAAGAAAAAGGATACATGGATCTGAAATGCCATAATTGCTGGTGGATGACACTGTGCCATCGGTCTGTAATTTCAGTGCTTGGAGTTTCTGTCAACCTCTCTTAAGCCTGATCTGCCAGAAATACTTCCCATGAGTAAAGAGTGCTGACCCAAGAGCACCATCTAGCCTGGCTACATAATGGCTGAGACTGATGACCCGGGAAAGAAATGGGTGCATGGAATGCTGTGATGATGTCCTTATTTTAAGCCTTGTCATTCTTCATCACACTTTCACTACAGTTTTGAAGTCACCATTATGGACAATGTCAGAAGAAACAAAAAAATTCTGTGAGGCCTGTGATATGCTGCCTACAGCTGAAAAGAAACCAAACTTCTGAAGAGATACAGAATCAAAGGACCTGGGAAATATCAGTTAGATGATACATGTTACAAGACTCAATGCAGCAACTATGGAGAACAAGGTCTGCAACAGATCAGAGCCAATTATCAAAGTAATCCCATTTGGCCATAAAAATGTCTAGTCATTTAATACTGCTAAGCCTTGTTTGTAATCACAGAACTTAATGAGAACAACTTACATGGAAAGGAAAGAAGGGAAATCTCTGGAGTAGAAAGGCTGCTAAAGAGGATGTTAACAAATGCAAGCAAATTTGAGGTTTTAACTTCTTTTATATAGGCCACACTTTATTCATTGAGGATTTTCCTTTAATCAGCCAACCCCATGCCGAAGCCAGCTACAAGATTATGAAAGCACACTTTTGTTTTCACACTCTGTGCCATGTAAGCAAGTCTCTCAATTAAGATTCCCTTTGTTTGCATGAGATTCTGTTTAATTTCTGGCAGGCAGATTCAGAAATAATTACCACCTATAGAAGGATGAATAGCAGGAAAATCTAAAATTCTCATTACCCACTAGAATTTCAAAGAGAACTTAAATTCTGAGCAAGCATTTGGCAGGTCTGTGCAAAGCGGAAAAGGTATTAGACAAAAGTAGTGACATCTAATCCAAATTTTGAACAAGAATGATAGTTAGCAATGTCTGGGACCTCATATCTGGGAAGAGCCTGAGAGTACTCTCAGAATACTGAGAAGGATTCACATATCTTTTGAGAAGTCTGGCTAATCCTTGTCATGTTTAAGGCATATTGGAGGTCATATCTCAAACACTAGGGAATGGTTTGGTCAACAGGGAACAGTAGTGCTACATGTTAAAGACTTTAGCCAGTTTATAGTGTAAACTCCTGGTGGAGGGCTACAAAGAAGATGGTTCTCCATGGTTTCCAGCAATAGGACAAGAGGCACTGTGCACAAACTGAAATTCCATTTAAACATTAGGAAAAACTTTTTTATTCTAAAGATGGTTAGATATAGGAACAGGTTGTCCAGAGAGTTGTAGAGATATTCAAAGCCTGACTCTACATGACCCTGAGCAACCTGCCCTTGCTGACCCTGTGAGAGTGGGGGGCATTGGAATAGATTATCCAGTTCCCTTTCAACCTTTACTATTCTGTGGTTTTGTGAAACAACAGGTCTAATTCTCTGTGGTTATACAAATATAACATATAAGCAAAGCTCTTTATCCTCTTCTGCTTAGAAGCACAGAGCTGGTAAACCCCACAGGCCATACTGTATGGTTAACAACTTCAGTCCTCTAGAATGCAATTATTAGAATAAATATTACACTTAGTGTGCCCTGGCTCATGTTATCCTCCCTGGTGACAATGCTGTTAAACAACTGGGTACAGCAATATAAAGGTTTAATATCTGACTATATTTAATATCGAACACCCTGATATAGGCAATGCCCACAACGGCTGCAGGTCTGTCAGCATTTTCAAAGTTTTATAACAGCCATAAAAACTCATGGAGTACAGAAATGAGTCAACCAGTACTTATAATTGCTGGCATTTAGCACCAGAGATGATGACTAAGAATCTATATTTGAAATACCTGGAGCTGGTGCAGTTCAAGTACAAATCCTAGGGAAGATCAACTAAGCACTAAAATTTTGTGAATTAAATACTCTGAACTGTGTACAGATTGTAGAACTTTCAGATGAGCACTTAAACATACATTTATTCACATGCACTAACAAACATATTTGGTTATCATGCAAAATGAGTATTGTTTTGATTTGGTTTTCCTATAATGCAGAATATTACCCTGTTTGGCATTTATCTTCCTGCCCTTTCATCAGCAGAGGTGGCTGCATTTCATATTTAAGAAATAATGTTAAGGAAATTCCTTGGGGCATAATTTTCAATGGCAGATGTCATGTGTCACATATGCTCAAATAGAGTTTGACGCATGCAAGTGGTCTTTCCTTTCTGCATTAACCAACCCTACAAAAAATTAAGTTGAAACAAAAATTTAGGGAGTTAGTATCATAGTGTCTGAGATGTTTCTCTGCCAGAGAAGGAACTTCACTAAAAAATGGATGTCTCAAGATTATACATTAAATTTATTTTTCTATATCAGTTTATGCTACGTATTTATATGGCAGTTTAAATAATTCATCTGAAAAAGGGCTGATCTTCCAAACCACTTGCTAACATAATTTACAATTATACTGCTCATTATCCAAAAGAATTCTGATGTGTTTCACAAACTGCAGTACAAACACCATATATAAATGGTATCCATGTCATGAGTGTCACTCACAATTACAGAAGCGGTGCGAGTAAATCGAAGAATAAAACTGTGGCTAAATTAAAATGGTGCCTGATCTGCAGGTTGAGCCGATTAATTTAACTACAACTTTGTCTGAAAGACCTACAGATAGTTTCAAAGTCACATTCAGCAAGAGGTATATCCACCGGAAGGTGCAAGGCTGAGTGAGACCTCACAGGTGTTAACCGGAGGTTAAGGCACACATTGAATATGTTTCTGTTCTCAGGCTGGTCTTTGACTTACACATTTTTAGTTTTATGCAAATGGTGTAAGGAAGATCCCAATCAGGCTCTGTATGTTTCCGGATCAGTGCTTAGACTCTTACAATTTCCATTACTAAACTGAGTAGGTGACTTTAATATTTGAGTTCAAGTTATTCACTTGCATATTAAACTAAAGTATCTAATTTTTTGCTGGGAAAACTAGTAAATTAAATATGTTCCTTCACTGAAAAAATGAACTTTTTAATCTAAATACAATTTTCCAGTAGGGATACAATTTTTCAGCACAGATAGTAAAAGGTTCTTCCTGCCCCTTTTTTCTACCTCCCTCAAATGAGAGTTCTGGACTGAAGTTTTTCAGCAGTATCTACCTATGGGTTTATTTTCTGTGTTTTTTTTTTTTTTTTTTTTTTTTTTTTTTTTTTTTTTTTTTTTTTTTTTTTTTTTTTTTTTTTTTTTTTTTTTTTTTTTTCTCCCACTGATCTCTGACACATGTTTAGGAATATAAGCCTGAAAAAATGGACATATTTCTGTTATTTTGAACCTCACATTGACATAAAATATCATATCTATTTTACCTTCATGTATACTTTAAAAATAACTCCTAACTATACCAAAATTCAGCATAGTCTAAGATCTCAGGTATGGTATACTAGGGAAAGGTATAAGGGGTAAAAGAAAGACAGAAGATATAAATGCCATTGTTGTATAGATTCACAAGAAAACATACCAGCTAGCTGATTAATTTGAAGTAAAAGTAGTCTTAGTAATTTTTCTTCTCATCTTTAAAATCTTAAAAATACCTCCTATGATAAATACAAATCAATAATTCTTGATCAAACATATTTTAGGATTTAGTTGACAGGTCTACAGACAGCTTCTATATCCTAAGCTTGTTTCTTCCTCTATTAACCAAGCATACCAAAATTAAACTGAAAGAGAAAATTTCAGTGTTTCAATCTTGATAAGTTTAGGTGCTTCTTTGGCAGCCCTCAAATCACACTTTATATTAAATATCTCAAACAATTAAGGAAAAATGTTGGATTTTAAGTCTTATGAATAGTGTAGGGCAAAAGCTAGACTAATTTACAATTGGCAGATAAATCTGAACTAAAATTTACACATGCATTTCATAGTAATTCCACTAGAAAAATGCATAAAAATATGTAGTCCTTCCTGTTTTCTGTCCTCTAGCACTTGTACTTTTTCCTGTTTCATATCCCTACTATTCAATACCTACACATTGGAATGAATTTAAGAAAAACAAAGTAGAATTTATTCACATCTCTGAAAAGAAGGGAGAAAGTTGACTATGAGTGTTGTAATTTCAGTGGTCAGGTGCAAGTAGCAAGATATGAAAGAGTAAAAACAAATGAAGGCATTTTTGCAAATATAAAAATATTTGCATCACATAAACTTACAAAGGCCAGTATGTAATTGTTACCATAAAAATATCCTCTGCAAAACTGTTTCTGGAATCTTGTAAAACTAGATCAGTCACAATTGTAATTCAAAAACAATAAATTTGAATTGGGATAGAAGAAACCAGATATGAACAGGAACAACCCTAAATGCATTCAGGATTATGGAATAATTTCTTTAATTGAAATAAGAAAACTTTAGAATATCTACAGAAAATTTTAGGGTTTTTAACTAGTAAATTGCAAAGTATAGTGAAATGAAAGTGATTTTACACCTGGAAAACCTGTTTTGAATGTAGGAGTTCTATTTTCCTCTCCTCTGAAATTTGGTTCTGTGTTGGATGGGTATGTTTGACTGAAGTTTTAGCACTTGTAGTGGCACCTCAAAGAGAAGAAATACAGACAACTACTGGGAACAGCTGAGTTTCACCTAATGTCATCTACTAATAATGTTACTTTGCATTTCTGAACTACAGCCCAGTCCAAAGCCAGAAGCAGCCAGTGCATGGTCAGTTCTCTATAGAATGTCTACCAGAAACACCCACATGAGAAGGGCAAGGATAGCCCATGGAACATTGAGCAGATAATGATTTTGCCTATTCCCAGTTTTCCATGTGGGATAATAGATTCCTTTCACAAAGAATCACAAGGTAGCAGGAGACAAAGACCTACTATTACAAACAAACTGAGATTAGAAGTACTGTAAATAAATACAGAGAGAATAAGATACCATTTACATTAAAAGGTACTATATACTGTATTTATTTATATTTATACCTTCTTGAAACCTACAAGTAGGTTTTTTGAAAGAAAGTAGAGATTTTCCTTAGTTGATAATGTTTCCATTACTTTACTTAGATACCACTAGGTAGAAGCATTTTCTCCTTAGTATTACTAGCTGCTCTGAATATTTTTTCTACTTTTTGTACGCAGTACTGAATGCAGCAAAAATGCTTCTGAGAGTACGATTTCCTTAAAATACAGAAATAAATAGCTATAAAAGGAAAAGAAAAGCCAACAAAACAAACCCACAACAGAGTGAATAGATTAGTCTGCCTGCCTCGCTCACTCAATCAGTTTCAGCATGTGGCTGCACACAGCACAGTTCAATCAGTTTTTTATTATTTTATAATGTTAAAGGTTATTACCACAGCACAAAAAAGGGATAATAGAGGATTCTTAAATTAGCATTTGCTTAGCTCAAATGACACTGCACTAATCTCTTTCATAAAAACCTATCACAAACAGTATTGTAAATGTTGCTTACAGAGTGGTGGGTTTCTGCTGTCTCCCAAATGAGAAACATCTCCTCAGGAATACAGTAATGAATTGGAGTGGACACACTATGTCCCAGTCTGTCACTTGCAGGTTCTTCAAACACAACACCCTGACCAGTGTGATGTAAAGATGACATTAATCTCAAGATTTAAAAAAAATGTTGTCAATGCAGATTATTCTTCTGCCTGGTTCAAATAGTAGATTTCTGCTAATACTAAAGTATTCTGGGAACGAGGACTCCATCTTCAGCTTTATCAGCCTGACTTTTGAGTGAGCAAATTGGTAATTTCCAAGTGGAAATACGTTGATGCCATGAGCCTTTTCCTATAGTACAAAATAAAATTTCTATATTAATATTAAGCTTTAGGCCACAAACTAATAACTTGGACTTTGCACAGGACAGAAGATTGTACACCACTGTTGCTCAGACAACAAATGAATCTGCTGTAGAGGAGCATCACTCCTGTTGGCTTACTGCAAGTGGAATGACAAATGTTCTCCATCTTCAATTATGCCAGGCAGGACAGAAAATGGGGGACCAGAGAAGCAGCAGGTATTTACAAGTGCTTTCAGCCTGCAGTCTGATGGGATTACAGTCACTTTCATGTAGGGCTGTATAAGGGGGTCTCCACAGATTTTTTTTTCTTCTACTCATTGTCACAATATGAAAAAGATGAAAAATGTTCGCCTAGAGCAATGCACAGGAACTTCCTGTGCAGCTTTCTTGGGATATGTATCCAAGTCCTGCCTGCAGGACTCAAAGCTGTAGAGCCTTTACTAGAGGTAATCCTAAATGTGAGTCAAATCCTACACCCTCATTTATGGGCAGCTTTTCCATAGGTTGTAACTATTCTGTGGTGGAGACACAGCTATGGGAACCAGCACCCTTCTGACCATGCACGTCCCCTGAAAACATGGAGAAACTCCACCAAAAGCTGGCATGAGCTGCTTATCTCTAGAAAAGGACTCCCAAAGAATACTTTTCGTGTTGTTGATCATCTAAACTACATTAAATGCCATGCAGAAAGCAGATAATTTGTATCACTTTATTTCACTGACATCTGGCTCCTACTGATTTCTGATGCTGAATTCTCCAGAACCAGCTCTACTACCCTGGAGCACACCCTTTTCACCTGTGAGATCTCAAGGACTGACAGATCTGTTTGTCATTTTAACCATCTGGCAGCAAGGAATGTGCTTTTATTTTATTTTCTTTCCCCAGCAAAAAAGCACTTATATTAGTAGCTCCTGGTTTTTTTTACCTTTTTTTTAAACATTAGCATAATGCATCCAGACGCCAAACAAACGCCACTAAACAAACCAAGAAACTGAATCCACTAACAAATGGTACTTAGCATTTATGAGACGTATTGTTCTTAAAAGGGAATCTTTCATTGGTTTAATAACTTGAATATCCTCTCCTGCTTGTACAGTCATATAAGACCTAACCAAAATCTCTTCTGCAGGATTAGACCTTTGCATGTATTTCACTCACAGCACAAAGAACAAACCGACATCAAAGGGCATGCTGTGTTTATGAACAGGCTCTCTCTCTTCTCCGCTTGCCAAATTTGTTCCTATACTATGCTGAGTGTTTGATAATCCTTTAAAATGGAGTTTCTCTGCCTATCTGTCTGGACATACAAAAACCCCTACTGCTTTCCATTGTCACATTGTCATCCTTTACTATATTCTATCTCTTCCCTGCCACAGTTATGTTGGCTATTCACAACACGGAGTATACTACTTGTCTAACCTATCATTTCACCCATTTTTCTACTGAAGGTTCTCTCCCTGAAAGCACATCACTATGATTTCCAGTGTCTGTATGGCTTTGTTTCACACCCAACTTGATTACTAAATTCAAACCTGAGAATGCTGCAAAATATCATACAATGTTATCAGTCCATTTTTAAAGAGAGTTAATATATAATTAAGTTTTCAGTTCTATGAACTAGGGATTTCTGTGCTTGAGACTCAGTATTATAAATGTATTGTTCTATTTAACAATTTAACAACAATTTTGTGTTGTGTGCTTGAAAGAGGAAAATAGAAGTGTTACAGGCACACAAGTATATGAGTTTACACACTCCTGCTCAATCTCCAATCGCTTTTGACACAAAGAGCACAGTTGCACAACTACACAGTTACACATTAGCTATATGTCCCACAAACCAAAAAATAGCTCTCCAAAGACTAATGCTGCATTATCCAATAACCTATTTCACCAAAAAATGTTGGCCACTAGCTACCATGGGACTTCATAGCAAACTTGAAGGTCAGTATACCTGAGGTGTTTCAGATCAAATTAAAAAGAAAAAAAAAAATCAATTCCTGAGCTAAGACTTTTATTTAAGACCTTCTTCCCCGGCATCTATATTTTATACAAGAGATAATCTAAACATAGGTGCCTTGGTTGGTTTCATCTGTAACCAAAAGGAAAAGCAGAGAAAGATTACTTTTGGAGAGCAGATTTCTGCTACTCAAGAGTGCTATGCATCAACCTTAAAATATGAACAGAAATGAACAGGAAGCCAACATACTTGGAGTTATGGTGCAGAGTGTTTCCAGTAGGATGTAGCACTAACAGCACAGACAGATGTTACCTGAACCAGACCTGGTAACTAAGGGTATTCAAGACATGATACTCCAGGGAGAGCATTGCTGTCACTTACTGCCAAGTGGGAGGAATGGATCACAGTACTAAGCTAATATCCAGATAAAACAACTGTGTTCTCCAGGTCAGAGATGATTTAAAATAAAATTGTTAGTCACTGTTGTTTTTCCTTCAGCACCCCTCCTGGACTAGGACCACAAAGCAGCAGTAGGCATGCATCCAGGATAAAATGTGATTTTTCTACATTCTCCGGCTATTTCCCTTGGTCTTATTTGGACTGAACTTTGAGAAGCTCATCTGTGCCAAAGCCTCCATATCACTACCTGGAGGTTGAACTACTTGTCAGCTTAATTTATTGTGTAATAACATATGGCGAGTCTGGATCTCTGGTGCCCACAAGAGTCCATATGCCCGTATCATAACTTTCTCTTTTAGGGTTGCTTTTCCTGTCCCAATTTATACTTCCTCAGTTACAGTACATACATTTACATGGTTAATGTTCAGATTGCTGAGATTACACCATTGTGATGCACGCAACATAAATGCCTAGACAGATGGATGCAGTATCACAGATTTCTGAAAGGAGGAGAACTTGCAAAGCCAGAAGCTCACACTTCAAGAAATGCATTTGCTAGCACAGGGGTCACTGAAAATAGATCTGAACGCTTAAAAAGCAGTGAAATACTCTTAAATAAAGTACTGCTGACAAAGGTATATACTGTTTCCTAGAAATAGGTCCTAGTCTTTTAGGCAGCCAGGAAATGATCATCATAAAAATTCTGATTTTTTTTTTTCATATTTATAAAGAGTAAGTGGAAATCTGCTCTGCAAGGGAAGTGTGTGGCAAAGTCCACTTTGCCAATAGTCTTCCTCTTTCAATAAAAAATGATGCTAAAATGAGACACCTTATTAGTTAAACCAGCATCAGTCCTGCAGCTTTGACATATAGCTCACAGAATAGATTATTTCTAAGTCAGAAGTCACAATAAAAGTTAAAATCACTACATAGTAAACAGTTTGAACTGATACCAGGTGAGACGTCTCTGGAAGAGAGTGTCTCTCTCCAGCTACTAATAATACAGCAATAAGACAACAGGTGCTGTTCTACCAAGTCCTCTTGATATTTTGATATAACAAACTTCCCTCTAACCCACAGACAACAAAAAACCCCTGCTACAATGAGACAAAAGAAATTATTATAATACTGCTACTGATAAAAGGAGAATTAAAATTATTACTTGTGATTATTTACTTCTCCTGAAGAGAGATGCAGGTATTGTACAGCAATGTTAATATTTCAGTTTCATAAACTCTGCTTTTAAATTCCCTTCTGATTAAAGAAACAAAAAATGCAGGCTTACTGATCTTTAAAGGTTACTGGCAAGATAATGTCAACACATTAACGGAGCTTGTTTGAAAAGATACAGAGGTCAAACAGAAGCAAGTGACAATTTGAGCAAAGAATCTAAAGCTGGTGAAATTCAAAAAGTCATGCAGATGTTATAGGAAATATACCTTTCCCTGCTTAGCTGTGCTATATCATGTTCCCACAGTTTGTTTCAAAATCTCCCTTTGCCTTTCATCTTACACATATTTCACCACTGTTGTTATGCAAGATGGGGAATCATTCATTTTAATGTGATACTAAGCATATTACCACAAAAACAGAGAGAAGCTACCATTTTACCTATTATCTAATTAAAAAAGCTCTACTATCCAAATTCTTTGCAGCCCCTCACTGCACACAAAAGATTTAATGCTGCATATGAAAAGGTACATGTACAAAACAGAAAGGCATTTGTAAATGCTTCTGATATTTGCTTTTTCTTTTCCTTCCTCTTGTTACAAAAGCCACAGCTATCACTCTCTTTACCGCTAATAAAAGCAATTAATTGACAGGTAGATTTGCTGGTTTGTAGCTTCTTTGAACCCCCGACACATTCACTAAAGGAAAGTAACTTTAGCTAGGAAAGAGATCCTCACAGCACGATGGTGAATAATTCATCATTGCATTTTTTCTTTTCATCTCGTTTTGTGCCAGTAACGTACACAACTGAAAATATTGCAAAATCTAAAACCAAACACGGACAAGGATTTCCAGCAGCAAAATACACATAAAACTAGCAGGCAGGTTTCCCCAGCTTATATAATAACAGCTTTAGCTCGACAGAACCCCCATCACTCACCGAGGACTGAATTCACTTGAACAAAAGCAGAGCCCAGTCACCAAATGCAGCTTCGCAGGACTCTCAATGCAAGATGCTCCTGTCTGCTGTTCGGTTCACACTTGCTTTTATAACTAAGCCAACCAACAACATTCAGTTGCTGAACCTGATGAATTATAAAACGGTAGCTCCCAGACTCTCATATTTTACATCACAGGGGGTGGTCATCCAGCATACACACTGCCTGTGTACATATATTCTGCTATAACTCATCCTGATAAACACATCAGTACTGGCAGCAGTGACAGTAATTGGTGCTCAGGATGTACAAGCACAAACCAATAGAGCACACTCCCACCTTCTGCTCTGTGCAACATCTCTACCTGTCAATCACTGCACCTTGTTAAGGTGGAATGATCAACTGCACTCGGGGGAGAGGCAAAACTCGGAGAAGAAACCATCTACCAATACAAATTCTTCACTTAAATATTTCTTAATACAGTAGTAAATGTAGCTTCAATATCCTCCAGATAACGGCTTTCACGATTTTTTTTTAAATCTTCATGAAATCTTCCCTTCTTAAAGACACAGTTCTCGTTTAGTGACTAACACAGGGTTCGTAACTTCCACTATCATGAATGGAAATTATTCAGGCAAATTCCAGGGATATTAGCATGGATAACCTAAAAACATTACTCCAGGCAGAATGACTGTTAAAAGCAATATACTTGCTAGGTGAAATTCTGTGTATATTTTAAAATCCTCTTAAAAATGCTGTCAGGTTTTAAGAACATCCTCAAAGTTAAAAATATGTATTTGTGATGTTCTTCACTTCTCTAATGCTTTCTTTTCCCCATATGCCTGCATTGTTTTTATAGTCAATGTATAGAAACAGAATAATAGAACCAAACACCTAAAGCTTAGACCCATTAATACAATTAAACTAAACATTTTCAAATGGGATTAATTACAGCAATAACAATCACAATTGTTGCACATGCCACAAATTAGCACTCAAAATTAGCCCCTAGCAGGCAAAACTAGTTATGGTAAATGGTAAAACACTGCCAGGGATTAGCCACTGGAAAGGGGTTTGTATGGCAATTCTTTTACGATGGAGCAGAAGTTGCTCTTTCAGAGTTGAGCTCCAGGAATTTTGTCTGTGTTTTACACAAATTCAAGGCTATTTGTGTCAGTGTGGAGTGGGAATGAACCCTTTATTCAAGAGAATTTTCTATTTCTACATCACTGATGATGATTCTCAGAGGGTTACATTTAGAACCTAAACACTTGATGAAGCTCCTTTTGTTCCCATGCCTGTAAAACTCCCCCAGTTTTTGGTACCATAAAGAAAGGTTGTGCTTGGGAAGGTGAGCACAGCTGTGTGTGTGAGCAGTTGTGCATTGCCTGGATGCTTTTCGATGAACAACTGGGCTGAGGAATGCAAATGAAGTCTGCGCCAGCAGCCCCAGGCAGAAACTCAACCCTTCTCACCATCTGGACCGACTGATGTGCGTCACAATGTGGGAACAGGGTGTTGCATTTCGTGCATAGCAAAAGCTAGTCCTATATATATCCCTTTTCTCCTGTTGTCAGCTGCTTGTTCCACCCCATTCCTCATTTGTCTCTGTGTTCAGCACCTTTACTATCTGAGAAAAAAATCACTTAAGGCCAGCAGTGTTTCTGCATGTTCTGCTGGCTCTTACTATAGCAGCTTGTACGAAGGAAAAGCTCTTTAGAGTTGGGTGGCAGAATGTAGGAGAGACATATCAGGACTCAATCAGAGTATTGGTTTTGATGTCTCCATCTTTCTCAGATGAAAGGGCAGCTGATATCCAATAACTGGATTCTCCAGTGATGCTGATTGAGACTAATCCAATATAGGCAGCAAATATTTCAAATTATAGACCCTGGCTCATTAAGAAGCAGCAAAGAGACCTGTGCCACTGGATTTGGCTTTTAGAGCCAAATTCTATTCTCAGGGGCTTACATATTTCACGTGCATATCATGGAGGTTCCCTAAAATGGCCCAATTACAACAGTTCATTGTCTTGTGCACTAATTAGGGTTTTCTGACATATTTTTTAAAAGAGACAGTTTCAAACCATATGTGCCAGAATGCCCTATTTTGTTTTTTGCTTTGCCTTAAACATTCAGATTTCAAGAGGCTTCCCAAGGACCTGTGTAAACACGACACTGCCTTATAATAATTTGGTGCAGTGGGATTAAGACACAAGTGATACTTGGTTGAATCTCCTTGCCCAACATAACATTCACTCTAAAATTCAGCTCACATTTACTGAAGAAAATGTTTGTAAAAGTGACCAATATGCCAATAATGTAAGCCACAGCAATATTTCATAGCTGTGTGTAGGTGGCATGCATAAACCACAGTCTGCGGTATTACATAAGAGCCACAATTCCAAGAAAAATTTCTACCCTGTTTCACACTTACTTGAAATTTTTAATTAGTTTTCCTGCCTTCCATGTTACCTTTCCATGGGTAATATAGCTGATACTGCCGTAATATTCAGCAATGTGGTGCTCTATAAAAGTGCTACCTTCTATGTGATTTGATACGCCCAACACACAACCCATATCCTCGGGTTCTGTTCTTATACTCTGGTGCAGAACGTGAGATTTTTCACATTCAGACTTACTCACTTCACTGACAGGTGTGTGAAAATCCCATATGGCTGCCAGATTTCTATATACCTACATATATAGAGAGAGTATGTATTTTTAAGGCATTTGTAACAAACACTTTTAGAATTGACTTTGATGTTCTTTGCTTCAAGCTGCAAACTAGAAATTATCTAAAAATGAAAGAAAAAAAAAAAGAAAAGACTAAAGCATTCCCATTTGCTACCAAAACATTACTTCTTTCTTCTATAATCATGTGGACTATATTGACTACACATCTTAAACATTTTATTTGCTATCTAAAGTGAGCACACAGAGCACTGAGGAAAAATCAGGGCATTCAGCTGAAATGACAAGAGCAGAAGAAGCAATGATAATTTCAAATTAAGAATAACTTCAGGCAGATTTGATACTGTCAAGATCACAAATTAGCTAATACTGTTAACTAGATCTCCAGAATCTCCACAGCATGGACCTAGAGTTCCAGGAGAAAAAACATGCTCCAACAAAGATAATTTCCCGGCTATGCCAGATGGTATGGATGATCAGTACTCTGGGTAGTAATCCTTGCCATGGGGGTTAAGAAGCCATCTTGCAAACTAAAGAGGTATTTATTCGGTGTCCTGCATTTAGCAAATTGGCTTTTCCATTCCTTCACTGATTTTTTTTGTCAGACTCACACTGGATACACTCTTACCTTGGATTAACACTCTTTGATCTGATAGCCTTTTGATGGCACTGTCAGAGAGTAACTCTAAACCAAAGAGCAAAGCAGGATTTAAAAAAGGACTGTGCATTTATTAGACCATACCATCCAGAAGAACAGTAACAACAAGAAACCTAAGCTTTCCAATGATCAGTGTTTGTAAAAACACTTTGTTTCTTATAGATGTTTCTTCTTTCATCTCAGGCTCAACCCATTGCTCTTCATCAATCTGCATCACTTTACAACAGTCTAGCTTCTCCTGGGCCCCTTACGGGACAAAGAATCTCAAGGGCTGCAAGTCCCTGCCCATCTTCCTCCCAGTAAAGGTACTAATTTAGCTCTCCCTCCGTAATCCAGCTAAGAATTATCAGGAAATCTGTATGAGCTTAGTTAATTCTGAGACCTACCTTAAAATCAAAATCAGCTGAGCATACTTGTAAAGGTGCTTTATGACACTTGATAAAGGCAATCCGTAGCTACAGGGATTTTCCCAACCTATACACTCTGAAGGGCAGTAGGGTGAGATAGAATCATCATTCCTCTTGAGTACAGAAATCTATCAAACTTTTAATTCCAGCTGAGACCACGGAGGACTTATAAGTTTCACAAACTACTCCACTGTCTATGGTCTGAATCCAACGAGAATTTGTCCTTTTATAAATATATGGGAAAATAGTACCCAAGGAGTCAGACAGATTTCATTGTTGTAACCTACATACATCCTGCATTGCAAAATATACAACAGTGACAATGTAAAATAATTTAATTGCCACAGTAGGATAATGCAGAAATTAATTTTCTTTCAATGCAGCACACTTGAAATTTCATTTAAGAGCAGTTTTTAAATAGAGTTTCAGTTTCTAAGATTAATCTTTGTAAATACAAATTAATAAAGGTGTATATTTAGATAAATTAGGGCCTTGAAGATGTAACAGACTGCATGAGTGCTATTACTATAATAATATTTTTCTGAAATACAATACTATTCTTCCTCAAGTGACAACTTTTTTTGTTACAAGTGCAGAGTGGAAGATCAAGTCCTCTTTCTCAATGAGGACTGTGATTGAAAAAATACAGAAAAAAAAAGAATTAAAAGAGATAGTCAGCTAGGTCTGAATGAACAGACACCCAAGAGAGCAATTCCAGTTGATCAGGGGCAATGATAAGAACTTACTTTGCTAGTTAGGAAGGTTGAACTCTCTTAATGGTGGCTTCATAGTCTTGAGAATATGAATGATCCTATCAGTAATAAAGAAGAGCTGCTAAAAGGAAGGAAGGCCAGATGGCACTTTCCCTAGAGCCTCTGGAGAGGCTGCCTGGATTTGATTTGATTTGAAAAGCCTTTTATAGCACCCCATGAACCTGGAATACTACAGCAACCCATTTTTAAGTCAGTGGATATCTCAGTAACAGTCTGAGATTTCATAAAAATGTTGGTTTTCTTTATGGCTTATGTTCATATGGTTAAAAGAACTGAGAAACTTGGAAGGTATAGTTCAGAATCCAGAACTGTTTTGGGTTTTTTTGTTTTGTTTTGTTTTCAGGATTTTTATTTTCCATTTAACCTTGCTGTTTCCTTCTGTTGTTCCATTTTAAATGAGTTAAATTTGTCTGAAGTTTTAAATTCAAATCTAAAACAAATCATAAAGGACTTAATAACTCCAAGAGCTGGAAAAGTAGCTAAAGATCCACTTTCTATTAAATAAAAGTTTAAATGCGGTAGCAAACCAGACAAGCATCTTTTATACAAACAGAAGGTTCCACAATCAACTCCTTGTAAGCCTGACACAGGGAGCAAATGAGTCAACAGCTTTGTATGGCAAAGAATGGTGAAACCATGAAGATCCTCCTTTGATTCACAGTTTAACTTTGCGTGCACTCTGTGGTGGGAGGAGTAGGTGGCTGATTTGGGTAAGAAGTATAGCACAGGAATGATACACTTGACTCCTCTGAGGATGGTGATGAAAATCTGTCAGCTTGGCATAGTCCTTCACGTTACCTACAGCAATTACTGACACATGGAGAAAGTAACAGCTCTGCAGACATCGCAGTAAAAATCACAGAATAATTACACTTGGAAAAGACCTCTAAGATCAATGAGTCCAACCATTAACCCAGCCCTGCCAAGTCCACCACTAAATTGTGTCTCTAAGCACCACAACTACCTGTTTTTTGAACCATTCCAGGGATGATGATTCCACCATTGCTCTGGGTACCCTATTCCAATGCCTGACCACCCTTTCAGTGAAGACATTTTTCCTAATATCTAATCTAAACTTCCCCTGATGCAACCTGTGGCCATTTCGTCTTGTCCTGTCGCTTGTTACCTGGGTGAAGAGACTTACCCTATCTGTCTACACCCTCCTTTCAGGTAGCTGTAGAGAATGATAAGAGGCATGGTATGTGTGGTGCAGAAAGCATTGCTGCTTTATTGAAGAATCCTGTGGCAGTACTACAAGGGGCTACCCACGGAAAGGGACACAAGCACACAAAACAGTCTTTATGAGAAAAGTGAAGTTCAGACCTGCATTTGTGGTAGGTTGCAAAAAATAAGCAGCATCACCTGAGGATGTCTTCTGCACTGATTGTGACAAAGAGCTAGCACAGGAATCAGTACGCGCGCGCACACACACACACACTATCAGATAAAGTTTTCCCCTCCTACGGTTTTCTTTCAGGAAAGAAAATTTGAAGCCTGGATGACTAACTACAATGCAGATGGCAGAGCAATGTAGAGATACCCATGCAAGCTCCAAATGAATTAGCTTAGGTGACAACACAAGTGAATTTAACCTACTCATATTGAACTCCGTGGTTATACTGTTCCTGGAGCCTGAACATGCAAAGCAGTTTAGGATCCAGACAAGCCGAGGAAGGACAGCAGGTGGTACTCAAGCTAGATCTGTGCCAGCATTCTTGCAAATTTACTTCTGCAGTTTTTTTGCCATTACTTATGAATTTTCCAAGAAAGTACCTCCCAGCAAGTAATAATACATGGAGTTGCAGGAGCATCAGAGCAAAGTAGCGCTCTGAAAAGAAAGGAAGAAATTATTCTCATTTGGGATATGGCAAACCCTCCTTCAGCTCAGCAGGAATCATCTGTAGCCTTGCGTGGTACTGCTGAAACTGTAGATTTACTGTCTTGGCTCTAATGTCACAACAATTCATTTGTCTCTCACCAGAAACCCTTTTGGTTAGCTAGGGGTGGCGGTACCCTGGTGAACTTACTTTTTGAGGGGACCGTCATGCTCAGTGTATTTCTGTACTGTCTGGGCACTCTGAAGGCATGAATGGCAGTGATACTTCATCTACTGGTCATCAGTAATCATGAACAGGGAAATGTCTGCCATTCTATCACATTTATATCTGGTAACTAACTTCCAAAGAGTCTGAGCTCAGTTGGGCACTTAAGGACAAGTCAACATTTTGTGAGGATTGTGTCTGAAGGGACCCAGGAACCAGGACAATGATTAGAGGCTCTGTTCTTGAACTACTTACAGCTTGAGGATTAATTAGGAGTGAGAAAGTGCTCTAAGACCTTTAATTGAAGAACTGAAGAATTAAAGGAGGTGAAATATAAATACTTATTCTCACTACAGCATCAGAATCTCTGAGTGAAGCCCTACTGAAATAACTCACACTATGTAGATACAACATGAACATTTGGCTAAGATTTCTTAAATGACATCATGGGATTTATCATGGAATGATGAAGAATGGAACAGAGAGACTGCACATCTTAAAGCTGAGGACGTACAGTTTCCGGCACTTAATTTGTAGCTGTGTACTCCTATGCTCTGACCAGCTTTCTGTTAGATACCACCAGAACTGAAAGCAAATCATATGGAAAATAAAGGGCAAAGATAAACGTTAAGAGCAGCAGTGGGGAGGAGGAAGTTGATTGCCTTCTCTCTTTTATGCTTTCAACTCCACTGCTATTTTAGTGAGCACCTTGGAAAAGAAAAGCAGGAGCAAATGGTAGTAGGTGGGTACTTGGGACATTTGCTGCAGGAGTTTTGTGTGTCCTGAGATGGACACTGGGATGGACTCACTTCCTCAGCTCAGCACTGTTTCATGCAGATACTGCAAAGATAAACTAAAAATAATGATATATTTAAACTTTTATGCTGCAGGCAACCTAAGCATCTTCAAATCAAATAGTTTTGCAAGAGTTAGAGTGATTTCCTGCAGTATTTTTTTTCTGCTTTTAACCACAATTGGAAACAAAATTATGTTGGCCCTCCCAATTGTAATATTGCACAGCAGACAGCAATGTATGTCAGGCTAAGGGATACAAGAGAAACCAATAAAAAAGCACTGTCACTAAGCAGGGATACAAATTAAAGGAACTTTTTCAGCTCCAGTTCTCAGAGAACACTCTTATTGTTAAAATATGGGGGCAGAATAATCAGAAGTGACATACTTGAATGAGAACAATAAAAACAAAGTGATCCTGAGGTGAAGAGGTGGAAAGTGGGTAGTCTATATTGCTTTGTGCTGGTACCAAACAAGGACTTCAATAACAACGTATGAAAATGCAGTAAGATGATGAAAACGGGCTACTTTTGAAAGAAACAATATGACCCTTACAAAGAAAGCATTGTGTACAGTACACCATGAAAGGACAGGGCAGTTAGGAAGATGACTCCCTGTGGAGACTGTAGCCAGCTTCATGTCTTAATAAATGGGAGGTGTCCAGGCAATGTGTGATCCTACAGATACCATCGTATTCTCTTGGAAAGTAATAAAAACTACATCTTTGAAAGTATCATCAAAGTTCTGGGCATGTAAAAATAAGCTTGTACAGAAATTTATGAGGTGAAAAAAATCCTTTTGCTTTTTATCAGTAGATTTAATTACTTTGTTTCCCAGTAAGCATTCCATTGGAATATGGTACTTCAGCTCTTACCTGCTGAAAGAACAGGATACTTTAGGAGGATGAAAAATGTCAATCCTGTGTATAAATTTAAACTACACTACCTATATCCTAATAAAAAGAAGAGATTAGTAAATAAAGCTTTTCTGAGTATAACCAAGCAGCAGAGCTGAGCAAAATTTGTAGTGAATATATGTTTTTTTATCTGTTACTTTTTTTTTTCTTAATAACCATATACTATTTCTTAGTTTCCTGCCTGGTGAAGTGTAAATATTAGCATTGCATTTCTTGGGCAAATATTCCTATGAAATATATGAATTATAAAAATATTAATAACAATAAATTCATCCAGAAATTTGATGGAAATTAAATGCAAATGATCAAAAGCTGAGATGAATTGTTCAATTATATATACATGTTTCTTGTACAGTTGCTGAGGTACGTGTTTGGCTTTTCCCAGAAATCTAAGAAACATAATTTTGGAAGTCAAATCATAATTAATATTTTTCTTTCTGTAACATAATTTCTGTACCAATGCTATGTAAGATGAAGAATGTACTCTTATATCCTACTTGGTTTGCACTTAATTTTCAAATAAGCATCTGGTTTTAAACTACAAACTTCTTGGCTTAAGAAGACTTGTAGAAAGTTAGGGAAAAATCAATTAACTGTATGAAGTCAACGTTTGTAAAATTTAACACATTATTTATTAGTCATGGTATAATTTCAGGGTCTTTCTTTGAATGAAACTATCAGAAATTCAGGCCTCTTTTTTTTTCTGGAAGATTTAAATCCATTTGGGATCTTAATATATTCATTAATTTAACACATTCCTTTTAAATGATTGATTTTCTTTAATTTCCCTTTTACACCTGGTGAATAAAGTTAACAGCTTCCTGTGGGCAAGAAACATCAACCGGTATGAGATTGGATGCTATAGCTAGAAGTTATTTTTGACCTTTCCAACCAAACCAAAATCCTCTTATTTCTTCTCATGTAGTAGTAATTATAAAAGAGACACATCTTATGTTCAGTTAATTAAAATTTAAGAGTATATGCTATAAAGAGAAATGACAGAGGGATAAGCCATCGAAAGACTTAAAGTAGTCCTTAGTATTGTACTGAGGAAGAAAAATTGCCATCATACGGTATATAATCACCAAGGACAGCACTGACAGCTGAGAAAACATCATTTTGAAAAGCCATTCTTTTTCTTTGAAGTGTCCATATTAATTTAAACTAATGATGTATTTTATTTATTTGATAAATATTAGGACTGCTGAAATCTAAATAATGTTTCAAATTATTTTCTACATCTGAGGATTCTTTAAATTACAGTTGAAAGGCAACCTGCTCTGTGAAGGCATGTCCTGTACTGAACATTATTAGGATTAGGAAAATTTTACAGTACACCTGGTAAGTCCAGGTGAAGCTCGTTGAAAGACTCATGGATCTAATTCTGCCAAGAAATACTCCACCTCTGCAACTTCATGCTAATACATGAGAGGGGAAAAAAATGACACAATTATTATGCTTACAGTTGCTCCAATAGCCTGGAAAGGAGCTCACCAGGAAAATGGAGCTGCTAGGAACCAGAAACCCACCTGGATTATTCTGGCACTTTGGCAAAGTCATAATATCCTACCAAAATGTACCCTACCAAAATATTTTTTGGTAATATAAAGGACAAATAAGTAGAGTAGGTAGTTTACTGGGAGCACAGGAATTCCCTAGATAGGTGTCTACTAATAAATAGGAAGCCTTTCTTTACTGAGAGGGTGCTCAAACACTGGAACAGTCTTCCTGGAGAGGTGGTCAGTGCCTCAGGCCTGTCAGTGTCTAAGTGGCATTTGCACAATTCTCTTAACAACATGCTTTAACTTATAGTCAACCCTGAATTGGTCAGGCAGCTGGACTAGATGATCCTTATAGGTCTCTTCCAACTGAAATAGTCTATTCTAAACAGTAATATCGTCAACAAAATAATGATTATTAGAACAATTGGGATTTTCTCTGCAAATGAAGCTACACCCTCAACAACTGCCCCAGGAGTTAAATGTCCAGATACATTAATGTATCTGGCCCAAGATATGATGCTACTCATGGGTTCTAAATCAGTGTTTTATGTAATAAGGTTAATTTCTTTGCATTTTTTTTCCACTCTGCCACATGCAAACAGTGACTGATAATAACACTCAGATGCAGCATCGTCAGTGAACAGTTTCTCCTATTACATGGCACGGCATGTATCCTATCCCCCCCCCCAAAAAAAAAAAAAATTATAATGGAGTACGTGTGAAAAAGTCTCATAGTTGATTTTTCATAATTTCTCATTTACTCATTTTGTCATGATTTTACTGGTTTAACAGAAAATGCTACTGTAAGAGAAAAAAAAATATTAAGGATAACTTCTCAGCATTTGAGGCTTTAGGATGGGAAGTGGAAGACTTAGCATGGTTCCTCAGCTATTTTAGTCCAGATATCTATACAAATCCTAACTATCTTGGAAACACAAATCAAACTCAGTTGCATATATATTAGAAACAAAGAGAATTACCAGGCAATCTCTCAATGCATTTTATGTAAGTTTTCTAACTCCCTCCCTCATTTATGTTCTCCTTTGCCATCATCATTAAAAATGAACTCTTCTTACAGAAAACATAGGGGTTATTTGGTTGCTCTGCTGCTTCTAATCTTCTCTAGCCCGGCAAAGGGATACTGAGGCTCAGGAAAGGCACCACAAACACTGCTGCTGATCAGAGTGGTCTGTAAGTTGAGAAGAATAATTTACAGCAGTTAAATGGATTTGTCTACGGCTGCATGAGCATCTATAGGGGTATTCATGGAATGTCTGTTCTAGAGTACAAGCATGGGAACAACCAGAAATTGCAGCTCATTTCCTAACAACTGGTTTCAAAAGCACATCAGCACTTGGAAGAAAGGTGGATTTTAGGTCAAAAAATGCTATTTGTTCCTTTGGCTTTATTCACGTGGTTTAATCTCCCCATAGCTCATGAAACTGATTAATAATATATATTAAAAGTTGCAAAAAGATTTGCATTAATTAAAAAAACCCCAAACCTTCGTAGATTTATGAAAATTGGTACATTGTGCAGTGTTCAATCTATAATAAATAGGCAAATTAGGGGTGACCCTCAAGTTTTTGGCAGACTGCCAGTGCAGGAGCTGCAAAGACTGGATGGTGCCAACAGGTCGTTCAACACGTAGCAGCACTGAGCTGCCTGGAGATCTCAAAGTGAGCATTTATCCTGTTTCTCTGACATTCTGACTGCTGGGGAAAAAAGTGTTTAAAAAAAAAATCTTTATACCCTACGTTCACATTCTGCACTTCTTGAAACTCTAATGATATAGAGATAGCCTTTGACTTCCAGTCAGCTGGATCTGAAAGACTCTTGGACTCAGAATACAAAAGTTTTATCAGAAACCTGACATTTTTAATTAGAAAGCCCTCAAAGGCTATGTTTATAATTAGTAACTCAGATGTTTCCAAGATAATTCCCATGCCCTGACACAGCTTGGAGCACCTCACGTCTGTATGACCTAACTCTCCCACTATCCCAAAGTTTAACCTGGCCCCTGGGGCTGGTGCACCTGAGCTGGCTTCCAAATCATGTAGTGCTAGACTAAAATGTGCCAGGGACCCTGGCAACAATTTAACAGCAAGGGAAAAAATATTCCACTTTGGGAAAAATATTCCAGTTTGTTTACAAGTATATATGACATGAAAGTGATTATGTCAAATCAGAAAGAGGTTATGCAGGGATTATACACAGTTTTTTTCTGACACATCACAGCCCCATGGGAGGACAGGCTCCGCACTTCAAACCATTACTGCTTCTAACTCAGGGTCTCTCTAAGGAGCAGCAGACCCCACACCAGCACTCCTGTTCCCTCCGTCCCCTCCTCTCAGAAACTCTTACAGCCTGCACAGGAGCTGCAGGTTCCCATCTTCTTCCTGTGATCCTTTCACCTCTCAGACCTTGAAGTTTCCCTTAGCTTTTAGCACCTTCTGTTCTCCACTGTGAAGGAGCTTCCTCCATCTCACCCCGGGGATTCCATCTGGCCCAGTCTTCTTAAGGAACAGAAGATAGTGAACAACTAAGTAAAAACTCAAATATTGTCTGTCACATCCAGAACTAATTTTAGGCCTTTTAAAATGTCAGAATTAAACCACAATAAACTGATTCCCTATGATCTTGTTTCCAGAAAGCTCTAATTTTGGATCTGTATCAAGGTGAGATTTGTTTCCTCAAAATTGTTCTCTCTCTGAACCCAAAATAGAGCAGTCATCAACCTCCTAATCCTCTTGAAAATATAGAAAAAAATTTAGCATTTCCAAAACCATATTCCCTTTAAGTACAGTAATTGCAGCACTTTATACCTATGGATTGAGGAATCAGGCACACATCAAGTTGGTAGCTAAGGGCTGACCCTAGGACACTATCCAAAAACAGTACCGACAGATATGGCTATTTAATTTCTCCTTGTTAGTCAGTCTTGATCCAACACCAACATCCTCTTCTGGGCTGCATGCCGTTAACATAAGGTACAATCTCCACATTGAACTCCTCAGCTTGTCAGGCTGAATATATTACATTATTTTGTATCATTGATCAGCACCTAGGTAAATGCTGAGAGAGTACTTAAAAGATACCAAACTATTATTATTGTATTCCCTCAAATCTCTGGTGAAAATTTAGTCACCTTCTGCCTTCAAGTGAAAAAAATGATTTTTTGCTAGCCACACATTTGTTCATGCAAGCCTCTGGGCAGAATTTGCCACTCAGACATCCCAAGACGAAGAAACAGGACTCTGTTGTCAGGGTTTTATGGGTTCAGCTCAGGAGATAATTTTGCCTCTGTCCTTACATATGGTTTGCTGGGAATTTTTTTGTGATTTTTTTTTCATAGAATCATTCAAGGGAAACCTACCACAGAACTTACCCCCAGAGGAAGAAAACAGAAAAATGCCAGGCAGTTTCATAATATGAAAAAATGTCACTAAAAGAGGCACTTTTGATGACCTGGATGCAAGCAAATTTCATTTGTGACTCTCTGTTAACACTGGGATCACAGACACAGAGTTTGAGTCCATTGTTTGCACCTAAAATTTTTATGCATGTGGCTGAAAAGTTGGCTGAGCCTTCAGATAACAAACGGATCCTTCAGCTCACTGCTCTGCAGAACCTAATGTTTAATCACAGAACCTAGTGTTTAATCTTTAGCAGTGACAGATATGGCTCTAGAAAGGGCAAGATGGGCTCAGAAGCACATTTCCCTGGAAGCGTTTAAAAGGTGTGTGGATGTAGCACTTGGGGATATGGTTTAGTGGCAAACACAGTAGTGCTGGGTTAAAGACTGGACTTGATGATTTGGAGGTCTTTTTCCAACCTTAATGATTCAGTGATTCTACGAAAAATTCTTCCTGGTTCCACACTGAAAAAAGCTCTGAGCAATGGTGTAGATCCATCATTAGTTCAAGATAATAAAGTTCTTAATAGTACTGCAGCACAAAGGGAGTTATTCACAAAATATTTCTATTCAGCTTTTGGAAGGAAATAGGATGATGCACTTACATGAAAGGAATAAAATACCTGTCTGTAATTTGTAGAATGCTTACTAAAAACAAAGTAAGAACTAAACATTAACTGGGAATTGAAGATTATTATAAATAGGTATGATTAATTAATGTCTAAGAGCTCTTGAAGTGACAGATGAGGATACATCTGTTTTATAGATTTTCTTCCTTAGAGCACCTTGAACTGCAGAGAAACTCCATCAGGCTGAAAAAATTGTTATCCAGATGGACAGAAAATATGCCTGGGTAAGCACAGAGTAGTCAGCCTACTATCAGTGCAATTAAAGTAACTACCAAAAAAAAAAAAAAAGAGAATGTAATACCATTGACATGACTACATTGAAAATATACCTCTTCAAAAAAAGCTTCACTCCTGACTTTAAAAAGAGGACCAACTAAAAAAAGTCTTTAAGCATAATAGTGTTCTGGGAGGTGTCTGAATGAACACTAGATGCTGTGTGCCATACAGTATCAGTAAAGACCATATTAAGTGACAAGGAAAGGGTTTGTGTCTCAAAATGTTATTTAAAAGCATAAAATGATTCCTGAATGAAGATATTTTCAGTGGGGTTATAGATGGATTAAATACAAGAACACACATTTTTCAGCATTTTCATCAATGGCTTTGAAAGATAAACCTCTTTGGACTAAATGTGAGGCTAGAACAAAGACTGGTAAAAAAGGTAACAAAAATTAGAGAACATAAGTCCTGTTTTATGACCTAGTTCTTTATTAAGTTAGTCCTATTTGAATGAAATTTCTATGAATATAAACAACAAATGTGATATATATAAACAAACGAAAAATGAAAGCCATTGCTGTGGATGCTTGAAAAGAGTGACTCTTTAAAAGGAATTTGCAGTAAAAATGGCTGGGCAATTCACATGGGTTTGGTGTGCTTAGACCAAGCAGAAAAGGGAGTAAAATGCAGACTATAAATGTATATTTGGGTACCAAGGACGCTGGTACTAAAACACTGAAAAACATTCTGTTGCCCAAAAATGACAGCGAAACACTGGGACAAAAGTCAAAACAGCTCCAAAGAAAGACAGCTGAGGACTTAAAGAAATTACTGTTGCCGTGGAATTTTGGTGCTGAAAAAAATCTCCAGAGCAGTTAATTAGGGGTGAGATAAGAAAGGGTTTATTTTGCCAAGCCTAAGATGTTACAAGACGCGCGCAGGCCGTGCCTGAGAGGTTACATTTTATAATATCATCCATCCAATCCCAGATATGCCCACCCTGTGGCCTTTACTCTGGTCCGCCCCGGGTCCACCCCCTTAAAATGAGTCTGGGGTGCATTTCGGGACCCCCCATTCATCCCACCTTCCTCTTCATCAGAGCACAAAGGGTACATAGTTACTTAATTCTTGACCGTATTCTGTGGTTTAGGCCCTGATATGCTGTTCTGCCAACAATCTAGGCCTTGCCTTGACAAAAGACTAAACATTTCTGCTGTGTTCAGGGGTAGGATTCATATAGGGAGCATAGAATGGGGTAAGAGGGTTAAGGAATGTGTAAACAAGGGTGCTAGAGAAAGGGAAAGGGACAAGGGACAAAGGAGGGGGGGGGTTGCTGCTTTTAAAACCTACTTATAAAACTTATAAGTCTTACAAATATTAGAAAAATAAAAAAACATTAAAGGCTTAAGGGATCATTACTATAAAGGTTTTTAGTTTGGAAAGAGAAAATAGAGAAGTTGTAATGTAGGGTCACATTCATGGGACAAAATATTACATGCTTAAAGATCTTCATTTAGAAAGGCATAAAAAAAAAAAGATTAGGAATTGAAAGAGAGAAAATCCACAAGGGAAATAATGCACATATTTTAATATTTACTAAAATAAATAAGCATTGGAAGTAATTAGCGCATGAATTGATGAATCTTTAAGGTCCCTTTTAACCCAAACCATTGTAGGACTCCATGATCACATTTTGTATAATTTGAAAAGCTTTGTAACCTATTCCTCCTCTAGATTTTTACATCTGTGGAAATATAATTGGTGCAGCCCTATTCTGACATTATAGAAGTTCACCAAATATGGGTTTTATTTAAATGTCTGAGGATTCTCTTTCACATTTAGACAGTGTTAGTGCCTCAAAAGCAGCATTTTGATTAAAAAAAAAAAGACTCCCTCAAAATTTGCTTAAAATTTCTTACATTAAATTAATCTAATCTAAATTGCAAGCAATTTCAGGCAAAAAACCACAAAATATAAATATATATGAGAACCTCTGAAATATATGAAAGTATAATAAAGCAGCCAGGTGCTTCCCACCATAATGGTACTCTGGGTGAGCTCTTCATCATTCTCAGGCACAAGCTCTGTTCTGTTTTTTGTGTTATTCCTAGTCACCTTTGCACCTCTGTATCTTAGCAGGTGTAACTTCATCCTTAGTTCTCTGAAGCATGTTGGAATATGAAATCAAATGCATTTGAGATGTGTAGCTGCTTTTATGAACTAATTAATGAAACTTTAAGGAAGAGAAGAGCAGGCAGCAGCAATGTGATTTATTCCCTCATACACTAAGGTTTGTAATAAAAGGAGCAGTCACATGGAACAAAGATGTTCTCCTGTAACCAAGCAATACACATCTCTTCTGTCATCTACCATCGGCAATAATTCACATCAGAGCTCCACAAGGGCTGCAGGGCTAAAATAGGCTGGCACAGTTCTCCGTCTCCTCAAAGAGTGAGTTGGATATTCAGCACAGCAGGAGATCTGCCTTAGCATTTACAGTTTACTTTGAATAAACCCGTCATAGCATTCATGCAGACAGAGAGTCTGAGACACTTGGGTTTGCTCATCCTTAAGAGGAAGACTCAAAAGGGCATCTTTTGCTGTCTACAGCTACCTAATGGGAAGGTCTAGAGAAGATAGAGAGAGAACATTCTTAGAGGTGCACAGAGAAAGGATGAGAGGCAAACCCCAAAAGTTCCAGCAAGGACAAATTCTGACTAAACCTAAAAGAGAAAAAAATCACCATGAGAGTGGTGAAATACTGGAACACATTACTCAGAGAGGCTGTGGATCTCCATCCTTGGAGATACTAAGAACTTGACTGAAGAACGCTGACTGAGGAAGGCCCTGAGTAGCCTGGATGAGTTGCCGCCCTTTGGAGCAGATGGTTGGAATAGAGGGTCTTCAGAGGCTCCTTCCACTGGAATCATTCTGTACTTCCACATAATTCCTGGATAGTTTTCTAAGCATTCCCTATTTGTATAACTCTGCTTCTGTTAATATCAGGTTATTGAATGCTTTTGGGAAACTTTATTGCCCAGCATCAGTAATATAGGGCCTTCAAGGAATCAACTTCATCACACTATTTTTCTTTCTCTGTACTTCAATAAAGTATTTATATGTACTTTTCCTTCTGTTTATGTCATGAGTTTCACCTAGAGGCAATTATTTCCATAGAATTTAATTTTAGTATCAAAAGGTTGGCATTTCAAAAGAGGCCCTACCTCTCACTGGCAACCCTTTGTTTCAGAGACCTGCTTCCCTGTACTACAACAAACTTAAATTCACAATGTTTTAAAAAGATTGCTATTATTTTCTTTTGTCTTTGACCACAACTTTGCTCAGATTCTGATTACCTGGGAAGTTGCAACAGCTCTGAAGAGCCAACATCACATTTGCTGCTGTTAAGGAAGGACACTCCTTCCCCTGTTTTCTCTTTCCCTTCAGGTCTCCCGTTAATATGACAAGTCACTAATGCAGCAGGATTTTTTTTTTTCTCAGTTTATTTCATTTTCTTGTCATTTAGAAAGCTGAGTTACCCAGTGCAGAGGCAGAAGAATACCAGAGCCCTGCAAGGGAGCAGAAAAGAGCAACAAACTCTCCGGTATCAGTGAGCACACAACATTGGCTTGCAGTGCTTAACATAGTTTCATATTTAGGCTGAGAATGGATGACTTCTACATTGTCTACAACGAACACATCAATATCTGGCCCTGTCTTTTACACTGCCCTGATGGTTAATGGATATCAATTAGTAAATGCTTGAAAGAGATAACATGGATCTTGGTCTACAACTGCTTACTCTTGACCGTGAAGGAAGTATACTTTTGACCGTGAAGGAGGAGATTGAATTGCCTAAGCATGGGAGGTTTTGGTACCACGTGCAATGCCCCAACTGTCTCACTTGGCCTCAGCTGCTGTGAGCTCTTGCACTGTATCTGCCAGCCCCATGCTGGTCCCTCAGACACTGCTGTCCAGTGTCACAACCCTGCTACTGTGGAACCTGGAGCACTACAGGTATCCACATGGAGGAACTCAAATTTAGGAACCTTAATGATAAATTGATGCCAACACTGACATTAATTTTGAGCAGAACCTCACCTTCTGTGTAAACAAAGCATTTCCAGACAAGTGAAATGGCTCAAAGTATTTTCAGTTCCCTTTCTTCATAATTTTGAGGATTGAAAAAAAAAAAGCTTATTCCTGTATGGTTTGTGTTACACAACTTGGAAGATTTCCTTTCTTTTTATAAAAAAAAATAAAAAAGAAAGAAAGTAAAGAAAATGCAGAGAAATCATAGAATCATGGAATGGTTTGGATTGGAAGGGACCTTAAAGATCATCTCGTTCCAACCCTTCTGCCATGGGCAGGAGACCAGGTTGCTCAGGGCCCCACCCAACCTGGCCTTGAACACTTCCAGTGATGGGGCATCCACAGCTTCTTTGGGTAATATGTGCCAGTGCTTCACCATTCTCACAGTAAAGAATTTCTTCCTAATATCTAATCTAAACCTACCCTCTTTCAGTTTAGAGTCATTACCCCTTGTTCTATCACTACATGCCTTTCTAAAATAATCCCTCTCCAGATTTCTTATAGGCCCCTTTAGGAACCATAAGGTCCCCTAAGTTCTTCCTGAAGCCTTCTCTTCTCCAGGCTGAACAACTCCAGCTTTCTCAGCCTGTCTTCACAGGAGAGGTGCTCCAGCCTCCTGATCATCTTCATGACCATCTCTGGACTAGCTCAAACAAGTCTACATCTTTCTTGTGTTGGGTACTGCAGAGCTGGATGCAGCATTCCAGGTGGGGCCTCAAAAAGGCAGAGAAGAGGGGTAGAATCACCTCCCTTGGCTTGCTGGCCACATTGCTTTTGATGCAGCCCGGGTCTCTGTGCTGCAAGTACACATTTTTGAGTCATTTTGAGCTTCTCATCAATCAACACCCCCAAGACCTTCTTCTCAGGGCTGCTCTAAGTCCATTCTCTGCCTAGCCTGTATTTGTGCTTGTGATTGCAAATTAACATGTTTTCATTGATGTAATAAAAACCTGGGGTCCCCTGGTGGTCTAGTGGTTAGGATGCGGCACTCTCACCGCCGTGGCACAGGGTTCAATTCCCGATCAGGGGACTTCCCCGGGTAGATGGAGCTCATCAGCCCTGTAAGGCCATCCATCTAAGAGAAGGTCACTCTAAACAAACCTACGTCCTGAGGACCTCGCTGCCACCGTCCAAGCTCGCTCGGCCCCAGCAGATGAACCTTAGGATTAAAGGGTGGGCTCAGTTCAGCACACACTGTGTCTCACCTAAAAAATCCACTGCTCAGGCTCGAAGGGTAAAGACCTTTCCCAAATCTTCGTTCGCGAAGACTGGCCATGATATGAATAAAAACCTATACTAAATCATACATAGTTCCAGAAATTCTCAGAAAAATATGATAGAAGTAGAATCCAAATGCTTGATTTTTTTGTGGGAAGCATTTTACTAAACTGAGTTAACACAAAAAACCCAGATATGTCTCTCATGTAAAAATCAGCTTATAGTTATAGTTACATATGGAAATATACCCAGATTTGAACTCTTTATAAACCTTCTAATCCTGAAGAAAAGAGAAGAAAATTTTCCTCACTTTACGCCTCCACATTTTCAGAATCGAGATATCAAGAAACGAGCTGCTAAGTGTGTACAGTCAGTTCTTAAGAGTTTCACAAATGATGACGATCTTCACTTCTCATTTACTGATTGCAGTCACCACCACTAATTTCTGAGGAATCACAGGATGCCAAACGTTGCTTGCTTAAGTCTTTAAATGATAACCAGTCAAATGCCTCTCCAAAACAGCTCATTGTGCCTCTGAAGTGTAGTAGTCTGGAAAGATTATGACCAGTACTTTTAAGCATGCCCAGAGATGTAAGATCTCAAATTACTCACTTTGGGTCTGATTTGTGCGAGTAGGAACATTTGCAGTTCCTGGACCTGCAAATACGATCAACAAACATTAGTCGAGAATATGAAAGTTATTATGGCTAGAATTACCTTGCTATAACTCAACACTGAGCATGCAAGAGCCAAACCCCATTTTGATAGGTCAACCAGCAGCTAAGGAATGAATTCCCAACAGAACTGACGTAGTCACACACCTCACCAGATTTGCTTTAAACATTGGTTTTCATCTTACTTTAAATAATATGAGTATGTAGTAATATGCATGTACAGACTACTTTAAAAATCCAACCAAAACACTTCCCTGCCCACCACTGTTTTCCTTCAAAAGGTGAGGTGAGAAGAACCATTGCTGGCATATGTTTGCTACAGTAATTAATGCATAAAAATGATGACAAAAAAAATCACTTTAAGTCTTCGTAAAATCAACAGTTCTATTTTGAAAGCTTTCTGCTTTACCTGCCCTTTGGATACATAATATACAATTCATATCTCTGGTAAAGGAGACAAGATCTGTGTTCAGGGGCAGGCTGGATGGGGCTCTGAGCAGTCTGATCTAGTGGAAGGTGTCCCTGCCCATGGCGAAGGGTTGGAACTAGATGTCCCTTTTAATCCCAACCATTCTATGATCTCATTATTTTCTGTAAGTCTTATACAACTGAGTAATCATATTCAACCTCAAACAGCACATGTAAGAATAGTAATTTATTTTCTAAATAGAATTCTAAGAGAGAACTTTTCCTCCAACTAATTGTCCCGTAAACACCTGACTTCTGGATGGAATGTTTTATGGCATAGTCTGAACAGCACCACTTCTGTTAAAGCTTAGGAAAAGATGTTTTCAGGCTTGCTGCTTCCCCAATAGCATTTTTGATAGAATACATCAAACACATGAAAGTCACGAGTCAATTCACAATACAGGTGGAGCAAATTCTAGTCTGCCTAAACACACCATGTAGACAGCACTTTAATTTGTGAGCATTTTCTGTTTCTTGTTTGTTTGTTTTTTTTTTTTTAAATTTTCTAGCGAGTCAGTTAACCACCACAAAATGAAGTAATGAGCATTTGATGGGAACTGCAGGGAGAAGACAGCAGCTGCTTGATAAAATAATAAAAGAAAAGAAATTATGAATCCAGCTTTGTAAAATAGTCAGGCAGTTCTATGGCCTGGTCACAACCTGGAACAAATCTGGCATAAAAGATTAGGTAAAAATTAAAAACAATCATAAATTGTCTCCACTCTTAAAGTTTGAAAAGTAGTCAGAGTCTAAAGATGCAGTAAGATTTGTAAAAACATTTAGGTATATTCTAACCTGAAAATAATACACCTATTCAATGGATCCTTGAACATCTTTTCAAGTATCTGAGAAGAAGTCCTTGTAAAAGAAGCCTTATGTATTTTTACTCAAAGACATACTTACTGCTAAAAGCTTCAGTCATTTTTATAAATGGAAAGTATTCCCCTGTGGATGCTATGGTCTCATGAATGTTTTTGAAAATTTTAGCCGAAGTCTACTAACTACAGATAGTTAAACTTATTTTTCCAGAGCTAGGTAGTATTATTAATGCTTAGCAGAGTAAATTCTATTCAACATAACTAAATCTTCTGCTCAAGCTTTCATATCACATTTCAATTACTGCAATTTCTTTTTCTCTGTCACTAGCAAATGAAATCTTGTTTCACTGAAGTCTATCCAAAATTAATTTTCTTAGATTTTTGCTTTGATCAGCTTTTCTGTGAGACATACAAAACTGTAGCAGTATTTTTAGGCTACAGTCCATCTTACTGATCATTATTGTTTTTCTTAGTCTGTCTCTGCATGTCTGCAAACATCTCTAATCACATCTTGTACCTAAAATATAACTCGTTTAGGCAGAAATGTCATGTAGGTTCTGTATTTCTAAAAACCATGTAACAGAATAAGAGTGTGTAATGAAGGGTCACTGGGATAGTACAAAGAAATAACAACAAACAGCAGCCTTTGGTCCTTGGAAAGAGTGGTTTTTTAAAAACTGATTTTATATAGATTCATATGTGAAAATATATATGAATAATGGAATATATTTTATCCCATCTTCTCAAGTTCAACCGAGTGGACATTATCAAATATTATTGTGCAAATATTTAAAGATTGTTTCACTCTAATAAAATCATCACACTGGAGAGCAACATGTTGAAGTGCTTTCAGAGCAGCCCAGCACTGAAACATCCAATGGATTTCTAACAGACTGTGTCATTACCATCCAAAAGCTGCGAATGGGAACATCTTGTTGATTTTGTTTGTGATAGACTTGTTGATGCATTGCGAAGGCTGACTACTGAAGATGATTGTTATTTGGTGAGTACAGTTTGTAGCTGTATGTGGAGTACCAACGACCATCTCACTTGACTGAAGCCCAGAGAGACTGAACGAGGACCCTGAAAGGGTCTGGTGGCCTCTGGAAGATGCTATTTTCTGCAGCATCCTTTCATAATTAGTTTTGAAGATATATTAAAAAAACTCACATTCCCCAGAAAGAAACAGGTTTGATCCCAACCCCAGAGTGAGTCAGGTAGTACCAAATGGTGGGCTGGGGATGCCTGAGCCTTCATTACATGGAAGAGAGACTGATACAATGGGGGCTTTTTTGTTTTGGTTTGTTTTTTTTATGCTGAAGCACAACCTAAAGTGTATATGGAAAGTGTGTTGCCATAGGAACCACACTGCTGAAATGAGTAGAAGTGAAGCACAGGGGGAAGAGAGAATCGTTTAATGAAAAGGGAGAAGTACCAAATATTACTGCACATGAGAAGCCATTGGGTCTGTAAGATATTAGCCAGGTATTAATAAGGTGATTGAACTCAAAAAAGTGTAGTAGAAAAGGTAAATATAATCTAGTGACTAACTGGAAGTTAAAAATGTAATTGTGTCAGAACCAAACAAATCAAAAGTATAGTCAGCTTTCAGCACATACTGCTACCCAAGTACCAAAAAAAACTAGAGTAACATCAATTTTCTGAAACTGGCTCCAAACCAAGATGACATGTAAGCTTTATAACACAAGAAAAAAGGAAAAAAATATTAATACTGTTAGTTTTATTTTTCTTGCAACAACAATTATAAAAATCAATCCAGAAACTATTTATAAATAAGATAATTTCTAGAACTCAGTCACTAAGTGCACACAGTGGCTAGTACAGAAGGATAATAAAGAGCTGCTGGAGAATGTGAAACCAGAGATATATTCCCTTGATCTATATCCCTTTATGATCTGAAAGATGAAGAGTGTCGCCCTCTACTTGAGTTGCAGTAACAAGGTAAAAAAAACGCCTCTAAAACGCTGTTATCCTCAAAAACCTCATTACTACAGTGAATAGCTGCAGGCTGGCTAAAAGTAGAGGGCTGCTGTGCTATGAATTATACACCTAGAGAATAGCTGCTTCCTCCTTAGAGATAAACAGATGAAAAAAGCACAGGCTGTGGAGAGAGCTTAACATGCAGAAACAAGTATCAATTTTCTTGCTATCTCTTGTGTGGAAAATTAATTAATGGGCAGAGAAGCGTAGATACACAGGCCTTTCAAAGCGATAAGGAGGCATGAGGTGAGGATTAAAGAGGAGGACAAACAATCCTGGAGCAAAGACTAGGGAGAGGGTAGCAGGTAAGAAGACACACTCAGAACTTAAGACCTGCAGAGGACTGAGATGTCCACCTAGTGCTCAGGGCTGTCCCCAGCTCGTTCCTCTATGAGATTAATAATCATGCAGAAATAATCCTTTATTCTTTGCTTGCAGCAAAGAAAACATCCAGAGATGGAATATTTGTTGATTTATTTCCAATAATGTAAGGGTGGGTTACATGGTTTTGATTTATTTCTTCTATCATAAAGGAAATGCTAGAACAATGACTCTACAATGCACTGCAAAATATAAATTCTGTTTTGCCCTTTTTTTTTTCCCCTTTGCTGGCAATAGATATACCAATAAAACTGTCAAGATTAAATCAGATTTTATAAATTAATTTTAAATATGAGCCTTTTTCTTAAACTGTAATCTACAAGATAAATCTGGTATCCTTTAGTTATTTCACAGGCAAAACTTTTAGGTCACAATTTGCTAAATAAATGCTAAATATAATCTTAAGTTATACTGTATATTTTTACTATAATTTTATGTTCACTGTAGAATATATGTTGCTGAACAACAGAACTTGAATCTGTAGATTCAAATAATACCAAATATGTTGATAGACTTGAAAATCTATAAAAAGTGCATACGTATTTAAATCTACGCATAAAGTGAAGAATCTGAATAATTTCTTAAAAGGTATATTATCATTAAACTATGTGAAATGCAAATAAAAGATTCTCTTCAGTTTAAGAAGTCCATAGAGATGATTCAATTTTCATTTTATATAGGACAGTAAGGGAGGAGGAAAGAAAAGGATTGCACAGCTTTTAAATGGTTACATTAGCCGCTCAAATTTTCAAGGCAACTATCCATTTGAAGTCATGAGGCTTTGGCAATTTACAAACACTAACCATCTGCTCTTCAGTTTCCAGAAATCAACTACATTGAAAAGACACCCAAAGCCCATAGGAAACAATACAACAAAAAACGAGGGAGCCTCAGCTAGGAACATCAGTAAAGAAAGAAGGTCGCAGTGAGGAACAATGGTAGTTTCTCATATTTCAAAGAACCTTTTTGGTTTCCTACAGTGACATGAGAAGCTTTATTCCTGTAGAATGTGTGGGGTTTTTTTCCTCATTAATTTCCATATTTTGTAAGGTCTGGAACTGATCTCAGCAGCATAACTTTGTTGGTACATTGGTGTCTCACATGAGAGATGTTTTCCCACCTTATTTATTTTTCTTTTTAACTGTACATTTCAAAGTATTGGTAGTATTTCCTTTCTTAAACCTAGGATAGCATTTAAAAGAATAATGAAATAACTCAGTCTTGGTAAACTGTAATTCCCATAGCCTTGCTGAAATAATGTTATCGGCTGATGTTTCCAAAAAAGCTGAAAGTAGAAAGCAGTATGTTAGCAACCCTTCATTCCAGAAAGCTAGACAAATGTTTTGATTCAACTTGGTGAATTTAAAAAAAGAAAAGCACGATCTAACAGTTGCTGTGTTTCCCTTTCCCAACGCTTCCTATCAATGCCCTTCTTCCCCATGGATGTTCATTGTGGGTTCAGCCAGCACCTGTTTCATAGGTTTATAAAGCATCTTGAGTGTTCATGGCATGACTTGAGCATGCAAAAACAATTCCACTATTTGTATTTCCTACCTCCATTGTCTGATTTCATTAGCTGCTAACTTGGAAACTGCAAAGAGCCACAATCAAAGCTGGATTTCCTCAGAAAAAAATCATGGCAGTAGATTTCCCGTGGCTCTGAGTATTGCAAACACAGAGTTTTCTACTCTGAGAGTAGTGCTTGTGAAGTCACTGAGAAGAGGAAAGATGAATACAGTACTTGGACTTATTTTCTACTAAAGCCAAGGAGAAAAGAGGGAGAAAAGTTAGGTGAAAAACAACCACATTAAACGTTGTGAATCCTCAGATCTTCCTAGAGCATACATGGAAGCAGAGGCACAAACCATTTCAGGTATAGCTCACCAGCCTCTCTGACCACCAGCTTTTTCCCTTTTGCAGAGAGACCCTCTACTTGCTTTGAAGTGCTTTGAACTAGCTAGATGTGAACCAGCTCTGAAGTAACAGCTACTAGTAGTCGTGCTGCACCCAGGGAATTATTACTGTTGCTAAGAGGAAGGATTATTTGCCTGTCTACAGTGCTCTGCTAATGCTCCAGTACAGCTTTTGCATTGGAGCTTGCTGCTATCCAGTTGGTTTGGGGTGGTCATTGCAGCCTGTGCGACCTTTCCCTCTATCCTGGCATGTTTCGACACCCCACGGCACACTAGCATTGCTACAAGGCAAGCTACAGGAGACCAGCCATTGAAAACAACCAATTCTGTCGTTTTTTTAATTTTTATTTTATGTTTTTCTAAATAAATTTAGTTTTGTGTTGGCTTTGCTCCTTGGACTGGTTCCAAATGGCATCCCTCAGCCCTAAACCAGTTGTTCTGGCATTAGGGCAATTAATCGAATCAGCCTTGGATATGTTTCAGAATCAGTGGAAATGCACTATGTAGGGCCTTATCTCTTTGTTGTCCACAAAAGAAAATTAGATAAATAAGTTACTCATATTTTATACAGCTAAAATTAGGTGAGAATAATATTATCCTCTGAGTTCCTTTTTTTCCTGCTGCTGTTGGTAATTCTTCAGGTAACAGGGAACTTCTGGAAGTGTTCCTGTTGAAAGCAACATATTTTCACCAAAAGACTCAGTTTCGGTTAGTTAGGATAATCTCATTTTAAAAATCCTTTAAAATCCTGATCTGTTTTACTTAGGAATTATCTTCTATACTATGATTTTTCAATACTTTGATCTTCAGTTGTTATTATTAGTGGTTTCTCATTAGCTTTACTTCCCAGCTTTTTGCTCTCAACAGCATGTAGAAGAAAACTTATTTCCCAGAAGGCTCTAGTAAATAGCATGGTTCACATAATTAGGAGAGTTTCTATGGAAAAGGCAATCCTGGTTCTACAGTGAATAACCATTTTGCAAATTTGAAAACAATCATTGTGTTTCTGAGGGCTGGTTTTCTTCCAAGAAAGGAAATTAATGAGAAATACAGTAATTAGCAATCATGAAAGGATTAATTTCATGAAATGACAAAATATGAATGTAGGTGAACAATGAAGGATGCTTTGCGGTGCCATATATTGGCACAGAATAAAGTGTGTGGGGAGGACTCCCATTGTCTGTAGTTTCTCTTTCATTCTCATATTTCCTTGTTAAGAATGAACATCCTATTACTCTGATTCATTTAAGGTTTTGCTGATAGGTACCAGGCTCTAGGTAAACTTAGTGGAGAGAAAAGAAAGAGGGAAATTGCCATTACTGATAAACACAAACAGGAAGTCAGAGATCAATGACAGTGTTCCTAACAGTGGATTATTACAGCCTCCATCTGCCAAGCAGGACCAGCCCTCAGCTGGCGTTTGCCTGCTCCTAGGAAGGAGCTTTTAAGCAAAGAGTTCAGGTCACTTGCAGGGGTGAGAAATGCTAGGATCTGTGTAGGATTTGTGTGTCTGGTAGAGACACACAGAAAGGTTCAAAATCTGCGTCTCTGATCTCTGCATCTCTTGGAGAAAAGCTGCACCCCCCATATGCTGTTTCCCTTCTCCCTTTTTCTCCTCTCTGTTTTGCCACATTATATCTTAATATTTAGATTATTGCCTTTTTTCTTATTTTGTTCCTGCTCATATTCTTTTTTTAGGGCTTAGTATTGCTACATTTCCCTTTCCTACAAAGAAGCACAGAGAGATTTGCTACAATTGTCTCTCCTATAAGGCCCAACCGAGACAGATTCCCCAGTTTCACATGACACCCAGCAGCCTTTAATCTCAAAACACCCCGTAACATTACCTCTTTCCTCATAGCATGCACAAGTATGTCTACTTAACCTGTATCTCACTTTAAACAAGGGCTAACTAAATTTTAAACAAAAGAAAGCATTCAAATAAAGAAGTAATTCAGTTATATCCTCATTAAAGTTTTTACTGTCTCCATATTTTCTTAAGGCTACAGGTAATGTCTTTCTTAGGCAACTGAGTCAACAGACAACCTTAGTTTGCTAAGCATTCACACCTAAACTTTCCTGTCATCTGTAAACTACTTTAAGTGAATACAGAAACAAAACAGATACATGGAAAACTATGGTCTGATTCACATCTTGAATCAGAAACTTCTACCTTCTTGACTGAATCATATCTTAACATAAAGAACACTGTGCACTTTTTGATTTTCCAAAAAGAAATATTTCTATCCCTTTTTTCCCCTAGGCTTTATTCATAACTTACAATCACCACCTAATTGCAGTAAACAAATAAAACCCGCACTCACCAAGACTAAGAGCGCAGAACCAATAGCAGGGATACTTCAAAAGGACTTGCTAGTGATACAAAAATAAGATTTAGCAGTGGAATAGACAGTGATGACTCAGTGTCTTTCAAAGAGTCAGTCTGCAATTACAATCTCTAAGCTTGGAATGAATGGGGGCAAGAAAAAAAAAAAAAAAGACTGACAATAGTCCAGACTGTCAATCCAATCCTGTATTAGCCCTGTTTAACTGGTCTTGATGGCCGTGTTAGATGATGGGAAATACAACATTTTTTCCCAGAAGTGCACTTGACAGCATCTCCCTCTGTGTTACAAGATAGTCACTGATACCTCTGTGAAAAAAATATGACCAAGCCTTAAGTTAGGCTGTCAGAATCTCTCTGTTGATAACCATATAGACATCAATTTTATGCTATAATAATGCATTAGAGAGATTATCTAAAATAGAAGGATTCTATGAGTTTACAAAATCTTCTCTTTTCCCAAGATGCCTATGCAACATCATGTTGTCTTTAACTGATGTTCTGATTATTCACTCTATTCTCTTAGGCAGTAGTTCTGAGTCCTCTGCTTATTACTAGACTAACTTTAGGATTTGTGAGCAGAATCAATAGGAAACTTTAAACTGATAATTAGAAACAGAATAGCAGCTAATGTGAGAACAAACAAACTAAATCTTGCTTTCAGTTAGTTGAAGTCTGGTGTCTAGCAAAATTGTAGCTACATATTTAGGAGTTGCACCAACTACATATTTAGAAGAACATTATTTTAAAGGTGACTGAACAGCCTCTCTATAGTAACAGATCAAAAGCTTAAATCTGTTCTGTTGTAGAGTGGTGGCTCTGCCTTTTCTTAGTTCTCTGCTTCTCAATTTAGCCAGACAAATCTAGAGGACGGGTAGTAAAAGGAGACAAATGGATGACTTCTTGCCTTGGTTCTCCATGACTTTCCATGACATGCTGGCTTAGCCAAAGAACCCATTTCCGCATCCTTTGTATTTTCCAAATCTGTAAGAGAGGAATACAGTACCTATAGCGGAGGTGAAACCATGTTCTGACAGATATCTGCTTTGCTACCATCTCCACACAATTTTCTGAATTCAGTTTTCTCTCTTTACAGTCCCTGACAATTCATTAGGGGACTGAAAAACACAAACCTTGTTTTGAGTGTGAAGTCATACTAAACATAAAAATTAATTGGAATTAACTATCAAGATACTGACAGTTAATCAGTCAAGGTTCCTAGGAATTTGGACTTTTAGTTACAATAAATGCTCTTTGAATTCTGGTTTATGGTTGCTGTATGGAGCAGTGTTATTTGCAGTTATCAAATGTTGTGATCACCATGGCAACTCCCCACTCAGTTTTTCTACTATTTTGCTTGTTAAACTGTTAGAGATACAGAGGCTTAAGGCACAATCCTGCAAAAGTCTGAGAATTTTGACATCCTTCTTGCACTCAGAAAGAGGATGTTCTCAGCACCTCAATAGAGCAGCTCAGCCCCTTACAATGGAAATCATCCTGCACTGCTTTGTATTCAGAAAGATTCTATCTCAAGTTCAAACAGAGTGAAATACCAGAAGTAGTAATTTATACACATAGGTAACTTCATTATCGATGGTACAGCAACCCATATGCTTCAAAAAGCATGGCATTAAAACCCCACTTAGAGATGGTAAATGAATGTAATATATTTTTTAAAACCAAGACCACTAGATTATTTTGCACTTCTGTCATTTTTTTTCCTGTAGCATGAAGGATGTCACCCTTCCTTCTGTCCATCACTCTGTCACAGAAAGAACAGCTGAGAAGGTGGAGGAGTATTTGCTCTGACTGCATAGTATTTTCTCATTTGTAGCAATTCACAGTTAGAGAACTCTAAACCTGCACTGACCCATCACAGTTTATGTTCTCTGATTTTCTATTTGTGATATGAAAATAGGGAAGAAACTAATTAATTTATAAAAAACAAATTAAGCCCTCAGTCCAAACCTGTCCAGTCCAACTATCACTTCTTTCGGAGACAGACTTCACGAAAGTATGTCCTGAGCTCCCTACCAATGCCAGCGTTCCTCCAGGACCTGTCTATAGGGCAGAGATGTGCCCTATCATTCACATATCCTTCTGCAACCTGTTCATTCACCACTAGCAGAGGCAACATGTGCTTTAGTGCAGGGTGTGCAAGCTTACCTGAAAAATCCTAGGAACACTGTGAAACTCAGGTGAGCAGTTGGTAGCAGAACTTACAGCCAGATTGAATGTATGCAGTGGTTTACTTTGGCTGAACGCCAAACCATGAACCCATTACAGTGTATTCATGCAGGCTTCTAAGTACATTTGGATCAGGTGTTACCTGAGTGGTTATTTTTGCTTCTACCCTTCCATGTTTTATCACTGGGAACTAAGGAGCAGAAACTTCTATATGGAAGATTTCTCCACCCAGCACTTGGTAGGATAGGACCTCTATTATCTAAACATAAAAGTAAATGCAACTCAACTGGTCCCTAATTACATTCTTATTTTTTTCACACAATAGTGATGAAGTCTCTTCTAGCTTATGGATGTTTCTAAACCTACAGAAGCATCTAAAATGAGGTAATGGGCAAGACTATTCTGTTTTAATATGACTAACCACAAATAGCTCCAAAATGGTTAGCAAGTCCTTTTCAAAACTCAAGTTCAGATGTTGTCAGATTAAGTCATCCAGCCATCACTATGGATTGTAACTTCAGTTGCTTGGGAATTTCATTAAATGTAATGTCTGGAGCCTGAACAAGCATGAGAGAAAGATGTAGTTTTTCAAACTTGAAAAAGTGATGAGAAATTGCTGAATTTAAGCATTTATAAATCTTTCCAAAAAACATTATATTATGTGTTTAACAAACATGGTGTATCTTGTTCCAAATGGATTTTGTTAGAAAAAGTAACATAAGCCGAAACAGATGCTAGAATTCAACACCAACCAGAACATCCAATGTGTTAACATGGTAGAACAATGAGTTGATGCATCCTAAAACAGATGAATAATTAAGATGATAGAATTTGTGTTATCAAGTTAGAATACTGATTTAGGTTTAATAGTGTACCCTTAAAAATATCAGCTGAGACATTCATATAAAAAAGTGTACTTGCCCAATTCGTAGCAAAGAAGCATCAAAATGCAGCTTGAAACTCAGTAATACTATATATCAAGAGACAGGCTATGGATACCTTGCCAAGCATCTAAATGTTTGAAACAGGAAATTTCCACTCTGTGTTACAGGCTCATCAGTAACCTTACTGAAAAATCCTACTTGAAACATCTAAACAACAGCAATCTGCCTTACCCACTAGAAGATTGGCAAGCTCACTGCCATCATCCATATTTCACTAATTGATTAAAACTTGGAACTCATCAGTCAGCCTCTGGTAATGGAAAGCAAAAAAGATAAATAAATGGTGCTCAAATCTGAGCCTTTCTAGTGAAATATAATTAATACTGAGCTGTACTATTAAAAGCATAGCAAGAGGGTTAAGAAAAGGAATTAATCCCTGCTATGCAGTTTCATGAGGCTACATCTGGAATTCTGTCCGATGCAGAAGGACATTAATAAACTGGAGAGCACACGGCAGAGGGAAGGAGAATTTGGTAAGCAAGTAGAGGTTGAGGGCGCTAGGTTAGTTTGACCTGGAGGTTTAATTGCTTTCTTCAGCCACCTAATAAGTGGGTACAGAGAAGTCAGAGGCAAACTCTTCTTGGGGTACTCAGGGACAGAGCAAAAGGCAATGGGCACAAGCTGCAGCAAAGGAAATTCTAGTTAAATACAAGGAAAAAAATGTAATTAGTATAGCCAAAAAATGGAATGGGTTGTATAATCACCACCCTTGGCGGTCTCTGAAACTAGCTGGACAAGGCCCTTAGCAACATCATCTAATTTAGAAGGCAAGGACTTTGAGCAGGAAGGTGACCAGATGATTTCCAGAAGCCCTTTCCAATGTAATTATTCCGATTCTACAGAAGCAATATTTCAGCTGAAGTGAGTTAACTTAGCTGATTTCTTCTCTCTCTGTTCTGATGGAGAAAGACTGATTGTACACTTATGGCTAGGCGAAAACAGTACCAAGTGCGAGCAACATTATAAAGAACACAGTTTGACCTGAATGTTTTCTTGGATGACAAATGCAGTACATTCTGCTTTTATGGAGGTATTAGAATTTGCAGTTTTCTCTAACAGCAAAGTGTATTTTTTGCAACAATCAAATAACAGTTTTGATTGTGCATTCAGTATGGTTCCAACAGGGGCATAAATTTACAGGAATTTTAAAAAAATTAAATCTATTTTTTTAGGGAATTAAAACAAGAAAAATGATAAGCAAAAATGTCAAGATTACTATGTTCAGAAAAACACTATTATTGCAGGCAGCAGCTAACGTAACAAGCAACTATAACAACAGTTTCTTGCGAAGATTTTTCTTGAAAATGGTATTTACTTATGTTTTCTTGTATAAGTGTTATTTGAGTGACTAAAATAATGTTGTGTGACAGGATGCCTGAATTGTCTTTCTAATGTTCTTGCCGAATCTGGGCAAACCACAGTCCTTCTGTCCCCTATCTTGATAAAATAACAGTTCTGCAGGCTTCTTTCAAAATATAATTGCTCAGTTGTTACAAGTCTTTGAAATGTTCAGAAAAAAATTGTTAGTGAAAATTTAATCACTATGGTTATTACAGTAAACACCCACCCATCTACTTTCTAGAAATATATTTACCAGATATTTACCGTACTATTTACTTGTACTTGTATCCTTTTCAAAACATTATTCCCTGTGAATAAAGAAGGCAGCCATTACACGTGCATATGCATGTGCTAAGTCACTGAAGAATTACTGCATGTTTACGAGGTCTGGGCACTGACATTCTTGTTACTTAAAATGAGATCAATTTCTTTTTCAGCTTAAATTGAGAAATATTTTAACTTTAAGAGCAGACTATATTCAATGGCAGAGCCCCCACCCCCATAATTCAAAGGAATGAAAACAGTTTCAAACTAAATCAGAATACAATACATTAAATCCAAATTCAAACCTTCTTCCAGCTAATTATATTGCCACAGATGGAGGTATGCAGTTTACTGAGCATCTGTGCATAGCAAAATTTTGGACAATGTGGGTGGTGCAACTTTTAAATCATACACATGCTGTGACTGAAGCAAAGCAAAAAGATTCATTGATGACAGTTATTTTATGATTTCAAACAAACCCAAAGTACTGAATTTTATAGTGCAATTAAATGCATAAAGTGCAAACCTGTTTTCATATTGGGTATTAGAAAAAAAATTTGTCCTTTAGGCAAAATTCTGCTCCTCTTGTGTAAATCAAAGACACACTAAAAAAAAAAAAAAGTAGATAAAAATACGGTGAGAAGTAGAGCTGATCAAAGAGCAGCAAATCCTGTTGCCAAAGAGCATACCTTCATTAGAACATGGACTCTTCTTCTTGGCATCTTTGTTCTCGTCTAGTCTGTGCTGCCTGCAGTTTGCTTACAGCTGCAGCTTTGCCAGTTTAACTCTTCAGCTGGAGAGCTGCTACCAAAAGATTATGATTTGACATGTAGCCAATCCTTCCATCAGTTAACCCCCACTGTTTGGACCTACTGTGACTCAGGCATTCCCATAGAACTTGAGAGGTAAGGAAAGAAAGAAATCCATCATCAAACATGCCCAAGCACAGTTATTTGGTATCTAAATCTCTGACTTCTATTAACTGACAGTGATACAACTATGTGCTACTAAATGGACATCAATGCACCTGATACAATGAGCTCTAGGATGCTTTGTATCACTGGTATTTTGAGTAATATTTAATGTGAGCAGATGTATAGCCCTCTACAAATTTACTTCAGCTATCTAATACACCTGATAGGTAAGATGAAATCCCCCTAAATCCAAGGCGGAAAAAAAGTAACCCAGAGAACTCACAATACTATGGTGCCTGCACTATCACCAGCAAGTAATTTTTTTTTTGTGGATCAAGAGAGAGTAAACACTTACCTTTCCAACCAACCAGCTTGTGCCTGTGTTACAGAATTTCTGCTGCTTTTACATGCTGTTGCTGGCTTTATGCCTGCTGTGGGAAATGATATTTGATCTGACATAAAGTTAGGACTCAGGCACACAGGGTGCAATATGAACACAAAACCAGTCAGATTTTCTGAATACGACTGAATCAGCAGCCTAGCCTTACTGGACATCAGCACTTTATATCATCTTGCAGCAGGGGGTTGGTCCAGAGCCCTACAGACAGATTCCATCAAGCCACAGCCTGTGAGGTGACATGGTGCCACAAGCACAGCACCCTCTTTGCTCAGAGTAGATCCTGAACCATTCTAAATTCCCATAGGAATTAATACTTTCCTTGAGTATTCTTAGGAAACAGGACTTCCACAAGAATCATGACTGTGCAGAAAATAAGGACAATTTAGTTGAAATTGGGCAGAGTGACATCACTCATTTACTTGTAACAACAGTAGGAAACTAACAATATATTTATGCACAATAAGTCATGCTGAGACTGTTTCCCATCTGCTCTCATGACAAACATGCTTCCACATGCCATTTCTGCCTTTATTTACGCAGTTCTTACTGAAAGCTTTAGTAAAAGGTTAGTGGATCTTACCTAGAACAAGGAGTGTACACCAACAAGCGAATCCCTCGTTCCTAGCGCCAATTGTTTGACGATTTTCATGGAAAGATGAGTTCTCATTGTCCCTGTTCTTGAGGTCCACTTTTGCTACAGTGTCAGGTTTCTGCCTCCTCATCTGCCTCATCCCTCACCACAGTTCAGTCACCATAACTACGGATCTCAACCTACTAGGTGCTGAGAAAGAGAAGGATCAAGATCTGAAGCACAGGAATGACAGCTGCAAGGAGTTAATACTTGTGTTCCTCCTTCTCCCTCATACAGACAGTATTTTTCTCCCTTATCAGCAAGAGTGTATATTTTGCTGGGGTTTTCTCACTTTTTTTTTTATCCTGGTCCCATTCTTTTTTCCAATCCCACTATTTTAGCACCTTAGATATTCACCAGTCTCAGCCCCTTCTACGCAGGGTAGCAGAAGTGAGTCTTACTGTCCTGCTGAGAAGCCCTTTGCTGCCTCTGGAGATGGATGCAAGGTAAACAAAGATCAAGCTAATTACTTAATGAGCTTAGTGAGGAAAAAGCAGATGACCTATCATCAAAATCCAACAATTAATTTAATAAAATTGCCTGAACACCTCTTGTCATTAGTTGGCAAATACAGAGCTACATAGTGGTCACAAAATCTGTTCACTGAACCGTACCAAGTACAAACAAATTCATAAACACTGTCATCTGACTGCAAACATTTCATGATGAGCAGCAAGTCATATTTTTTCCCACTGTTTACGATAGAAATTTGTGATAATGTAGCTATAGAAGTAATATACAACATCATCTTTCACGTGAAGAAAATTATCTGAGTCCATCCAAGATTATTGTATTAGTCAAATGAGATAAATAATTTAAAGGTTTATCCAAGATTCTCTGTGCAAAAATCAATGAAGGCACAAAATTTCAAGCACCGTGTATACACCTACATTTACAAGCATAAAGGGTAAAACCTCTCTGTATCTGGTCAGAGCATAGTCTTTTTGAAAGAAAATTTTGCTGTGAATAGCTCTGAATACCTTTTCTTATGCTGATTGCTCTTCTCTATATGATATTTAATTAACAGCACCTAATTTTTTCCCTCCTCAGAGTCCACAAATTAAAGCAGAATGACGATAACTCACATGAAATGGAGCACATGCAGCATAGCAATCATTTTTAAGTATGACTATACTTTCAAGAAATTTCAGATAGTTTTATGTATTCTAAAGAGGAGAAAAGTAGTTTTTCACTGTGGATCTTTTAACTAGCTGTGGTAGTTTGGTCTACGCCTTCCTTGGTGACCAGTTTGTAACCAAGGAAGGGTCCAGATTTACCCAGTATTCCCTATGATTTTTACGTAAGCCAGGCTATAAGAAGAAAGGAGGAGAGGCCTTCTCTCTCTTTCCTTCTGGTGGCTTGGAGGTGCAGGTTCCCTGCTGTTGAGTCTGCCGTGTTGGGGAGCGAGGCCTGGTAAGGCCTTGTCGACCTTGGGAGACGGAGGTTGCTGACGATCATTCCAGCGTGACTCTCCGCTGTCCCAAGGAGAGTAGTAAAATAGGTTTTTTTGCCAATTCTTTTAGTTGTTAGATATTGGGCTACTAATCAGGATATATATATATTTTATTTTGGTTTTGTTCCTTTTCCCTTCCCCCTTCCCTTTCCCTTGTGAAATTATATATATATTTCAGTTGTATATAACTGTAACATAAGTGCAAATATATTTATATATATTGCTTTAGCTGTCTCTCTCTCATTTCGGTTTTCTTGGTTGTTTTTTCCTTCTTCTCCCTGAGGGTTTGGGTGTGGGGGGGGAGCTTCTTGTGGTAAGGTTTGGAGACTTGGCAGGGAGCCAGCTTCAAACCATATCACTAGCTAACTGTCATGCCTACACTGACAATTTTCTTGAACTGGCATTTAGCCCCAAATTTTACAAGATCTCATCATCTGAATTTAGAAGAAAACATTTTTGAAGACCTCGGTCTGCTGAGGTAAAATACTGCTACGTGCACCACTACACGTGCTGACATTTGAAATCTGTCCCTGATATTGATGCTTCCATGAATGGTGTGTGCCTTTGAATTAAATGTCTGATCCACACGTTATGTTTTTAAAATATCACATGTTAATTAAAAATACCCACAAAACCAAAACCAAAACAAGACCTAACATATAACATGAAAGTCTTGGAGATGTTCTGGAACCTGCCTGAGAAGAAGCCAAGAAATATCTTGAAGCAGTCATTATTTACAGATGTTTAGGGCTATGCAACACCTTGCATTCAGTGTAAATTGTGGGGTTATAACAAGAGTGTTTAGGACTCCACCTTTTATGTGTTAATATCATTCCTTAACATATCCTACAGTTGTTAATATGTTCTCATCATATCATGGGATGCTCTGCAAGCTCCAGCTTGTCCAGCTCAGTGCTGTCTCATGGGGCAGAGACAATCTCTCAGTCAGAAATTGGGAAGAAACCAAAGGAGGCAGGAGAGAAAGTAGCAGGGCATAGAAGAGGTTGGAAAGTTGAGAAGGGCTAGCAGAGGCTGATGTTACCTCCTTGACTGCACTACTCCCAGCCTGATCTCTCCATGAAAAGCTATCTCTTCTTTGGGAAGAAATCCAATAAATCAGATTAAATGCCAGAACTATTCCTCTTTTCATTCCAAATCACACTGTTCCACTACTTTGGTTTCCTCACTTGTGACACAAATTGTTGTCTATCTCCTGTGCGTGGATGAGAAATTGCTTCCTGGGGTTGTGTAAAATTATAGAACCATAAAGATTCGAAAATACCTTTAAGATCATGAAGTCCGACTGTGAACCTAGTACAACCACCATGTTCACCATTAAACATGTCCTTAAGTACCATATCCTCATGTGTTTTGAATGTTTTTAGGTATAGTGACTCCACCACTTCCCTGGTAGCCTATTCCAACATCTGACCACGCTTTCTGGGAACAAATATAACCTAATTTCCAATCTGAACCTTTTCTGGTGCAACTTGAGGACATTTTCTCTTGTCCTTTCACTTGTTACCTGGGAGAAGAGACTGACACCCACGTCACTATGACTTCCTTTCATGTAGTCATAGAGGGTGACAAGGTCTCTCCTCTGCCTCCTTTTTTCCAGGATAAATGCCTGAGGAGTGCTGACTGAAAGGTTGTGCAAAAATGCAAATCATATTTACCTTTCTCTGAAACATCCCATTGTAATCAGCAAACAAATGCAGACAAGTCCAAAAGGCTTGTATAAAACAATCCTTTCTTAAAAAAAAAGATGATACTGATGCTACATCAGCATCTGAAATGTCAGTAAAAAGATAAAACTCTTGGTCAAGGAATACTGGTGGAAGCAATTGATAAATGATGAATGGATATGAATGGCTCTATCAATTACACTGAATCTAAAATTAATGAAATCCAGCCACATACACGAATATTTTAGTTTTAGTCATATATCTACTTAAAAGCAAAGGAAAAACATTGAAGCCAACAATTTTTAGCAAGAAATCAGCTTCTAAAATTAGTTTTCTGAAAGACCTGTTTTAGCTGAATTGATTTGCATTAGGATGAATTATATCTCTCCTTCTCTGCACTTTTTAGGCCACACCTGGAATATCATGTCAAGATTTAACCCACCTCCAGGCCAAAAGAGACATCAAGAAAATGGAGAGAGTCTAGAGGGGACCCATAAAAATTATTAGAACCTGGAGAACCTGATGAAGAAATATTGAAGGAATTGACTTTGTTCAGCCCAGAAAAAATGTGGTTTGGGGACATCTAGTTACTGACTTCTGGTACCTGAAAGTTTGTTACAGAGAAGATGGAGGTGCTCTCTTCGAGAGATGAGCTGTGACAGGACAAGAGGCAAGGAAAAAGATTTGCTCTGGGGTACATCCATCTGGATATAAGAAAAAAATTATTCACCATGAGACCAATTAAACATTGGAAGAGCTCACCCTGAGATGTGGTAGAATCACCCCTGCTGAAAGTATACAAATCTTGACCTGACAGGTCCTTGGATAACCCAGTCTAAGGCCCTGCTTTAGCTACAGAGTTGGATCAGATGATGTCCCTTCCAGCACAACCTCTTCTGTGATTTTAGGGTTTACAGTTGTGTGCTGATTGCTAAACAGAAAAAGCATTTGACGGTGATAAAAAGGGAAAATCATTCTTTAATGACCAGAGGCAGATTTTTTGAAGACTGTGCTCCATACTTTTCAGAAGCAGTCTATTAGTTATCAAATATTTAATGATATTTCAACAGAAGGGCCAGCCTGAATAATTTAAAATGTATTTCAGGAAAAAACTATTGACAAAATGATCATTCATCTATCACAAAAAAACCACTTTTATTTTCTCTTGAGAGCTACTGTAATTAAGACACTATTTCTCTAATTTTTTCTATGCATTTTAAGCTTAAGAAGATTGGAAACTTTATCACCACTGTCACTGTAAGTAAAAAGAAATACCCAAGACTGATCTCTGGAGAATACCAAAACAAATGCTAATACATTAAAAAAAATTTCCCAGGCTTAATGACACAACAACAGCGCCTGAAGTCATCTGTACTGTTGATAATTTTGTGTGCTTTTAATTTTGCAACTAATGATTTTATATAATTGAGTCAAATAACTTTGATAGGTATGAAGAAACAACATTAACTTACTTAAATTCATCAAGGATTAAAAAAAAAAAAAGATTCATGTGAGTACTTCAGACCTAATGTGTGGATAATGAGAAAATTGTTCTCCTCTCTACATTACTTTATATAGAGGGACACAACTGTGTCACCAGAATCAACCTATAGTGATACAATAATCATCTATACTGGGAAAATGTTCTCATTTTCTCTGCAGTTCCGTGAAAAAGGTAAATGGAGATCCAGCATCATTCCCTACAGATGTCCATGGGGAAAGGACAGTTCTTGCAGGTTCCTTTTTACAGACCTGAATCAGTGACAATTCCTGTTCCTGGGCTGCATATAGGAATCCTCTTTTTACACTCATCAGCAGTGTTGATGCTGTCAAGTTATATCAGACAGCAGTATGTGGGAAAGATATAAAGCATCCTCTGGGAGCTGTCAGCTATCAAGCAGTTTTCCTCAAAGCCTTCATTTCCCTGAAAGCTGTGGTCTAAAGAAACAAAACTGAAATCACAAGTCCCAAATTTCACTTCCACTAGCATTGCTTATACAGCTTTGTCAGTTCGGAGAGGCTTGAAGTTGCTCTCTTGTGAGTGGAAGTATAAATTTTGTTCATATATTTGAGAAGATGGTATAGAAATAGTTGAACACATTAGGAGTTGTGGTCATTTTCTACTTATTAGTATTATGAAGGCAGGGACTGTTTCTTTTGTGAGTTATTCAATTGTCTTCTATTCCACAGGCAAATGTCCCATTAAATTTAAATGATAAACTGAGTAACAGATCAGAGATTGGGATTTAAATTTAAAATTCTATGAAGACCCTTTCCACTATCATCTGTTAAAATACACCGTGAAAGAGAAATACCAGATAAGTGCTACTCATAGGAATGATACATCTAAATTAAGTTTTAGCCATGGAAGTTTATATAAAACCTAAACTGACATAAATCTCAAGTCAGAGTCGATGCCATTTTACTTTCTGGGACTAAAGTAGCCCCACCATATAAATACTGAAACTCCTGAAACACTTCCCCAGCTGACAACAAGATCATCTATGGCTGCTTCAGTATGCCAGTTGAACAGGACCCTGCATAAATAAAGTGTTTCAATTGTCCTATTGATTCCTTATGTTTTCCACTGACAGATTTACACCTAACTAGAGCAGACTGGGAAGGAATGTGCTCCCTACATAACCAGTAGGATATTTAAGGGACATAAGAACATTCCTGATTTACAGACACAAAGGTGCACGCCTTAATCTGGATTCTGCCTTAGAACAACAGTACTTCCAACTGTCTATTCTGTGGAGTTCTTAATATAGATCCAAAGTTATTAGAACAAAGTGGTTAGTAATAATAAACATTACTGAACAAAAGTTGATGTGAAAAAAAAACTTAGTTACTTGTTATGCAGTGTAGGATCACATAATCATAGAATATTCTGAATTGGAAGGGACACACAAGGATCATCAAGTCTATCTCTTAACTGAATGGCCTGTATGGGGATTGAACCCACAACCTCGGTGCTATTAGCACCATGCTCTAACCAACTGAGTTAGTCTCATGGTCCATAGAAACCTTTTTTAAAGCTGATTTCTGAGTTGTTTAATGATGACTAACTCTCCATTTAAATTATTTCTTTTTGTTTAACCCAAATATTAAAGAATTACTAATAGAACCTGGCTATGCATTAAAAAATAAAAAGTCTTATATTTTCCAACAAATTCTGAAATCATCTATCCCAGGTGTCAGACACAGCATTTCTGAATATAAAACTTTTATATTATCAGTGATTCACAAGTGACTACATCAAAACAGCAGCTTAGTTTAGTATTAAGTAACATGAACAGAAGAACTACTGAGATGAATCAGAGCTAGTCCTTCGTGTAACTGCTTTAATATAGCAAAAGAGACATCCCAAAGGGAACACAGTTGCTGTCTCTTCCAAATTTCTCCCGAGTTTCACACTATTTGAATTCTTCTTCAAGGTTCAGCACCATATTCTCTAATTACATCAAAATGTCAATTCTAATAAAATCATTGTACATTTTTGGCCCTCATCACAATGAGCTTCCTGGCTTGTTCATAAGTGGAAGTTGAATTTCTACCTCTCCGTACACCATCTTACATTGCTGCTACCTGGGGACCCTGGTATCCTTACTGGGATATAGTGTTCAGATCTCTATTTTCTTCGTAGAGACATGTAAGGTCTTTCACCACAAAACCTTCTACTTTTTCCTCTGCTTTCAGATACCCACTAAGTCCTCCAATAGCTTCTAGACACACTGACAGCACGGACAGGCATAAACACTGGCCTGAATTTAGGGATCTTTACTGTGTATTCGCTGTTGTAAGTAAGCAAGGGAAAAGGGGTAAAAATAGAGCATAAAATTATATTGAAAGATCTGGTCTAAATTTTCCCACTACAAGGTTGTACATTTGCTGTGCCATTTCTGTTAATGTCACGGAGTATCTACAGGAAGCACAGTATACACTTTTCAGTCTAGTGAATTATAATGGCGACTTAAAATTCAAACTCGTCAACTTCAATTTCATTCTATATGGATTAATTTGTGTTAACTGACAATCATGTGTCTTTCTCCAAAGGCCAGCTATCAGCATTGGAAAAATCTAATTTGTAATTGATAATAATTTGGAAGTCAGGCAAACAACGTGGAAAACAGATCCATAGTATAAGGGCATGGGCTTTCCAAACTTACCACTATTTGTCCTTCTGAGTCTCTGTCCTCTGACACAACCTCACCTTCAAAAGTCTAACCCATTCTCAAAGCAATCTGTTTTACAGGTAGTTTGCACTGCTAAAAAGGAGTCCACTAAACCCAGAACATGTAAACTAAATATAATTATTTTTCTAAACATAGCTTATATTATCTCCTTGGGATATAGGAAGGTCCTGAAAAATTAATTTCTAGACACATTAGTCTTAACAGCATTTGCTGGGGATCTTAGGCGTTATTGCTTTATAGCAGTTAAATTCCACTGAATTTAATGTTATTTCTTTTGGTGGAAGAGAGGACATGGAACTGGAAAAAGAGCACAGAATATTCCACAGATCTTCAAGCTCTGCTGCCTCAGTCCTTCTACTATGAAGGAACAGCTCTTATCTGTAGATTTTTACACATCTGTAAGCAGGCATGTGGTAGCTTACAGGCATCAAGGAAAAAAACCTCCCAAACCAACACTGTATGCATCTTTACTATTGGTTCCAAGATGAGGGGAAAATAAAAAAAAAAAAAGAAGAAAAAAGTAACTGCGGAGAACTCCTCCAAACACCACCAATACCACTAGACTCCTTGGACTTCACTATCATGGAGAATCAAGACAATCACTTTCGTAGTCCAATAAATCCTTTACCTGCAGGACAGTGGATGTGATTCTGCCCCTCTACTCTGCCCTTGTGAGACCCTGTCTGAAGTACTGCATCCAGCTCTGGAATCCACAGCATAAGAAATGTGGACCTGTTGGGAGTGGCTCCAGAGGAGGCCACGAAGATATGCAGAGGGCTGGAGCACCCCTCCTGTGAAGACAGGCTGAGAGAGCTGGGGCTATTAAGCCTCGAGAAGAGAAGGCTTTGGGGAGACCTCACTGTGGCCTTTCAGCACTTGAAGGGGGCTTATAAAAGAGAAGGAGAGGGACTTTTTACACAAGCAGATAGTGAAAGGACAAGGGGGAACCGTTTAAAACTAAAAGAGGGGCGATTTAGATTAGCTATTAGGAAGAAAGTCTTTATCGTGAGAGTGGTGAGGCGCTACCACAGGTGGTCCAGAGAAGTTGTGGATGCCCCATCCCTGGAAGTGTTCAAGCCCAAGTTGGATGGGGCTTCGAGCAATCTGTTCTAGTGGAAGGTGTCCCTGCTCATGATGGGGAGTTGAAACAAGATGATCTTTAAGGTTCCTTCCAACCCAAACCATTCTATAACTATGTCATACTACGATTTGTAAGGGTTGTGGGCATCCCTGGAGACTTACAGTCATCAAGATGGAGAAAATCATACTCTACCCTTGTGGAACGTGTCCATACAAAAGATCACTTAATGTCGGTGCAGACATTATCCCATCACTTCCCAGCACAGGGAACAGAAGCAGCCATGCACCTTAGTTCAACAGAGATGTTCTGGGACACCAGAAGACTGCTTTCTGCTTCACAGGGTTCCTATATATCTATCCTAAGTTTCTAGAGATGGGTACAATTATATCAAAAACATTACCACATCAGTCCCTTCCCTAACTATATAGTCTGTATCCATTTTAGGAATATGCTGACATTTTTCATTTTCCAAAGAAGCATACCTTCTTCTTCAAAGTTCATCTTTCATGTAGTTCTCTGTGTAGTTCCAGATTTTGTCCGTAAAGATTAAGCTTAACAGAGTGCAAAGAAGTCAGATTTGCTCATCTTTCAAAGCTATGCTGCTGGGGTTAAAATCAGCACTTCTGAGAGATACTATCAGCAGTCATCTCCCTCCATGTCACCTCCTCATAGTTATGTGTGAAACTAGATCCCTTATAGGGAGAGATTTCGGTCTCATTTCTCATGATTCTATAGGATATACAAACACAGCATATTAAGAAAAAATATTGAACAGCAAAATCTGTAGTAGATGTTCTTCTCATTTTTGTATATTTATATTTTGCTTTCTTCCATTTTTTATTTTTAATGTTTGATAGCACAATAAACCCCAATTTTCTTGGTGCAATTAATGAACCTGAAGCTGCAATGTGAAGAGTAACAGCCTAGCACCTAATGCTTTTAAAAGATTTTTCTACCCGAGTTGTTGGATTTTTTCAGTAACTTTTCATCTGGGGGCTTAATTCCTGTCTTGTTTTCTAACAAGGAAGGCACAGATCCATTGAAGATGATTATAATGAAAACACTGAAAACAATTGAATGAAATCCACCATTTGTAATATTGATCAACAGTTTCCTGCTTACTGCAAGCAGGATTAGAAACCAGAAATTTATTTAATTTTAATTAAATGCTTGGGAAAACCAAAAAACCAAGTTGCTGCGGTCAGCATGAAACAGGAAAAAAAATCCCATTATTGCTCACACTGCTCATATCAACAAAAACATTTTGTTCCTAACACATCAAGACATTAATTCACAGAAATACTTATAGCCCTTCTTCAAAATTCAATAGTAAGGCTCCTTCTTCCTGAATCACCTTTTCCTTTATGTTTTTTATGTCCTTTCAAACTTACCTGTTGTTCCACGGGCACAATGTACAGATTTAATCTGCGGTCTAATATTTACAGCGTAAAAAACACCTCCGGGTAAACTTGACTTGCACAAAACACAGAAAACATAGTCCCTAATATCTGATAAGTCAATCTCCTTTCTGCCTTCACTTGATATTTCCTCACTGTGCAAAGAAAAGGAAGACAGAAAAAAAAAGAGAGAACAAAAGAAATCTTTCCATATTTTCCCTTTTAAAAACAACTACTTTTCATACCAAATAATGATGGTTCAACTTCCTTTCTGTAATTTACCTTTTCTGGCAGGTGTATTAAAAGTTCATGAAACAGAGAAAAACTGAAGTTACATTAATATTATTTATTACTGCAAAGGCTCTAGTAGCCCCGAATATAGCAATTTATTCTTTCTTCAGAGCAAAACCACTAACATAGTCTGGTTTCCTGCTTCTCATTGACTGTCCATGTATTTTTAGGTAAACATAAAAATTAACAAATAGGTTGTCTGATATAAAGCATATTAGAAGGAACTCTTGCTTATAATCATTCTTTGGAATGTGAAAAATAATAACGAAGGAAAAAATACATAATTTGAAAAAACTAAAGAACTACTGGCATTCCTACAGAACTTTTCTTCCTGAATGTAAAAACTAGTGTAATACCTCTAAATCAACTTTCCAAAGCACTCACAATTAACCTAATCCTACTATCATGAATGAGACCTAGGGTAAGCAATGCAGAAATCTTTAAGAATCTCACTGGGAATATTTCAAACCACTCTTGATCATTGTGTTTATTAATTCCTAGAATCGTATAATCATTAAGGTTGGAAAAGACCTCTAAGGTCATTGAGTCCAGCTGTTAACCCAGCACTGCCAGGTCCACCACTAAACCACGTTTCTAAGCACCACACCTACCCATTTTTTTTAATACTTCCAGGGACAGTGATATCACCACTTCCCTGGGCAGCCTGTTCCAATATTTGACCACCTTTTCAGTGAAGAAATCTTTCCTAATATCCTAATTGTTCAGAAATGCACAGGACCGTAGAATCCAAAATCATGCACTCCTATGAGAAGGGAACACACAGTAAGAAATCTACTTGACACTGCAGAAAAAAAAGTATGAGACTTTCTTGAGAAAGCAAATTTTAGATCACTCCTCTAATGACAAGTGTTACATAAAGACTGTCCTGGGTAGGCTGACAGTATTTGCTGGGGATGGCACACTGCACGTTGACTCACACGCTGGGAGTACCCCGGAGCTTTTGTAAGCCCCGACGGTAGCATATAGTGTAACTGCACGCAGTGAGGGAGGGAAGGATGGGGACATTAGCAAGAAAGGTAGGAGGGAAGATAACGAGGCATAGTGTGCTAGGATATAGGACCTCATCCTAAGGCACTTTCTCACTAAAGTTCACCACTACTCTTTAATAGCTGCATTGCAATATCAGGGCAATACAGGAACTGGCTGACAAAATGAAGGCTTTAAAGCAAGTGCCTAGAGCATCAGGCTGGCACTGCGCTGCTGCATCCTTGTGCCGGTTCCTAAACAGGCTGTTGAGGAAACAGTGGGGAATAGCGCTGCACAGTGAGGACATGGATACAGGTAGGACAACTCAAGGTGCAAAGCACTCTTCAAAACAAGGGCAGAATCTGGCCCAGCTGCAGTTTTTAACAGATAAAGTGGGAGTGAGTTACATTTTCTAGCAAACGTGGGTCTTTTCTAAAGCAAATTTTGCAAAGTGTCACTGAATCATAGAATCATTTAGGTTGGAAAAGACCTCTAAGATCACTGAGCCCAGCCATTAACCCATCACTGCCAAATCCACCACTAATCCATGTCCCTAAGTACCATATCTACCTGTTTTTTGAAGACTTCCAGGGACTCCACTGCTACCCTGGGCAGTCTGTTCCAATGCTTGACTACCTTTTAAGTGAAGAAATTTTTCCTAGCATCCAATCTAAGTACAAAGTACATGAGTACCAAATTCTTCCAAAGCATGGGTTTTTAAAGGAAAAATACACCAAAGATTCTCTGCAAGAATTTAGGGACTGTAATCTTCCAAGGGGTAGATATCTAGATATTTTTATATTTCATATCATACTGAATAAATGCCATTCCTCTTTGTTATGTAGATATTTCTGAATCTTAATGAATTATTTGAGTGATAACCAGCAGCTATATTTGTTGAAAAATGAATGCATTGAAGTGATAAGATTCTATTTTAATATTTATGAATTTTAAGCTTCAGAGAAATATTGAAATGTGATAAATATCAGTAAAAGTTTTTTTCCAGCTGTTGAAACTGAGATTAGAATAATGTTTTGGATTGTGGTCTATTCATCACATTTCAAAAGAAAAGACAACAAAAAAGTCTAAACAGCTCTCCCTTCTCTCAGGCCTACAGCAATAATGAATGATTTACATAAAACTTCCCCAAGCTGAGAGCCACCAAACTCTTATTTATTAAAAAATTTGCTTTTTTTTTCATTTTCTACTAGTCACCTATGCAAGTGAACTACAAGCAGCATTTATAGGACGGGGTTAACACTTGGGGTAGTAGGCTGAGATGTACCTGTAATCCAAGTTTTTATATTAAATAAAATAAGATGTTTAAAGATTTTAAAAATATTTTGAGGGCATCCGCTGAAAATGGTCATAACTTTCATTATAATCCAATTCTGAGAAAGCTCAAAAGATACTTTAGCTGCTCGAACCAGCCTTGTGCCCATACCATGATCCCTCCAGCAGCATATTCAACTGTCTGTCTCCCAGCCTCCCAAACCAGGGTGATTAAATGAACCAGTTAAAATCACCATAATAAAAAAATCTACTCTTAATTGCATTCTCATTATGCATTTTTTTAGAAATGGCTCATGAGCATCAGTGTGCAAATATATCACTCCTCACAGGGCTTGTGGGTGTCCCACCTCTCACAGCGGCAGAATACTAATGCTTCCTAAAAGTGGTTATTATATATTTATGGAAAAGACAGATAATGGAATGAATCAATTTATTCAACTGCATTGTCTTCAAAACAACCAGGTTAAGCCTGAATTTTGCAGTGCAGCTCTTCTGATAGATTTCTCTTAAGACCAAGCCCAAGTAACCTTTGTAAGCCTCCCCAGACAGAGGCAGTGGCTAAAAACACTAAACCGCCAAACCAGGTTGGCCATAAACTGTCTGTAGGTGGTCTGGAATGTGTCTGAATGTTAATGGTGTGACTGACCATCTTACCCTTTACCAAAAAATTTACTAGAGCAGGAACCCCAGCTGGCTTAGATTTACCAACAAAAATTTGAGGCCTATAATATGCAACAAAAGGTGGTCATTGCAGAGGTGGAAATAATTTTTGAACAAATGAAGCCACAATTTTTCCATTGCTGCTGAGGCCACATTCAGTTGACTAACAAAAACAGGACCAGATTTAAGGTCTGGAACAGTACTCAGGGAAGTAAATAACAAAACCCTCTACTCTTGCCTTGCAAAATTAATTTTTAAACATTGTATAAACATTGTTAGAAATATGCCTTTATAAATTGAACATTTCCTATGCAACACAGGCTCATGAACACTTGCTGTAATATTGTTTATCAATTTTTATAGTAAAGATAGTTGGTATAATTTTATCCCAAGGAATGTGAGGTCAATAAAATATACTTCTATGAGATTTTCCCCAATGTTTCATTTTTGTTTCATTTCCTAAATAAATCCACATATGGTGTTGACAAAATAAATTTTAAATCCAACAAGGCAACTCCAGCACTATCCTTACAGGAATGCTCTATCTACAAACTATTAATACTAATAACAATACCTAGTGTTTCTATTACAACTGCCATTGCCAGAAATATTGTGGTTTTTTAATATAGAGACCTTTATTTCTTGGAACAAAAAGCACTTGCCTTTAATGATTTAATATTTTATTTTAGACAGCTTATTATATAACTGTTATCTTATGTTTCTGACATTTGAGCACCATACAGTCCCAGGATTTCCTGCTAAGAAGAGCTGGTGAATTTTGACAGGAAAATTAACAAAAATAAATAAAAGTGCTAAGCCTTCTTTGTCATTTTAAAACCATAATTAGGACCAAACTAAGGTGTCAATTTAATAGCACCCACTAATGACTACAGTTTGAATATTTTCCTTCCCAAATATCCTCTTCTTAATATTAAACATGAATTCACCAGGAAAAAAAGAATGCAATAGTGAATAAACACAGTGAAAAGCTTTTCAGAATGAAAAACTAGTATTTATCCAATGAATAACCTTTACTCAGGCAAGAGAAGTACAGTATGACTAAGGAGAGGAGGAGAAAAATGGGGAATGATTAAATGATTTAGATCACAGTAATCTATAATCTGGTTTCCATTTAGTTCCATTTGCACAGGCTACAATCTTTCTTCTTGGCATAGCTCAAGACAGAATATTCTTCTTTGAAAAATAAATGTAATTATGCTTATAAAATATTTTTGTGCAGAAATGTACTGGGTTACTAATTGATATATGTATTTTCACAGTTGTTATATGGTACAATAAGACTGCCAGATAAAGCTCATTAATTGGTAGGATATAATACAATCTAATTTATTTTTTATTTATTATGAAAGGCAAAAATATTTCTATTTTACTGCTACATTTAAAAATTATAACTAGTCTTTCAATCAGTATATTTTATGGTACTGAATAGCTAGACCAATTCTGTTTAGTTTCCAGTAAAGCATACTGTTAAGAATTGTAGATATGATAGTTTTGTAGCATCTCTAAAAATTAGAAGACATTAAAGAAATCTAATATTATGCTATTTTTCACATGAATAGAGATGATTTCCAAACATCACAGAAATCCTGAAAAATCTCTCCCTGCTTTCCACTCACTTTTCCATCTCTCTTCTCCACCTCTTCCAAGCAGTAATGCTTGCTCTGAAGAGGGGAAGCCTCTCTTGCTAGTTGTGTGCTCAGAGCAAATATACATGGACAACTCATTTGAAAAGACAAATTTTAGCCAAAGGAGCATTCTGAAGGTCCCAGGTGGAAGAAGAAACTTTGTTGATTTTCAGAAATACATTATTAAAGAGCAAGTTTGGTGCATTCTGCCATCCGACTCAACTGCTGACCAATGAATCCTACCCAAAATCTAGTCCTCAGATTTAAATTTTTGTATGGTTCACAGTGAATACAAACAAGTCATGGAATTTATTCCCTTTAATTCCTGTTTGCTTCCATGGTCATGCATGAATTTCTCCTGTTCAACGAGTTGCTGGAGCATATAAGTTGACTTTCAACCAGCTGGAGTATCCTGCTTCAGCTGATGTTTTAGTTAAACATCTCTGCTCATTGCAGCTGAGACAGGTTTTTCATGCCCATATGGAAGGAAATAACATCTACATATGGGCTAGAGTACACAGGGCAAATTGTTGATGCAAGACATAATCGATGATGACATTTAACTCTCTTTAGTATTGATTTGTGAAAGCTGGAGGCCGGGTATTTTCAGAAAAGGATCCTCAGTCAGGGAATACATTTCTTGTTTTGGTTTATAGAAGCCCAAATTTGACAGTTCTGTCTTACTCTATCAGACCTTGTTTGCCTGTCTCCATTAGTGGTAGGGGCAGATGAAGACAGTCTGGCTCCTGAAAGTTTAGTTTTCCAAGTGGCCTTTTTCACACCTATTGCATGGCTTTTTCTGTAAGAACTCTATTGTCTGCCAGTTTATAACACTTCGAAAGGCAATGCTGAAGCAGGGCGTCAGAGAAGAGACTTTTTCTCATACTACCACTACCTTTATTCTTGCCTGGTTTTCTTGTTTCACTGTGTGGCTAAACCACAACTTTCTAATTCACTTTTTTAAGGCCGAGTTTGGTGATTCCAAAATATTCTGAGGATGTCTTGATGACAATCTGTGCCTGCTCACTCAGACCTACAAACCCCAACATATCCATTAGAAGATGGTCATGGAACTGGCTGTTACTGCACCCTTCCTCACAGCCTCTGAAAGACTGGGCAACTACAGTCCAAGATACTTACTGAAACCAGTGGGGTTCGTTGTCAACTTATTTTGGATCATATCATGTTTAGGTCAAAGGACTTCTGTCATAATAAAAAAGCTGTCAAAGTGGGATGGAAAGGTTTCAACAACTTTTTTTTTTTTTTAAATCAACATAAATAACACAGCATTCCAGACACCATAACATTTTCAGAGTTCCTATAATGGATATCTTTCAACCCTTGCAAGTATATTTCTTATTTCCTAGGAAAGATACCTCTTATTAAAGCTAACCTGGGCAAGCTGAGATTTACCACTATGCCTTCATCCTGGATCAAGGTACCAATGTGTAACCAGCTAAGAAATCACTGCTGAACAGCTCAGAATTCATTCCCTACCACAAGATGCTTGGTCATGACAACTGTCATTGCAGCCTGTGACAAAAAGAGAGGATAAAACTTGACTAAATAACATGAAGGAAACATAGGGTAAATAATTTTGTGAGATCTTTCACACAGTACAATTTCTAAAGGGAACTGGCTGGAAACCCTGTGTCTGGGACATTTCTATCCTCAGAGTAGTAATGCACAGTAAAAAAAAAAATATTCAAGATCTAATTTCTGTGGAAGGAGGATGAGCTACATGGGATACCCTTTCTGTTTTTAAAGGCCCTGAGATTTTCCAGTTCCCGACAATTCATCACAGCATCTCAGGAGAATGTTTCAAAGCTTTAGAAAACAGCATAACCCTTCTGGCTCTCAGAGCTCATTCCCCTCGCAATGTTCAGAGTACAATTCCACCTCCAAGTTTCCTTACAGCAGCACAGGAGTTTTCTGCCTTTCCCTTCTCCATCTTCTCACATGTTATTGCACCTTCAGTGATGCTGACTCAACTGTTTTTGTGCTAAACTAATTTTGTGAAATCTTTTGGGTTACATAAACCCTCCCCCATCCACTCCCCCCCCCTTTTTTTTTTTTTACTTTTTGAACTGTGATCTGTTCGTCAATCTGATGAATCAGTAATTCATGGGGTAATAAACTATGGTGCATATGGGAAGAGGAAGGGATAGTAGTGTCTGGGGGTAGTAAAGAAAGGGAAACTCCAACCTGCTTTGCCATCGTGTTTCCTTTGTGAAATTGTGCTCTGTCTTTGAAGTGAAACAGATGGGTTTGAGCATCGTGAGCATGCAGATGGCACAAGAAGCTGCAGGCACCTGCCAGATGAAACACTGGGTGGGACTGAGACAGCCCCTGATCTGTTCAACACTGCAGAGATATTACTGTCTGCTTTAGTAAGCGCGCTCCTTCTATCTCGGTAACAAAGAAAATCATTAAAAGAAAGGAGTTTAAGTACAGTCAGTCCATTAGTTTCAGTTTCAGAACATACAGATCCTATTCCATCAAAATTTGGTGTGGTGAGAAGGTGGAGGTACAGCTGCTACGCTGCAAGTGAATCCCAGGAACAGTTCTTCTATTTACAGAATATCTACTCTAAAGAGGGACAAAAATGAGTAAGGCAGGATAATTAACTGATACAGTTCAGTTTATATATATAGTATAAGTTCAGTTTATACTGAATCAGTCAGGGACAGACCACTTAATGCAGTATTGGCACTACCTAAGCCATATATTTGTATTATGGCTTAGAGAGACATGACACTATGAATGTTATGTTATGTTATGCTATGTTATGTTGTTATGTTGTGTTATGTTATGTTATGTTATGTTATGTTATGTTATGTTATGAAAGATGACTGGACAGGTTTATGTGTCGTATGATCATTAAAGCACCCCAAAAAACCAATCCTGAGCTTACAAGAGTAGAATAAAAAAATAGCTCAGTACAGGTAGTTGTAGGGAACAGAAGGAAAAAGGACTTTGAGTCAGCTAGAGAGGCTACAGTCTTTACACACTTTGTACATTTAATCTTCTGTTTTGTTCTTTTTACGACTAAAGGGGTTTTTTTCAACATGAGACTTAAAGAGGATTTATAAAATATACCAATAATGGGAACAGCAGAATCAGTAGAACACAACAACATCTAATTCAATTAGGTCAATTAGACCTGCTCTATAAAATCTTGTTTAAAACTAGAGAAATTGCTCTACCTTTTCACTTTATATATGTAGTTGATAGCTACCAAAGACAGGATATTAGTCTGGAGAAATCCTTGGTCTTTCCTGTTATGATCATACTCTTGCTTGTATGTTCATAGAAATGCATAAATTAAGAACACTAAAACATTCCTTTCTTATACTAAAGATTAACTACAGCCTCTTTTACAATTGTTTTTATCTACTGCCTTTAAATTAGCCTGGAAAGAAAAGTATTAATTTTCTTTACTGCTCTTATGTCTTTGGTGTTATTACAACATTCTTTAAGAAAGCTCCAAAGCCTTTCCACATTCAGTGTCCAACATCATTACTTCATAATCACGTTTGACCAGCCTGCAAAGTGAGTGGAAACAGAAGATAAATGTCCATGATTACTAAATGAGCTGTTGATAAAAACAATTGTTAGGTTCATAACTGGTTATCATAAATAATTAACTTAGTGAACTATTATTCAGTTGTAAGGAATTACTGTCAACAGACACCTTCTGCACACCATACTGGTGCTTACAAGAACACAGATCCCATGTGAGACGACAATTTCTATTGCTGTTTTGTGTGTAGCTGGGAATTTAAACTAGACCTTCCCTCCTTCATTCTGGCACATTTGAAAATGAATCAAATAAATATCTAAAGAAAATTATTAAGCCACTTTTTCTTTCTTTCTTTCCCAGTGTTAACCCTTCTTGCAAACACAGTTTTTCCCGTTTTGAAGTATTCCTCAATTGGTTTCTGCTCCTGTACCATATTTGAATGATTCCCTATATTTTTTTTAATCTTTTCACTAGTGCACCAAATATTTTGTTTGTTGGAATAAATATTGGCTGAATATTGTATAACCTAAAATCTCCTCACTGTTTACTTTCTTCTATGTCTCATGTGCAGGCACTTAATCCTTTCCCCCACCTGTATATATAAGCTGTTGATTTTGTATGGGATCCAGAGCTTGTCATATTCCCAATATGACCAGCCTGTCATCCTGCTACTACTTAAAATTGTTCAATACAACAAAATCTCCATTTTGTGAATAATTATTTTCAATTAAACAAAATTTTGTCTGTAATGAGAATTTTACATCTGATGTTACTTTGTTGTTCGCACTGCTGAGTTTTCTTCTTTCCCTTTCTTACTGATTATTCAGGTGATTGCAAACTGAAGATTTTGTGTTTCCCAAAATTTGGAATCCAAAATTTAGGTAGGGCATCGGTAAATTTCTCCATCTTTCCAAGACATTTATTTCTAATTTTAAAAAATATACCTAAACGGTTTCATTTCTTAGATTTGTAAGGATAAACTTTGCTTATTTTTAGATTTGGATAACCTTTCACCATTCTTCTGTTTCTTACTAATTCTGTTGGGATGCTAATTCCCTTCTGTCTTTTCACACGTGTAAAATGAACATTGGGTTCCACTATTCTTTTTATTAAATATTACAGGAAAAAACAATACCAATGCAGTGTTTCTCCCTGTTTTTAAACAAATTGTCATTACCATCTCTAGAAGCTTTTCTAGGTTGTTTGGGTTTATTTTTATGAACACAGTTTTGGTTTTTAACCAAATTTGGTTTCCTTTTTCAGATTTATTTTTTCACTTCTGTCGCCAAATTTATTCTGTCACACTTCAGGCTCAATCTCCATCTAGATCTTTACTCTTTCTACAAAGGCAGCATGCTGTATTGCTCCTGTAGATGGGTTTCATAATTCAGGAGTATGTGTTTAATCCTGAAACAACTATTTAGCTAATCCAACAGCCCCCAACCCCCCTCTCCCACCTCATTTAGGACATTCATTGAAATAGCACCTTCTTCCGACACATGCCCTGCTGGACTATAGTAACTGTGCTCTGGACAAGAACAAAAATGCTTATTGTTTGGTCTCTGGGAGTCAGGATCTTCAGTCATAACCGTGCATTACATTCATGAAAAAATATTTAATTTTGAAATATTTGTTAAGAGCACTGAAACAATGAGCAAAATCAACTGAAGACAAAGATGCTGAGCACAAGTCAAGCAAGTCATAGTGCTCCAAAGAAAATAAAAATAAATTAGGAAAATACAGCACAGAAAATAACATCTTATAGACAAAGATCAGTTCATGTTCTGTTGAAAGCCTGATTTTTTCAAGTCATTTGAAAGTCAGTATGGATAAATACTTCCTATTGTAAATTGCAATATGGCAAGAAAATATCTTCTGAGTCTACTTATTTTATGTCAAGACAGTTACTTTAAATTATTGATGGTTGATGATTATGCAGGTCCATTTCTGATCTCATGTATTTAATAACTTTAATTCCTTCAGTTCATTTGGCACATCAAGAAAGGCAAAGAAATGTACAGTGATACAGAAGATAATCAGGACACTTTTTGAGACTGATCAGAATATCACCTAATGCCTTCGTTGCCCAGACAATTTTCTGAATTCACATGGACTGGAAAAATAACATGAAAATAACTTTCATAATCTAGGAACTAAGGTAAAAATAATACTGTTACTAAGACTAGGTCTTGAAGATACATGTCTTTTGAGCATTTTGTACAATTAGAAAAACAATAAATTATTAAATCTAATGGAAACCTTTATTAAAAGAGGTAAAAAACTTATCAAAAATGTTATCTGTCTGTTTAGGTTCTAAAATGAATGGAAACATTGCTTGTGTACAGAAAATGGCTGCTGAATCATTATTGTTTCTTCTTTTCTGGAATAACTATGAAAAACCAACCATAATTGTCCTGAGTTAAAGTTCTCTTTCAACCTTCTTATCTTCTGGACTCTGACTAAACATAATTCATATGCAATTCTCTACAATGTCTTACTCTTTCTGCATCTCACACCCTAATCTTACTTTACACACACACACACCACTACCACACAATGGATGTGTTGCCTTGCAAGGGGGACATGCAAGTTCCAGGTACAATAAATGTGTCAGAAGAGAACTGGAAAGCGCTTTCTAGCAGAAGAACTACTCACAGACCCAATGGCCTCTGCAGAATAATCAAGAAACAAAAAAAAGCCACCAAACTAACATGCAAAAAGGTCTGAGTTTACGAATTACAGGTCCCCCGTGCCACTGCTCTGTTTTATATGTCTGTCCTAGAATGAAGACAAGGACTACAAACCTACAGATCTCGTGCATAGCTGCAGCAGAAGTGGAGAGTGATGGATACATGTCCCGTTCCTGAAATAAAACTCACACATAGGCAAACACTACCTGTATTAAGGCAACCATTTTGTGCTCCCTACATTGACAAGTGCTTTGTGTATTTTAAAAACACCAAGGAAAATTGCACAACTCTTTCCCAAAAACCTTTTCCACAATTGTCCCCAATTTTTTGGCTCCTTGTCATGACTGGTACATGAGATCAGCACCCTGGGGTCCTCTTCTGTCAAGAAGAGTCTTTATTCTATTTAACTAAATAGAGAAGTATGCACATGTGCACAGACACATGACATAACATCTGCCAGCCATGACCTTGTGCAACCTTCATAAGATTTTTCTTTTACATTTCTGTTTGCATTATTTTTAATTTTGCCCTTCTTGATAGAAAACATCTGGATTATGAACTAAATTCATTATATATAATACGATACTGTTCAAACATTTTACAGTTAGTTATGTATTTTTCTTCCACATAAACAATATTAAACACCTGTGTTGCAACTAAGTGCTCTTCAGTACCCTGTTGCAGTGCTTTTCTACTTTGTATTGACACGTACCAAGAGTAGGGTGATTTTGCCTCAGTTTGAAATGGCCCATACCAAGACAGCCACATATTCAAGCCATAGCACTTTCTCCCCTGTAATTCCTTGATTTCTACTTCTAACAGAGCTATCATGCTATAATATCAACTGACACTAACTTTAGACTAGTTAGAAAGGTTTTCTGTAAATCTCCCAACCCATATATGCAATTTTTGATAATGCCAGAAGAGACCTGAGTATGAACAGCTCCTGCCAGCCCAAGAGCAAAGCTGCAATGGGAATCTTTCTTGTGTCCATGGGAAAACAAGAAAAGTTCCTGACAATATCTTTCACTGTTTTCCAGCTATCACTGCTGTTCATAAGGCTCTGTAAGTTTCCAGAGGAGATAGTTGGATTGGGAGCTGGACTCCTTGGGGAGTTAGTAAATGAACTCGAATGCCTTTTGTGTCTAAATTACTTCTACTGACTTAAAGTTTTATTATCATCCTGACAGTAATGCTAACAGGCCCACCTGCAGCCCACCATCCTCACTTGCCTCTGTTTCTGTGGTGTCACTAAGATAGGTGAGTCAGTGAAACATTGCCATCTTAGGGCTCCTCTGCCTTGACAGTCGCTCTGGCTGCCAAAATAGCAGATACCTCTGTCCTGCTATTACATCTTGTTGCTGTGATGCACCTACTGTTTGCAGTAGATGAGCTGTCTTCTGGACTTGGGCTAGTCAGCTGCTCCCTATGGGGTGGGTAACCTCCCTCTCTGATGTTAGCTGAGCACTCGTTCAGGTCACTTACATGAGTGGCAGATTGACTGCATAAGGCACATGCAGATTTTTGAAAGGAGAATCACGACATTAACATTCAGAATTGGTAAAAAACCCCAAAATTTGCAGTTGTTGAAACTCCACATCACAGAATAACCCCCCCTCATTGCTCGTACCAATTTCCTTGTTCTCTTCTGATAAACAAACACATCCCAAGATAACAGCCTAACAAATATATGTATGCAGGAAGCCAGCACAACCCCCCTGAGAATGGCTTATTTCCCCAAAGAGTCAGTTTGCAAATGATGTGATTTATCACATTTCTGGATGTAACTGCGGTGCCAGCTTCTTGAGGTTGGACAACATTAAAAAACCTGATCTCAGGCAAGTAAAGGGGTGAATTGACCCTATTGCAGAGGGAGGGAGTGGTATCATGCTCCTGCTGATGCTGAAGGTCAGGGGAATGGCAGGAGAGGAGGGCTGGCACTTCTGGTCCCTCTGTCCCACAGCCATAGCACAGCCAAAAAGATAAATGCTTTCGATACTCAATTACTGCTCAGAAAATTGATTTGATTATGACATTGTGCCTTGCCAGGAGAGTGTGACCCACCCAAAGTTAATCCATAGCAAGGAAAAGTTTGTGAGTTTTGAAAAAAGCACAAGAAAATTTAGAAGATTTAGGTAGTTGAGCAGAAATGAAGCCTTGATTGTTTTTGAGAAAAATCTGACTCCTCTCACAAAGAGAAACAAACCATATATCCCCACTCTAAAACAATTTCTGCATTTGTGAAAGCCTCAGAAGAATGAAATAAACATCAGCTTGGGCTGCCAGATGAGATGCAGCACTGCTGCACTACAGAACAACACAGAAAAGAGAGTGAACTGAACGGGATATAGAAGAAGCAGGGAGTGCAGTCGTTAAAAACTGCCATTAAAACTGATTTGAATCCTTATTAACTTACTACATTACTTTTCTTATTATCTCTTATGTTCTCCATGCTGTAAAAGGCAAAAAATTAGCAGCACAGAGATCCTGTGTTGAAGTCAAACTTGTGGCCTACAGCAGAAGAAAGTCCATGCTGGAAAAACAATGACCAGTAGCACTTGTGAGACACATTGTGTTAATGTGTGTGACAGATGCCAATCAGTAAGACTCCAGCTGACCCTCAGCTACAAATTTAAGACCAGAAAAATTCTGGAGGAGGGCTGAAGACAATAATAGTATCTTTTCAGAGAGATCAGTTTGTGCTGTTTGCACCTGCTAAGCTCACATTAGTAAATCTACCCCCAAGCACATGCCATGTGGATTGTATAATGTGAACACAGGGCACACACACAGTTGCTATGCAATTTCAACTAAAGTAATCTTTATAATAAAATAATATTTATTTTAAGAACTATTAATTTTTATTAATGCACAGCAGGTACAACAACCTGTGACTCACCAAGCCAGCCCATAATGCTGCTGTTGCCCTGGCTTTGCTCATCCTTCCTTCATCATGGTAGATAGGTGTCAGATCTCAGAGGGTGAGAATGGCTCTACATCATTTGTTTATATAGCACTAAGACAAATTTGGGATTTGGTTCAATGCAGTACATCATTGTTTGATACATTTAAACCATACCATTGACCAGCTATAGTGGCATGCAGACAAAGCACTTGGGAAACAAGGTCAATATTGGAAAGATCTTATGTTAGAAAAGGAGCAAGCTCCACATGGAGGAGGTATTGAGAATCAGCTACAGTGTCTGTAAAGTTCAAATTCATCCTGAATTAAACTATTTTTCAGTAGACCTTTAAGTTTGTAGGTTCAGAAACAAAACTAATGTTACTCTTTATGTCAGGAAGAAAAGCCAGTCACATGCTGGGGCCACAGACCTTGGGAACAAACAGATGAGAGCTGGAATGGGTAGTTTAGTTGGTCCATCCTTCTGCCACAGCAGTACTGTTCTGAATAACTGGTTCCCAGGTTGATGTGTTCAGAAGATATTCAGGTTTGCACGGCATTGGGAAGCCTTTTGGAAAGACGTGATCTGTTGGAATACATTCTAACAGAAGAAGCAATAGACATAGCAGGGGGAAGAAGTTTAAGAATGTTAAATCACAGGCGTGTGGTAAAGAACTGTGCCAAAGCAGGAAAACTGAAAAGACAGAGCACAGAATTTTGAATAGGAGGGAAAGAGAACAGAGTAGAAGAAAGGTAAATTAAATCTGTAGGTGAGCAGGGATTGAGGCACACAGATTACATATACCAGACATATACCTCAAGACTAGGTGTCCAGAGAAAATATGGGATAGAAATGACCATGCCTTTGTCAGAAGGGATGGTGCAATGCATGCTCTTTCTCAGTGCACTGGAGGAAGAATGAACCACTGAGCTCTGACCCATCCAGATTACAGTTCCATATAGTGTCAGGATGGAGAGATTGCAGAGCCAGAAACATACTGTCCATCTTAAGAAAAGACTTGAATTTTGGAATCAAAATTCTCTTGATCTGGAACTGAAACTAAGCTACTGAAAAAAAATGTTTTTCCTTTTCCAGTGTCAGGCTTGATCCTGAAACTGCTGAAGCCACTTGAATTGAATGGTCTGCAGGAACAGATTACTCTGAGTAGAGAAAGATAGTACGGGAATAAGGGAATTTGGAGCCGTAAATTCTGACTCCCACATGTAAAAGCAATTTTCCTAATTTCCAGTTGTCATATGGTGTTTTCAAAAAGCCAACTCTGCACAATTGACATTTTCTAATAAAACCTAATCCACTGACAAGTTATCAACCAATTTCCACTGTATCGTTAGAAGTAATAATAAAAAAGGTAAAACAGAACTCTCTTAGACGACTGTGGGGAAAACAAAGAAAATAAGAGTAATGAAGAATTTGAATGAATTAAACATAAGGATAGAGACAATAAACAGAAGCAATACATCAAGGAAGATATCTGAGACCATAACACAAGATTGCTTATTTACACAGTTAAAGGTGCAGTTATACCTGAGCAAGACTTCTAAAGGCCAGTACAGTTCTCTGGTAATGTCTCTGATCTGAGCCGTGCTCAGGACTGGACCAAAAATGTTTCAGTTCAGTGCTGTCAAATTCTTAGCATTTTTTCCATTTTCTTTGGATTCTACTGTTAATTAAACAGAGGAGAACTAAGCCTAACTTAAAAATACTGAATTAACAGCAGCTTTACCTCAGTGATGAGCAGAGAAAAGCTGTAGTATTTATAAAAGGTACATTAAAGAACTCAGATGATTTATTCCTGAGGACAAAATCCTCCAGATTTCAATGAAAGAAAATAGGCTTAACTCAACACAATAAGCACTATCCTGTAAATCCGTCCTTTTACAAATCAGTATAAAATCAGTATACAATATAAAAGAGATGGAAATGAAAACTGAAGAAGGAAGAGGAAGAAAACAAAGACAAGATCAGCCACATGGCATCTAGATGCAAAGTTCTTTTAGCGTGATATGATATTGATCTCATCTTGATAAGCAGTAACAAATTCTTTTCAAAGTCAAATCACCAAATTAATACTGACAGAGTTTATATATAGAACATCAATTCAATGCTCTGCCATTTAAATTGTTTTATAAAATTATGAAACCAAGCTGTGAGAAATATTCACTAAAATTAGATAAACATCCACTGTAGTGTCCATAACCCAAACATTAGCAAGTGTTAGTAAAAGCAGGAGAAAGAGCCAGTGAATTAGTCAGCTTTTGGTCAATAAGTAAAATGATTACCCTGCACTTTTTACTTATTTCGGCTTAAAGGAATCACACTGGGAGAGTTAATTGAATTTTGTAAAGCACCATGGTTTGAAAAAGATCTAAGTATTCTTAAGAATAAATTTATTTTTTAGCCCATGATTTTGTGACTTCTTCTTAAATGTGATGCACTCTAGGAAGCAATTGTTCTAAAAGGATGATAGGTCAGTGACTGAACTGAAACTCAAAAATAGAAAAAACGAATTTGTGTCAGAGGCGAACATGCAGAACAGAGACCAAAAGACGTGAGAAAAAAGTAACCATAGAAGGCAGGTTTTTGTCCAAGTTTAGTTTTTTTTTTTTTTTTTTTTTTTTTTTTGTGTGGTTTTTTTTTTTTATTTTTATTTTTATTTTTGGAATTGCTTTTGTTTGGTTGGTTTTTTTCCACATAAGGTTAATATTGATTGAAAACTCAAGTTTAGAACTGCAATCATAAAAAAAGCTATTATTTTGTTATTAGGATTATAGCCAGAGCAAGTCATACAGTCTCAACTAAAGAGTACAGTGGCTGCCACTAAGATGACTCATACCAGTCCATGTCTACAGAAGAAGATTCTATGTCTATATATACCCTGGCGGCCCAGGGATTATTTTCTTGCTTTTAGACCAACTCATGTATGTCCATAAGGGTAAAATGGTTTGACTGTGTTTTAAATGCTGAATGACGAAGCCATGTTTGTTTGAGATGATGCCTAAACCATGATCAATATTTGTTCGTGAAGGTCTTTTGTCCAACAAAGAAACTGTTGCATTTTTATTGCATATAAGGATCTGACTTTTAAGGATCTGATTTTTCATGGCAGGCCTCACCCTCAAATTTACAGTTGTGTCTTACTGCAGCACGACAAAAAAATGCCACAACTGCATTGAGACAACCAAGGCGTGATGGCACCTAAGCACTGCAGTTCTTGCCCCTGCTCATGGAGAACTCAATCTTGCAAAGAGCTTAGAGCCTGGTGGCACATGGATTTGTAGCCTGAGTGCTTAACTTGAACTCATGGTTGCTCCTCTCTAGGAAGTCCCTCTGGCCAGCAGTGGGTGAAAGCTTTGCATAAGAAATGTAGTTTTGGGTTATTGACTATTTGGATTATTGACGTTTATGTGAGCTGTGATGTATCGGTTGCACTTGTGTAGAAGACAAAATGATGAGAACTCCTGTCCCAAAGACTCTACCATAATGTTATGAAATAGAATTATTTAATAACAAAGTAATAAACTGAGCTGTTTAACAAAAGATTTCTCAGAAGGCCCAGAGGATTCAGTGTTTACAATGCAGATCTGTAAACCTTTCTCAGATAATATTAGGGTAACATTAAGAAAATCAACACATCCTCGTGTCTGAAGTTACACAATCTCATATCAGATTGAATTATATCTTTTTCAGCAGCATTTTTCAGTTGCTAAAACAACCTGTAGAAAAGGTTTTCCTTTTGCTAAGCTTCAAAATTCAGTTTCTCTCAAGTTACAGAAGATTTCTTTCTACCTCTTCTGAGTTTTATCTCAGATATATATCTTGACTAGTCAGACTAAAATTTGAAGGGAAATATATAAAAGGCTATAATCTGAAACATATTTAAGCTGAAAATCTTTGTGCTTTAGAATAGTATTAAAAAAATACCCTCAAGGAAAATGAGCCTGCTGGTGAAACTGAAGGATTCAGAACAAAATAATTTATTCCAATATTTTCATACAAAACCTAAATGAAATATTTTTTTATCTCTGTATTTTTCTTGTTCTTGTATTCATGAACACATATTTTTTAATTTTCATTATCATCCTATTATTAGAAACTGCATTTTAATTATTTGGACAAATTAACTGAAATATAGTACAAACAATAGATAAAACAATTTTCTACAAAGCTTTTGTATAAATAATATGAGATATGGGAAGTACTAGTTTTGTATTTTATCTTGCTTCTGTTGATTGCTAATGCTGTAGGCTTATTATGATAAGCAAACTCACAGGTTTTGAACTTTATATTGATTATTCTGCATTAAATATTCACAGTCTAGAGAGAAAGTGTGAATGCATTTAACATGCAGTAAATAATTTTAGACTACTTAATAGGAAAATGTGGATTTAATTTCATTTATAAAAAGCCTAAACAATAATTGCATGTTATTCATTAATGTTGTTTGTTTATTTATTTTTTTTATTGCAATTTTATAACCTTCTTTTAAAGAACCTTCCTGTGACCAAAAGCATGACAAGCCGTTGACACAACAGCACCATCAAGAGATCCTTGCAGTCTCAGGGCATATCTCCAAACTGCAGCTTGCAGAAGTAAATCTATACATCCGCTCTGTAAAATGATGAGATGTAAGGCTGGAGTTAATGACAGCAGTGACACTGGAATAGGATTATATCAGGGTAACTTAACTCATGTTTACATTTTTTGACTCATTGCAAATTTGACCTTTTCACTGTTATGAAAATCAAATATGAGCCATGACTATAAAGTGTTTATATGCTGCAATGAAAACTTCTACAATTTTGATTTGAAGGATTCAATGTTTTTATGGTATAAAAAGAAATTGGATAATTTTTTTTATAGGAAATAGCTAGGAAAAAGCACAGAGAGATACAGGAGATCAGGACTAGGAAAGAAGTATATGCGTGGGCATGTGCATTTGTGTCCACATGTCTCACATTTGGTCACGTAACCCTTCTTGTGTGCCCATGGGCACTGTGAAAGACTGTCATTGACTTGGAGATATTTTTCATACACACTTTCACCATGTCACATTTTGTCACACCAGTCACAGTATGACAGTCCCACAGGCTTGAAATCCTCTGCCATCCTATTGCCTCGACAAAAGCTGTTGCATCCTTCTGGACCATTACACAGGAATAGCACCAATGTGCTGGTGGTCAGCCCGAGCTCCCCTCTGCACCCCTCTCCCTGCTGCACCAGACCTCTACCCCAGCACTAACAATAACTAAAAGTAGGACTTGAGACAGTCCTCTGATACTCCATGCACTACCTGGAGGACCTCCCTACCCACATCTGGCCCATTACATTGGGTATCTGATATCGAGCAGTCAGAAGTCTGGACAAGTCCCTCATACTTTCTTTCAGGGATTCCCTAATGCTTAGAGGACAAATTTGGGAATACCTATACACTACTTTTATAGTTCTTCAAATCCTTGACTTTAACTGTACTACATGCAGTAAAACCTGATGTAGTCGGACTCCCACCATGCCACGTTGGCCAATATCACCTCACTGCTCCTTCAGGATATTTGGCTGTCTTTGGCTTTTTTAGTGCTTTTTGTCAGCTGTCAGAGACACCTAGAATTTTTTATACTCTGTGTTTTTTACAATGCCTTAATACCACCTGTACGTGGCCTTCCAGGGACTATAGCAGTACAAAAGATTAATCTTAAATTCAATACAATCCTGCCCCATAAATGAGAACTACACAAGCCCAGCAACCTTTATCACAGATATGAAGAAGTAACTCTCCCCAGTCAGTAAAAATACAATGAATACTCTAGAAATTTATCTCACTATTTAATATCTAAAGTTCTTACACAAAAACAATTGAGGACTTCTTGAATAGCATTATATAATAATTCCCAGACAAAAACTGCATTAAAATAAAGTTACAATTGAACATACATATCAATAATTTAAGGTCAAATACATTACAGGGATATATATTTAGCCCCAAGCAAGATTTACAAACCTCGGAAGTTTACAGATCTGGTTATAGTAAAAAGAAAACCAAGGGAGATTAAAAATTGGAAACATGAAAACAGCTGCCTCAGAACAGTGACATATGATTGCCATTATGAAAAAGAAGGCAGCATGCCTTTGGCATCAGATCTATTGAAAATATTCAATTTTCTAAAGAGGAAAATTCGTCGTGTAATTCTTCGAATGAAAATATTATATGGTAACCTCTATTGAAGAAGGCACGCAATAAATCTGGCTTCAAGTACTAAATAATTGAAGTGACCTATTAATAAAACTTTTTTATAAGTATGTTTACTTATGAATTCTCAAAAAACTGTTTATAAAGTAAGTTATGTCACTTTAAATAATGTATTGAAGTCTTGATATAAAAATGAAGTGAAATACCAGCTTTTGTCAATAAAACTCATCTCCTTATGGAACAATTAGTTGTGTTTCCAGACTCTGTTCCTTTTATTTCCAGAAAATATACACACTATAATATCGTGTAAGCTAAGGGACTTAGGACCCTAAGTCACATCAAATAAAAAGACTTAGGAGTCCTGTATCATCTAAAGTTATAAAAAGATTTTTAAAAGTTGCACACAATTAGCTGAATCCATGAACATAATGAAACCCCTTAAAATAATGAATTATTCTTACACTTAATGCAGGATTCCTGTCACCAAAATACATTGCTAACCATGGTGCTCACAACCATTACTAATGCCCAAAGACATGCCTCAGCTTAGCTCACTTATGGCAGTGCATACTAAAGCTTGAATAAAAGCCTGGTTGCCCAGCAGATCTCCAAGTACTTCACAAAAGAAAATGGACTCATATGACAATTGTTGGACATGCACAGCTTCCACTGAAGTCACAAAATGTACCTTAGGATTAAGCCACAGTCAAAGAGCCTGTTTTTGCATATTACTCACTGAAAGTCCCCCTGGCTTCAACACCCAGGGAGCTCAGCAGGACTGCTTTGGTGAAAGGGAAGTGCTGAACAGGCTTCTCATCAAATTTCACAATGATCTTATTATCATGCTCCATTATCCCTTTGCTACATCACACCTCATTTTACAAACAATAGCATATAAAGGACCAAAGTGGTCTGCAATACCATAACAGTAGAATAAACTAGAGGAAAAAGGCAAAATACCCCAAAACCAAAACCTTGATAAGCAATGCAAATGCAAGTGGCAGAGTTAAGAAGAACCCACGATGCCTGGTTGTCAATCTTATGCTTTAATCGCGAGGTCAAGAAGCCCTCTTCTGCTGTCATTGTCACAACAGACCATGAACTGAGAGTGAAAATCTGTGGGGAAACAAGGAGAAGATGTGAAAGCATCTCTTCGGGTTTGGCAAAAACCCCTCTCAGAGCTCTTTATGCTAATCACATTGGAAGAGTGGGGACCAGTTTCTTACACACAAAGTTCCTGATTCCTCTGAAGTACAGGAAAAAGTAATCTTTTCTGCCTCGGGGATGAAAGCCCAGGCCACTTCTGCAATGAAAAGGAGGGGGAAAGAGAGAAGGGGTAGAACTGGGGTGGAGAAGAAAGAAAGAGCCTCAGAAAACCAGACTCGCCCCTCCTACCAACAGCTGAGGGACACTGATCCCTCCTGCAAAGCTGGAGGCACTTGCCTGCATGACTTTCCAAGGCTCTGATAAAACAGGCAAAGGGGATTTGCAGCCCTTGCCCTCTTCAGTCCTTTTGCTGCTCCACGCCCAATGTCTGCTCCATCCTCTAAGTCTCCTTGATTCCCTGTCCCAGTGTAAAATTTGTGATTTGTGTTAGTGTTCCATGAGGGCTAACTTTAAAACTGGTTATGCTATTATTTTCTCTGGAAATAGAAATAGAAAATTGAACACTGCATTCTTTCCTATGCAGAGTTTGAAATAGAAACTATTAAACAATCTAAATCCTATTTTCTTTTTGAATAAATTTACCTACCTTTTTTTTTTTAAACACTACTCACCTCTTGGTGGTAGCCATTAATTATTTGGCAGTTTTATAGCTTCCTTTGAGCTTGTATGTTGTTTTTCAGCCATTATATTTTTAATTTCACAGACAGAATTTTAATATATTGTCTACTGCAGCCATAAATCACTTAAATGTGTTAGAAAGCAGATTGCTCAGTAATTGCCATTTTATTTACTGTACTGATGCAAACAATTTAAATATTACTCAGCTTCCAAACTTAGAAACAATGTAAAGAGACAGGAGAGAATGCAGTACAAGTGCAAACAGCAATCAGCAGTCATTGTTTTCACTTGCATTAGTATTAATGCTTTTTTTAAAAAAAAAGTACTAGGACATCTTTGTGAACCACTTGTAACTCAGTGGATGCTGTTAAGGTCTCAATATCAACAGCTTATTTCACCCAATTGTTTTCCAGATCTAGAAATACTAAATGAGACAACACACCCTCCCTTGAATGTGAGAAATATGTTGTGCTATTGTTCAATCATTCTTAGTAAAGTGAGAAATACATTGAGACATTTAAAAGGCAAAATCTCCCCTAAGTAGAAGATGAGAGACTCCAGGTAAACTTATGTCACAGGGAATCTACCCAAGTGACAATGCAATACCCTCTAATGTCCTCACAGAAGGTAAAACTCTACTGAAAGAGGCAGACCAACTATGCCAGTGGTAAATAATGACTTTTCTGTAATGTTTTTTATCAGTCTCTTACCATAACAGACATCTGAACAGGCAGCACACTATCACATCTGGACCTTTATTCACACAAAAGAGAAATATCAACCATTTGGTTACTGCTTTTGGACTCAGATTTGGGCAGACTCAAGCTTTCCCATGCCTAGTCTTTCCTATTGAGTGTATTGGCATTGTCAATATTTATATAATAATGTTCATATATATATATATATATATACTATACTATATAGTATTGGTAGGCACATTAGAAGGCACACTGGCTTTAAGCCACCTGAATCTGGGCTTCTAGCATAACATCCCAATGCAGGGAATGTTATATGATTTTCCTGGCAAAGAGGTGCTACCAGCAGTTTTCACACTGAGATGGACTTGGTAACATCAACAAAGCCACTACCTTATTTCCTCTTGTTTACATGGAAGGAAATATAAATAAATATATAAAATATTAATTTTATCTTTAAATTATACTTTTTTTGAACCTTGTTGTCAGGCCTACCACCTACAATAGTTTAACTTCTCCACACACTCAGATTTTGTAGAGATGCCTCTCTACAACACCTACAGCCTTATTTTGAAACATCACAGAAAGATAACAGGTGTATGTCTGGAAATGAAATGCAACTTAAAAAGCATGAATTCAACTTGTTTCCTGATGGTGTACCCCTTTTTCCAAAGGGCATGTTTACCAGAATTGATTTATCTACCTTACTTCTAACAAAATTATTATATTTCTGGCAGTCAACTGAAAATATTCTCATTTGGAAAATAGTTCTGCTGTGCTCCTACACTTCTACTCTGCTTTAAAACCAAGCAATGAGGCATATTACAGGCTTTTATCTAGGGCATATCCTGGGAGAAGTGAGCACAATCCAAGAAGCAGAAAGTGTGGATATGAGATACCCAAACTGTATAACACATAAGATACCACAAAAGAACTTTCAAATGGAAACAAGTTGGACTTTTTCTGAATTTCTGTGATTTTGAAGTGAGATGTTTCATTCAAGAGATGAAAATTTCCAGAGAAACCAGCTGAATTTGTGAAAAACTCAATTTAGCAAAATTCCTTGAATTTCCATTATGAGAGGATTCAAACAAAAGGCAGATGACCACACTTCTAATTTCCTTGAAAATAGCTTGGAGGTGAAGCCCAGGCTCCAGCCAGGTCTGCCCCTACGCAGATGCTGTTAGGACTGAGTTTCTTTAGCCCAGAACCAATGATGTTTCATTCCCAGTACATTAAATTCATCTCATATTAACTTATTGGACATAATGGATGCAATTTTATCTGAAAGAAAATATTTATGGGGAATGCATCAACAAGAGAGAATATGGCAGTTACTGTGCTTAAGACAGTCAGCATTTTCCTTTGCAGCAATTATTTCCATGATGCTGCAAATGCTTCTCCTTTTCTTGGGTTATTTTATGACAATCCTAAATGTATGAAGTTTTTGAGTAATGACATTAATTTATGAATTCTTTATTTGAATGCACATTGACTTCTAACATTGAAACTTACAGTTTCTGTCCAATAATTAACACCTGTATTGCTCTCTTTACTTTCAAAGCACAATTACTGGCTATTCCATAATACACATTTCTGATCCTTAAAGGTGGCTGCGCATGTTAACAAAAGAATCAGGAGAGAGTTATGCAAAATCAAGGACAGAGTTAGTACACACTGACTGTCAGAACCTCTGGTGTTCCTGTGGACCTGTTCGGTACACTTTACTTTTGAATTTTTGTAACCACAGACTGCGTAATTTTACATTTGTGCTGAATCCAATCCAAGAATGATAAGAACATAACTCTCTTCTGGTAGTAAATATTGAGATAGGCTTAGAAATAGCTGAGAAGGACTAGAATCATAGAACGGTTTGGTTTGGAAAGGACCTTAAAGATCATCTAGCTACAACATCCCTGTCATGGGCAGGTTGCTCAAAGCCCCATCCAACCTGGCCTTGAGCACTTCCACAACTGCTCTGGGCAACCTGTTCCAGTGCTTCACCACCCTCTGAGTACAGATTTCTTCTCTATCATCTAATCTAAACCTTTTTCAGTTTAAAAAGCAACTAGCGATCTGTCATAAAGATACTTACCTGACACTGAGTTGTCTTCATTTATAAAGGGGTTGAATTTCTAAGATAGATACAAATTTCAGAGCACTTTGCAGAGGTGAAGGACGTATAATTGCAGAGAAAAAAAACAATGCAGGTACATTACTCTTGGGACACAAGCTGTGTCTTACCGTCCAAGCCATGTTGGCAGATCATTTTTATTGAGACATCGCTTTGGTAATTTATATCAGAGGCTGCTCAAATGATTAAATTTTGCACAAATACACATATACACATGTAACACAATGGGAGGTTTAGAGGAGCAACATTGAGAAGTATTGACACATACACAAAATAAAAAATCTCACAACTACCAATGAAGTGCCTAGCTGTACAACAAACTTCCAGCACTCACTTAACAAATGAAATGACAGAAAAGCCAGCGGTTCAGGTTTTTCTGCTCTCTCCCGTCCTCATTTCACAATCAGTTCTCATTGCCACATACCTATCTCTGCAAGTCAGGGGATAGCCAGCAAAATCCCCAGTGAGGGCTACTTCACAGACTCATTTTTGTATAATTTTTGTTTCATAGAATCACAGAATATGCTGAGTTAGAAGGGACCCACAAGGTTCTTCAAATCCAACTCCTGACCCTGCACAGGTCCATCCCCAAGAGTCACACCATGTGCCTGAGAGTATCATCCAAATACTTCTTGAACTCTGTCAGGCTTGGTGTTGTGACCACTTCCCTGGGGAGCCTGTTCCAGTGCCTGTTCCAGTTCATCCTCTGGGTGAAGAACCTTTTCCTAACATCCAACCTAAACCTCCCCTGACACAACTTCAGGCCATTCCCTCAGGTCCTGTCATTGGTCACATAACTCAAATCAGGATATTTTGAGCACCTGGCTTGGAAAACATTGACCATAATATTGCTGAAACCATATTCAAGCCTGAAACTGGGGGAGAAAATGACTTCTCTTCAAGATACCAGAGCTTCTAAAAGAAGATGAATTCTCAGATTAAAATATATGGAAATTTTAACTTTGTAGATAAATAAAGTAACATCTTTAAACACTTCTTCACATGAACTGCGGTTAATATTTAATTAAAAAAATTCTATTTACTTCAGCTTTCACTTAATTCTCTAATTTATCTATTATAGGCAAGAGAGAATAAAATCAAAGATACATTGTAACTTTAGTGCATTTTTCTATCATGTCAAGGTTCCCTTACTCAAAATTAGTATTGAAAATAGGGTTTTTTTTAAGCTGACATGACATATGGTATTCTTTCAATGACTCTGCAGTTAATTAAGTATTTTTAATGAGTCTGCAGTGAAGTATTGAGATTGACAATGAAGTCTAAATCTGATTCTTATTTCTTCTGTCAACTGCCATCTTAACAGCCTTGAAAAGGAAGTAATGTAAGAATGACATAGATCAGGATAATGGAAATAGGGGAATTTATTGTAGAAGTAGCTCAGTAGTAAAGACCTTCAGAGGCATTGAATTGACTTGCTGAAAAATAGTTTTATCTCAGGCACAGCTTAGCGTGTCATCTGATGCTGTTTAACTTCTTACTTACCCTTCACATGCACTTACAATCTAAGAATGTGTGGCATATGACAGCTGTGATGAAATCTCTTGCAGGGACCCCATGCAGCTCTTGAAATCTACCCCGTGGATCCCCAGTTTCCAATGACTGTGTGTATGTGTGTGTATGTGAGCATGCATACAAGTCTACTCAATAACATTTCTGTTCTTAATAATGCCATGGTCACCTATCCATTAAGTGCACCTCAAATCAGTATTTTTACTTTCACTAAAGATCCCTCATATTACTACTCTCAGCAGGCAGAATCGGAGTTAAGAAGGCACACAGGGCGGGGCAATTATTCACTGTTGTAAGTGAAATCCTTAAAAAAGCTGTGCATGCAAGCACAGCTCTTAGAAACACCTGTGTAGATCTTCCCTCTACCTCTTTTTTTCTATTTAAATAGCACATGCTTTATATTTCATTTATCACATTCTGCCATCATTCTCACCCATAGGTAATAGTCAAATCAACCAACAAATTAGCTAGAATTCAAGTTACAAATTAATAATTATCTTGCAATTTCCTATCTTGCCTTGAAACTCTTGTTATTTTTCTACTGGAATCACAAGTTTAAGTTGTTTGTGATTTTTCCCATTTTTCTCTCCCTCCCTCAAACTAATGACTGCACTAACTTGCCTCAAGAATTATTGCAGAGAGAAACTGTTGGCCAGTGATATAGAGCTTAATTCTGGCTTCATTAGTGGTTCACTTGTTGAGCTGAGGAAAGACATTTCCTATCTGCATATCACTTTCTAGGAGCTCCTTCCCAGGGACACCAGAGGAGGTCAATTCACCTTGCCTTAATTTTGTCCATCCAGTCTAAGTCAGTAACTGATGTTCCCTCTATAGCTGGTGAGAAGAGACTCATCAGCAAAGGCTGAATGACCTCAGAGAGAATTACATCTCTCGCCTGAGAGACCTCGGGCAAGCAGCTTAGCAAAAGGCCACATCTAGTGAAAAAAAATTACTTTTTTTTTGTTTGCATTTACCTAGCTCTGTAATATAATTAAAAGAAAGTCCCCGTATGTGTCAAGAACTATAAACTTTTAAAATACACATCATGAAAGACGGTCCCTAACACTCACTGAGAATTTTGTGCTGACAGCAGCCACAGCACCGGGGCAAGAAAATCCCTGCTATGCTGTTGTCTCCTGTGATACTTAGCAATGCTACCATAACACCTGTCACTTTCTGTCAGACTTGCTGTCTTTCCTCAGCATGAGATTTTCAGAAGCAGGCGACAATCTCCACATCCTTTGGGAAACCTTCATCTCTTTGTATCATAGAATCAACCACAGAATCACAGAAACGTTTGGGTTGGAAAGGACCTTAAAGACCGTCTAGTTCCAACCACTCTGCCATGGGCAGGGACACCTTCCACTAGATCAGGCTGCCCAGGGCCCCATACAACCTGGCCTTGAACACTTCCAGGGATGGTGCCTCAGATGGCTCTGAGCAACTTGTGCCAGAGCCTCACCACTATTTCCTATTGCTGCTTTTTCTCCCTTGCTGAAGTTTTGCAAGCAGAGAACATGACACCAGAAATTCTCTCTTCAATTTTTCTCTTTTTAATTAAACACTGATGCAAATGCACCTTCAACTTACAGGATAGATTTGAAAGTTAGACTACTTAATTTTTTTCTCTTCAACAGATTCAAGAGTAGTTCTCCAGGAAACACCAGGAGAATATACTTTTAATTTCAAACCAAAACATTTTATTTGCTCAGTATTTTTACATAAATTACTGCAGAGAAAGGCTAAATTTTCGTATTCATGTTCTCTGAGGACATAAGCTGAACACACAGGGATCATACAGAACCTATATTTTGTTATTAGTTTAAGCACATGAACATTGGTAATATTGACTATATTGTGGAATTTCATCCAGGTAATGAACTATTTTGTATTTTCAGTTGCCTCTACATGAAGTAATTCACCTGAAGGCAGAGAAAAGCAGGTTTCTAGTGGATTTCTGAATTCTAATATAATAAAACATTTTAAACTGTTTGGATAAAAATTATTTTTGTGGAGAGTCTTCAGCACCTTTAATAGACCAATCACCCAGAGACAGTTACTAGATACCATAACAGTCTCTAACGTTGAAGTTGTGTAAGACACTATGAAGACTAGGACAGGCAGTAGCAATGAGATAGAACAGACATCTTAACTGTAAGAAAAGAAGGAAAAAAATCTGACACCGAAGGTAACTAAAAAGCAAAATGACTAATAAACTTTGTCTTTGCAAAGTGCAAAAGTCAATAAGAAGAAAAAGAGAATACATTTTAAAATAAATAGATAGAAATAAACATGAGCTTCTCAAGTCATATGATGTATGAAATGATGTCACCATGAAAGAATTAAAATAGCAAAAGTATCGGTAAAATTTATTGTTTAGAAAGTAAAAATTGGAAGTAAACACAAAACTTCATTTTCACGAAATGCTTTTTTTTTTTCCAGCTGAAAGGCACAATTTGAAATTGAAAGAAGAATGAGATTGAGAAAAGAACCACTGAAATGGGTTCAGAAATAATGCCGAGATTTTCTCTCATGCTGGTTCTAAAGTGAATTATCCCTGGGCTCCCCACTGCTCTCTCAGAAGCATACCCCTTTCAAAAAGGCCATGACACAAATCCATACATGTCTTTGCCATTGAAAGAAGGTCTTGTTTTCTGAAAAAGCTGCCAGGGAAGGGTAAAACCACGGGGGAAAGGGATTTCATGTTAGTGAACTCTAAAACAAGGAAGAAAAGTGGGAAGAAATTGCAGCCCATATATAACAGCTAAATTAGCAGCTGCAAACATAACAGCTGTTGCAAAAAGAAAATCAACTCTTTATTTGAATTCTCAATAAGACTTATTAACGATTACCCTAACAAAAGAGCAAAAAGTGGAAAATACTAAACTTTAATTAATATATTGTCAAAGAAAAGAAGTTCATAATCTCCAGCATGATGATTTAACAGATACACTTCTGTGTGTATATAAATATAACTAAGCACAGAAGGCTGCATATGAACAACAAAACCTAAACCTGCACTATAAAGGAAACTTAATGAAAGAACTACAGGAAAAAAAAAAAACCCAACCACAAAACTTCATGTTTTCACATTAAAAATGAAAAGAAGATGGATTTTTAAAGGAAATCGTGCTTCCCTGCACAGTTTCCTACAGTTGACTTTGACAACTGTATATTCTTTAATGAAGAATATACTGTTCAAGGAAACTTAAAGCCTGTTGATAGAAACAAGAGCCAAATACGACTGAATGAAAAAATCAGCAGTTAAACTGAAACATTCATGAAAACGGGAAATGAGAAAGCTCTGGAGTCTGTAAGGAAACAGCAAATACAATCTAGCAGACAGGGATGACTACATTAAACACAAATGAATCTGCATAAAAATATTAAGAAAATATATCCAAAACTTGTTTCATGCATAGTGACATTTTTTGACATTTGAAAAAAAAAGATTAGAATTCTGCTTTTTATAAAATACTCAGTGTTGTATGGATTACACTGTGTAACTCTACTGGGAACATGATCTTAAAATTTAACAGAGGAATTAAAATGTAACCTTTTGTGTCTTAGGAGAAGCCTACAAAGGCTTGACTTTACAAAAAAATTTGTAATCCGTGGTGCTTCTTCAGCTGTGGCATCTGAAGAGCCCCCAAAATATCTATCTGTGCTAGGGAAATGCCCATGAACACAGGCAGAGTCACTTGGGGACTAGAGTTAATCTGCAGAAGAGTGGAAGCCGTGGCAAGGACAGCTCAGGCAAACAGAAATGCTGTGATGTGAGAAAATAATTTGAAAGTGGATCAGGGAGACTTTTAAACCATCCTCTTCATTTTAAATATGCTCTAGGGCTTTTTACTTGAAGTAAAGATAGCATGAAACTTGCAATGAGATTATAAACTTAAAGACTTTGTTCCAACAATGTAAAAACAAAAGCAGTATATTCTAAACAGTACGCAGCAACCCGGAGGCAAAAAAACTACACCTAAGGTAAAGATCTTACATGGCCACACAAGTGGGTGCTATCTTGGCACTGCTGCGTATGTCCTGAGGGTAGCAAAGTTGTATTTACTAGACGGAAAGAAATGCAGCAAATACCAATCTCAACACTTAACCCTGTATATTAAGTGCTGACATAACTTGGAGCACTCAAGGATTAGTTTAATTGCCAGGTATTAGTTTTGAACACACAAATATCATTTGGTACATTACATGAAGTTGTGCATTGCAGTCACACAGCCCTGTTAAACATCTTAATGTACATAGAAATCTCTGCAAAAAAGAGGCAATTTCTTGCTAAGTGAATTCTGGCATTTTTGTTGAAGCAAAATATGTTTAAATTATAAGGACACTAATTTTGACAGCATCATCTGTCATACGATCCCTGGAAACATTCAAGGACAGGTTGGATGGAGGCTCTAAGCAACCTTACCTAGGACAAGTATGGGAGGTATAGGCCTGGCATTTCATCAGCTAGAGAAAACAATTTACTATTCTGTAACTCCTTAAAAAGCTTCATGGGTAAATAAGGAAACAGTAGAGCTACAGATGCCACAGTAAAAAGAGGGGTAAAAAAAGCAGCCTTTAATACTGCTATTTGAAGGAATCCTTATCTCCTGTATAGGAGAACTTTGGTGTATTATAAACTATTATCATCTGTTATCAATAAATCAGGATCTGAAATGAAAAATTCTCTGTTTTGGAATGATGCTTCTTCTCTTGTGGTATTAAGTAAAAAAAAGGTTTGAATACAAGGGGAAACAATATATTACTATAATGTTGAGCTTGCTTGTTTATATTACTCCATCTTTCGCAATTTTCCCAATTTAAAAAAATGGACCAAGATTCTCAACAAAATTAGCTCACTGAACTTCAACAGGAAAATCTACAAAACATACCTCTAACTTTTTTTTGCTTTTGTTAATCTTTATAGTGGTGGTATTTTCCACCTGAGGACAAGAAGAGGATTTTTCACCCCACCTGGTCAGTAGGACAATATGTAGTGCAAGCACCTATGTGGTTGTCCTGTTCTTTCTCCTCTCCCTAACCTGCCGGCTACTGGTGGAAACTGGGTCCTCAGCATATGGGCCTTTGGTCAGATCCAGCTTGGCCGTTCCAATGTTCTTTAATATACATGCATGAAATGTAACCCTAATATCTCGCATTCTTTGACAATTGGATACAGTGCCTTCCAGATGAAAGTCAACTGCTGTAATGCAACTTTATCCAAGTAATTAAGCTACATTGATTTTCAACAGTTGGGGAAAGGCACCTTTAACATGACTGTTCACATTTCAAAGAATAGAAGTAACCTAGATAAAGATGAATAAATACAATTATTATTCTTTCCATATATTTTCTATCTTCCTAATCCCCACAGCACCTGGAAAGGTTAAATGTCTGAATCAGGAATTTATGTAACTGTTGCACCAAAACAGGAGACAAGTGTTTGTATTTTGAGGCAGGAACAGGGAATGAAAAGAGGCAAAGAGCTAAAAATTATCTATGACTTCAGAGACCTGCAAAAGTGACCCCTGGATTTTTTGTCAGATATTTTCAAAAGAGCAGATCTCATGCAACTGCAGGTCAGACAAATGTGTAAGACAAGGAGTACGCTTTCATAAAAGTTGGGGCTGCTTATGAAAGTTAGGTCTGTTCCAATGCACTTTGGAGCCTCACAGATTCAGGAGCAAAAGAACTAAAGAGTGAATTTAGCATCACAGCTATCAGATGTTTAGGTGCAGCTCTTCAAAAATTTCCTTAGCTAATGCCTGAAAGGACAGACACTGCCTATCACAGTGTCTCTCCCTCTCATACTCTTCCTGTAGCTAAAGCTCAGCTACTCACCTCATGACAGACACAGAGCACAGCCACCAAGCAGCAGCTAACTCAAAAAGTGATAAAGCAGAAACTCTCTCACTGTAATAACTTTTTAACCTCTTCAGTGTCAGATGCACTAATCAAACTCTAATCAATGAATGTTTTTCCTATATGCAAGCTAGTTAGAGAGCTAGTTAATTGGCTCACTTGAAAGATTTAAAGCACATGAAACTTCTAATCAGTTTAACAATTTTCCAGGGACTGTGGCGAGGCAATAGCTGCAGAGGTACTGCAATGCAGCACAGCTCAGCTTGCAGACCACTGGCACAGAACATTTTGCAAAAACCTCGGGGCTACACTTTACCCTTTCACGCTGCTGCAGGGGGGAAGGAATGTCAACATTTGAGACTAAAATAAAGCTTTTTAGCAGCTTCAGTATTCTGTCTGCTCCAATCCAAAGCTGTGTCTTTCAGGACAAGTTGTCAGTATTTCAACTAAAGTTCACTTTCCTTGAAAAATATATTTCATTTTAACTGACAAAATGGTTTTTTTCTTAACTCCTTCCATGCTGGACTATAATTTACAACTATTGCCATTAAAATCAAAATATGTTCTGAATAAAAACTCAGAAGTGTAAAATGTGTTTCCCTGTGTGATATATATATATTCCCATTTTAATTTCTACTTAATTGTTTTATTAGGGACACACTGTTCCACCCTAAGACTATTTTCCAGGTTCAAGTTTTTATTTTGTACTGGCTTCATATCTGTACATGTTTTAGAAGAGATCTGAGAGTTGCTAAGCTGGAAGAAAAGTTAAAATGCTTCCAAGAATATTAAAAATTGGAGTGCAAAGCTAAATATAAATGATAGGTTCCTATTCTAATTCTGTTCTAAGTAGCTTTTGGTCCTCAAATTCTATTTAACTTAGTATCAACCATGTGCAGAAGATCTGAGCTTTGTGCGGATATAAAAGGTTATCTTTCTGAAGCCTGCAAGGGCTAGTTAGTGTAGACTGAGTATATCCATAAACCTCCATATGAACTATATCCACAATGAAAATTAAGAGATCATGATGCTTAACTTTACTTGATCTCCATTCACACAGTACGTGTACATAATATACAGCACGTAAGTTACTTTCAATTTTTAAAATAAAAGTAAGGAATCACTCAAAAAGCCCAGAGTTAGGGCTGCTTTTCCTAAATACATACTGCTGAGTTCTGATTTTTTAATTCTTTTGTGATTTGTGTTCTTCTTGCTCTTAATATTCTTTCCATAATTTTGTTCATGGAATTTGCATTTCTGTTGGGATTTTCATACTTCTGTTTTCTCTTCTATTTCTCAGAGATATGAGGGAAACAAAGGTTGTGAGTGTAAATGAGGAAAACAGAGACTGAAGAGCAAAAGAACTGAGAAGCTGGTTCTTCATTTTTTATACTATCCCTTTTATTTCCACTCCTTCGCATGAAATCACCTCTTGTATCTTCTATTCTCTCTTTGTTCACAGTATCTGTGCTCTTTTACAGAATTTTCACCAAGACTATTTTCTTCTGAGGGACAAGCACCATGGTTCAGCTGAGCACCATCAGCAACCACAGGTCTGACAGCATTTCAAAAAAAATGTGATGCTATTCTGTCTTATCTGAGCTCATCTCTGCATGTGCGTATTACAGATAGGATGAGAAAATGAAGTGCCATAAAATCGAGGGGAAAATCTATTTGATGGCAAGCACTGGGGTTTTTTTTGCAGGAGTTACCATTCTCATGAGATTTGCTGTGAAATCTCTACATATAAATGTGAGGGGAGATCATACGAGGCTTAGATGAACTTCTGTTAGAAACAGGAAGGGGACATTTAAACTTTGAAAGTTGTTTCTACACTATTCACCTAATTTTCTTTCCACAGCATAGCATGATATTTGGTTTTGGAGAAAGTGCCAAGACAAATGTGCTGTAAGCTTTTCTTTACTGCATAAAAACTAAATTACTGGAGTATAAGCTTTTTCTACTCACAATTTTAATTACTAAACATCGGCTGGCTTATAGTATAGACTGGCACTTATATCATCATTGCTTAATACCTGAAATATCAATAGCTAAAGGTTTCATTGAAAGTTTTTGTTTGCAACAACATCTAAAGGCTGGAAATAATCTGGAAAAGATAAAAAAATGTACTGGTAATATTTGTAGTGGCTATTCTTGGATGTCCCCAAAAAACCTGAAGTTGTAGTAACAACAGCTCAGACCTTCCAGTGTGAAAATGGAAGAATCAAGCTACAGGCCTACTTTGCTTATGTGTTTTATAAGTTTTAGAAGTGTTTTAAAGTGAGAAGCCCCTGTGAGAAGCAAAGGTGTACAGTTTTAAGACTCTATTTTATGACAATGTTCCAATATATGCAAAAAGAGGAGATATAGTAAATACAAAATTGGGTATAAATTTCAAAGAAAGGACAAAAGGAGTTCTGCAACACCTTTAGAATAAAAGAAGTATTTATCCTTTTATGGAGTGTGTTTGTCTTTTGATGTGACCTGTAAATCCCTAAATAATTCTCTGTGAGGGTTACTTAAATAATTATTTAGAAATTGATTCATCTTTTTTTTGCTGTTAGGGACTTTTTATTAAAGAGATATTAATTTCACATCTGATTTATACAGTTTGCATTAACCAGCACCTCAGATTAAAATTAAATACTTCAGCAGTAAGAAAACACATGCTGGACAACTACTGAGCATACTGTCACTACCTTTAAAGATTCCATCATTTACTATAAAAAGGCTAACTTTTGGGTCCTGTTCTTCACAAGCTTCACTCTGTGTGTTTTGAGCTATTCGGC